>NW_028274858.1:699763-1049644 GCF_037043125.1 Eumetopias jubatus
TATGGCAGTCTCCTTTTTTGATGTAATTCTTATGTTGGAAGATTTTTCATATCCTGGATTCATTAGGTCATGATGCGTGCTTTTGATACCCTGCGCCTTGTTTCAATAAAATTTTGTTCTATAAATATTAACTTATAAACTTATAAACATGCTAGATGTTTATAAGTGAGATTGTATACTACAAAAATCTTTATCAGTTTGCGCTGTTGGTAATATTGACTTTATAGAGTCAATTATGTAATTTTCTATCTTTTTCTATACCTTGAATTCATTTAAATCATTTGAATAATTTATTTTTTAATGATTAGCTAACTCTGTGAAGCTATCTGTTTCAAGGGCTGTATTACTAGTATCATTATTAGGATTGATGATAGATTTTTTTTCTTTCAAGTTGAGATTGATTTAAATTTTCTAGGTATCCTTGGTCAATTTTCTAGTTCTATTTCATCAGAAATTGTACTGTTATAACAGGTATAACAATACACAAAGTTACCCATCCTCTCTCTATTTTTTAAACTTATTTTTAGAGTTTTACCCAGTGTCATAAATACTAATAATGAGTATTTTCTATATATATGGTTTATGACATCTTTCTCACTTGGGACCTTGTATATTTTTTCACTATTCCATGTTAATCAAACTTATAATGACTATGGTGGTTATTTAAAATGTATTTTATTATATATATATATATATTTATATTTAAGTGTAATACTGGTTTCTGGAGTCAAATTCAGTGATTAAGCACTTACATATAATACCCCCCAATGCTCCTCACAACAAGTGCCCTCCTTCATGCCTGTCACCAATCTAGCCCTTCCCCACCCACCTCCCTCCATCAACCCTCAGTTTGTTCTCTATGGTTAAGAGTCTTTTATGGTTTATTTCCCTCTTTCTTCCTCCTGGCCCCATCCATATGTTCATCTGTTTTCTTACTCACATTCCAAATATGAGTAAGACCATGTGGCATATGTCTTTCTCTGACTCACTTCTTTCCCTTAGCATAATACACTCTAGTTCTATCCATGTTGTTGCGAATGTCAAGATTTCATTCTTTTGGATGGCTGAGTCATATTCCAGTGTGTGTGTGTGTGTATGTGTACCACATCTTCTTTATCATGGTGGTTTTTTAAATGGCTTTTTATTTAAATGCCCCTCTTTATTCTGATGAGTGCTCTTAAGTTTGCTTATTTTATTTTTAGTTTTTAGTGCTGTTAAGTTAAATTCCACCTTTTCTGATATTAATATTGCCACCTCAGCTTTATTTTTATTTGCATTTGCTGATATTTTGCTTTTTATTTTTAATCTTTATTACACTTGCTAAGACTTGTTTTTATTTTTTACTTTTTTAAAAGATTTTATGTCTTTATTTGACAGAGACACAGCAAGAGAGAGAACACAAGCAGGGGAATGGAAGAGGGAGAAGCAGGCTTCCCGCTGAACAGGGAGCCCAATGTGGGGCTCAATCCCAGGACCCTGGGATCATGACTTGAGCTGAAGGCAGACGCTTAACGACTGAGCCACCCAGGTGCCCCAAGACTTGCTTTTATAAACAATATATTTTACATGCAGTCTTCCTTTCCTATTTAATGGAATTCAGCTCATTCATTGTAAGTATTTTAGTTGCTTCATTAAATTTTATGCTTTAGATCTAATTGTTATTGATTGTTTCACTTTGTTGTTTTTTCTTCTATTTCCTCTTCGTTTTTTTTTTTTTCTGATTTGATTCTTTATCCTTCCCTTAAAATGTTCTAGTTAATTAAGAAGTCCTAGGGGCGCCTGGCTGGCTCAGTCGTTAAGCATCTGGCTTCGGCTCGGGTCATGATCACAGGGTCCTGGGATCGAGCTTCACATCAGGCTCCCTGCTAGGCAGGAAGCCTGCTTCTCCCTCTCCCACTCCCCCTGCTTGTGTTCCCTCTCTCGCTGTCTCTCTTTGTCAAATAACTAAATTAAAAAAAATTAAAAAGTTCTATTTTCTTCTCTCCTATGCCACTCATGGTTCCTACTGTCCCTGTAAGACTTACAAACAAATTTCTCAACCATTATGTGGAAGAAAGAGGACCCCCATGTCCCCAGTCCAACTGCTTTCCCCCCCTGCTGTGTCTCTTCACAGGAGGAGAGGTTTTCAGATGCTTTACTTCCTCCCTCTTCCTCAGTAGGTAAGACCATTAGAATGTTTCATTTGCCTTCTCTCTCCACCCCCCATTCTTATGCTTTCTAGATGCCGTTACAGTGCTTTAGTTTCAGACTTCGACAAGTTTTCCCTTTTCAGACTGGCTTCTCTATGTCAGTAATCCATACTGAACACTCGTGATGAACGTGTGCTGGTGCGGATGGTGGTTGCTGCCCCCAATCACACTCCCATACATTTCTTAAGTTCTGCCAGGGCTCAGTAGTACACTTCGGATACATCAGAGGAGACAGCATGTGCAGCTCCATTGTTCAGCGTCAGTTGCAATGGAAACATGTTGGCTGGAATCGGGCCTGCAATCCTGAGGAGCCTGACAATCCCTGAAACAAAGACTCTCAGCCTGTTGTCCACATCGAGTGGTGCAGAAAGAAGAATGGTAAACACTGAAAAGGGTCCATTCAATTTAGCAATTGGAACAATGTTCCCAGGGGACTCATTTAGTGGAAAGACAGGGATTCTGTGTGAGGAATGCAGGAAGGCATGAAAGTGCAGCTTGCCGCCACTGGAGGCAGTGCTGAGCCTTTGTCGGGCCCAATACAGAGAGCCACGTCCGTGCCGCTTGCCGCCACTGGAGGCAGTGGTGAGCTATAGTCGGCCACTCCACCAGAAGCAGGGACAGTGCAGTAACCACCTGGTATAGTGACAGAACTGGTGTGTGAGTTTATGTCTCTTTTCCTTTATTAACTCTGCTCTTCATTCACCTGAAAGTGAGCCAATACTCTTTTTTTAAGAGTAAGATAGGCAGGTAGTTGAGGTTCAATAACTTGCCCAAGGTCACAGTGTTTTTAACCCCTCTGTAACCGTTCCGTTTCCTTCCTGGAGTCCAGAGTCCCTCATGTTTCTTCTCCCAATCTGATATCTTCCCATTCACTTTTTCCTCCCTTCCCCTTGGTCCTCCGCACTATTCCTTATGTTCCACATATGAGTGAAACCATATGATAATAGTCTTTATCTTCTTGGCTTCTTTCACTTCGCATAATCCCCTCCAGTTTCATCTATGTCAATGCAAATGGTGGGTATTCATCCTTTCTGATGGCTGAGGAATATGCCATTGTATACATGAAGCACATCCTCCTTATCCATTCTTCCGTTGAAGGGCATCTCAGCTCCTTCCACAGTTTGGCTATTGTAGACATTGCTGCCATGAACATTGGGGTGCAGGTGCTCCTTCTTTTCACTACCTCTGTATCTTTGGGATAAATACCCAGTAGTGCAATTGCTGTGTCGTAGGCTAGCTCTATTTTCAACTTTTTGAGGAACCTCCATACTGTGTTCCAGAGTGACTGCACCAGTTTGCAACCCCATCAACAGTGTAGGAGGGTTCCTTTTTCTCTGCAGCCTCGCCAATACTTGTTTCCTGCCTTGTTAGTTTTTGCCATTCTAGCTGGTGTAAGGTGGTATCTCACTGTGGTTTTGATTTGTATTTTCCTGATGGCAAGTGATGTTGAACCTTTTTCCATGTGTCTGTTGGCCATTTGTATGTCTTCCTTGGAGAAATGTCTGTTCATGTCTTCTGCCCATTTCTTGACTGGATTATTTGTTTTTTGGTTGGTGAGTTTGATAAGTTCTTTATAGATCATGGATAGCAGCCCTTTATCTGTAATGTCGTTTTCAAATATCTTCTCCCATTCCGTGGGTTGTCTCTTCATTTTGTTCACTGTTTCCTTTGCTGTGCCGAAGGTTTTTATCTGGATGAATTCCCAAAAGTTCATTTTTGCTTTTGTTTCCCTTACCTTTAGAAATGTGTCTTGAAAGAAGTTGCTGTGTCCCCTGTGAAAGAAGTTACTGCTTGTGTTCTCCTCTAGGATTTGGATGGATTCCTGTCTCACCTTGAGGTCTTTCATCCATTTTGAGTTTATCTTTGTGTATGATGTCAGAGAATGATCCAGTTTCATTTTTCTGCATGTGGCTGTCCAGTTGTCCCAGCACCATTTATTGAAGAGACTGTCTTTTTTCCATTGGATGTTCTTTCCTGCTTTATCAAAGAGTATTTGACCATAGAGTCAAGGGTCCATTTCTGGGTTCTCTATTCTGTTTCATTGATCTATGTGTCTGTATTTGTGCCAGTACCATGATGTCTTGATGATCACATTTGTAATGTAGCTTGAAGTCAGGCAGTGTGATGCCCCCAGGTTTGGTCTTCTTTTTCAACATGATTTCTTGGTACTAATGTTAAAGGTGTTTTGCCTCAAGTTCTTCCCTTTAAGTGTAATTATAATGATAATGGTGATTTTTACCTTTTACCATCCATGGGCTCTGATCCTGGGCTCCCATGGAAGATATCCTTTAACATTTTACCAAGCTCATAACAGCTGGGTAAAACCTCAAAGCATGGGCCATGTGTTCATCCCCAAACACATATTGTACATCTGCTTTGAGAAGAAAAAGATAACCAAAAAATGCCATTGCAAACATAAAGATAAGAAAAACAAAAGAACCTCTCTGGTTCCCATAAGATTCAAGTCATACTGACTTGCACAAACTGAAAACATAAGAAAAAGTCTGTAACTTTCTGGAATGTTCTTCCTCATGATGATGTGTAACTCTGTATGTAAAACAACACAGAACAAATATATAAACCTGCCCCAAATGATCCTTCCCTGGAGCACTCCCTTCTTGTGAAGATTGTGTCTCCCAGGCCGCTGTCCTGAGGTGGGTTTGAATAAAACTCTTCATTTTTCTCTAAACTGTTTAAAAGGGTTTGTTCATTTAGTATTGACAGTAACAGTATATTTTCTTTTTAAGTGAAAAATAAATGTTCCTGCTTCACAACTCCAATAGCACAGAAGGGTGGCTATTCTTCATCCTGGACATTTCCCTGCAGAACCAGGCATATGTATATATATTCTAGCTCAAAAGGGCTCATCCTACAAGGACGCTTTGAAGGTCTAAGAAGCACTATCCACTTCCTGGGTGAGACTAGAAATTGAAGCTCTTCCCGCTTAGAGCATTACTTTTTGGGTTCAAAATTGCCTTGGAAATGTGGGAAACCATGGCATTTCCTAAAGCCCAAGCCTTGGAGGGTCTGAGAGCAGCTAACCTTGCCAGGAGCCAGAAACAGCTCTGTAGGCAGGGTTGGTGCAGGAGGAGATGGGGCAGACCTCTGGGGGTGGTCTGCAGCCAGAGGGGTCAGCAAAAGGGGTCGGATGTCTGGGGGGCCCTACCCATGACCCCACCCATACCTGCCCCACTGAGCCAGGTGTTGGGGCTAGGAGGTGCCTCTAGGACCACCTGCACTCACAGAGAGGCACTGGTGTGAGGGTGGGTTGCATGGTACAGGCAGGTGCAGCATCCAGTGGGCTCGGGGCACAACCCTCCCTGACCAATCACCATGTGGGGGTGGAGCTACCTCTCTGTGGGTGGACCTGGGGCTGCCCAGGGATGCAGAGGTGGGGCAGGTGAAATGGCGCTCCAAAAGAGTTGACCTGAGTAGTTCCTGGCTGGGTAAGTCCGTGCTGTGGGCTGAGGTGGGGGTTCCGGGGATACGGTGTGGGCTGGGTGGGAGGTGGGGGTCTTAGAAGGCCACAGGCAGTGAGCTAATGCTGCCAACTCAGATGAGTTTTCTTTTCCCCTTGAAAGTCTCTTCTGCCCAAAGTCCATCAACTGGCCATATCCCCCAGACCTGTGAACTCCAGGGCACTTGCTCACCTGAGCTTTTGTGGGGTGGGTTGTAGACATTTCATGGTTTCCCATGTTCCCCAGGAAGAGTGCATGTAAGGACGACACACAGCCCGCAATTTCAGTGGGATGCCCCCTGTCCCCTGTCATAGACAGTGCAGGTAATGGACCTTAAGCAGCACCCTGAGTTCAGCAGGGTGTCCCTGTGCCCCAGAGCACGGGTGTGGTGGCAACAAGCCTCAGAGCCGTCCCCCAACTTCAGTATTGTGCACTGCCTCTGCCTGGGGATGGTGGTAATGGTCTGTTAGGATGGTGCAGGAGGGTCCTCCGGGTGGGCCCTGGGGGCTGGAGTAAACCAGACCACACTCAAGTGACATGAGAAACAGATGAGTTGAGGAGTAATTTGGAAGAGTAATTTCACTTTTCCAAAAAAGACAATGTCATTGGTAATCTTACCATTTCCAAGGATGTGGATGGATCTAGAGTGGATTAAGCTAAGCAAAATCAGTAAGGAAAGACAAATCTCCTATGATCTCACTCATATGTGGAACTTCAGAAAGAAAACAGATGAACATAGTTGCGGGGGGCGGGGAAGAGAGAGGCAAATGAGGAAACAGACTCAACCTTAGAGAACAAACCAAGGGTTGCTGGAGGGCAGGTGCATGGGGGGAAGGGTTAAATGGGTGATGGGCATTAGGGAGGGTACTTGTTGGGATGAGCACTGGGTGTCATATGCAGGTGAGGAATCACTAAATCCTACACCTGAAGCGAATATTACACTGCATGTTAACTAACTGGAATTTAAGTAAAAGAAGAAAAGAAAAAGACAATGTTCTGCTTCGTGAAGTGTAGGGTAAAAATGTAGTGATTTTGGCTGTACTATTCTGTAGATGATAGTTTTAAAACACCCTGTTGTAGGATACACTAGTTTCTTACCTCACAAGGGGTCCTCAGAAGGCTGTGATGAAAGATTCAGAGCATTTTCATGTTCCATTGATATGTGACAGTTTGCCCAGGTAGGAAGGTAAGTGCAGAGAAATATGACAGAAGGGGAAAGTAGGTGTGAACCATTCATTAGGTAGCCTTCCACCTTTCTCATGAAAGCCTTGGGCCAGTGTCATTTTGGAAGAAGAGGTGGAATCCTGGAGCTCTGCAGCAGATGGGGGAGTTCCAGGTCTGGGTAAAATTCACAGGGGTCTCAGAGGACAGCTGAGTGCATTGAGCAGGAGGGTGTGGGCAGGGCGGGCTCCAGGGGTGGCTGTGGGTCTCCCGTGTGAGAGTTGTGACAGGTGAGGGCCGTGAGGAGGTTCCTGGCTGAGGACAGGTGAGGCCCAGGTGGAGAGCTGGCCGAGCACCTTCTTCTGTGCCACCAGCCTCACCCAACATACACGACGTCATCGTCTGTCCCTGTCACTCCGGTTCAGACGTCTCAGAGTTGCCAGGCTGAGACGTTTGTTTGAGCTTCTTTCTTTGAGTGTGTGTGAAGTTGCAAAACTTAGATGGTGGAAATGACAGGTCATCAGAACATCTGTTACTCTTTTATTTCCTGCTCTTCTTCCAATCACCAAAGTGAATCATACCTGCTAATGGAAGGGGCTATCTGTGCTTTTTTATTTCCTGTTTCAATTAAACAATGGGAGAACAATCTTCTGAAATACTAAAAGAATCCTTTGTGGGTGTTCATGTTTTCCTCTTCCATGAACCACATTCTGATATTAGAAATTATGTTTTAAAGTAAAACACAACCTCAGAGCTGTAACAGGGTGCCGTGCCCTTTGTGAGAGGGACACATGGAGAAGGAGTGTAGGTTCTTTAGGAGCTTGGGGAGTGGTGCATCGTGCTCCCAAAGGAAATTGAGCCCCCTGTTAGCCTTCCCTGAGGGAGCTGCTTACCTGGTGGCCCATCCTGGGCTCTGGAAGCTTGACCCGGTGAGTCACTTGCAACTTGAGCTAGGGAATTTATGAAGAAAATGGAAGGAATCCTGGAGGGTGCCTGCATCCTTTGTACTAGGACAACTCCATGTAGCAAAGGAACTCATCACCCGTGAGGTGTGTTGGGATCCCTGAGGGAAAGGGCTTCGCTTCGTGGGCTGAGGTTGTGTCTTCATCCTTATCTGGACCAGAGCCATGTTGTGTGGCTATGGAGATCCAGACCCTTATGTGACCACATTATTATTATTATTATTATTATTATTATTATTATTATTATTTTAAGAAAGCAATATAGATATTGACTTCGAGATACGAATATCAAAAGGAAAAACACAAGGTCTCCTATATATATAATGATTGAACTTGTGGTATCTCTCATTAATATGGGTAATGTAGGGCTGCCTGTATGAGAAAGATGAAGGGATTATATTTTGATAGAAGTGTGCTGTGCATACGTAGTGTTTTATTCTGTCATTTGCCTTATTTCTCTGAAGGGAAAATGGAGTGGTGACTGGAGCTTGGTTTCTGATTTTACGGAATGGGAGACAAGTGAATTGAAAGAGCAGTGTTGGTGCTGACACGGTGCTCAGCGTCCAGTGAGTGAAGATTTGTAGCTTGGACTTGGAAATGTCAGTGTTCAGCGAGGATATTGTCCGAGTTTCCAGCACATGGTATCACCTGGCTGGTGTTCCTAATCAGGCCAGTTCCTGCCTTTCTAAGGGCAGCTTGAAAGTGGCTTGAAACCCTAGGGCATTTGTGGAGTGGTCTGGATGGGACACCTGTGTGGGCCAGTGTAGACACCACCCAGGGAACTCCAGAGCTAATGATGAGCACATTTGTGAGGCTGGAGTTTGCTTCTCTGTGAGAAGCCTTGAGCTGGAGTGGAAAGAAGTTGCTGGGTCTTATGACTCACTGTGTCAGCAGGTCTGAGCCTGGCAGGGTAGTCGGATCAGATAGCTGGGAGGTTGTGATGCCGTGGTGGTGGACCGTCGGTCATGATGGGCAGGCCAGCTTGCTACAGGGACAGAGACTGTGTTCTACTCGTGGCCAGCCCTCCTGCTGCAGATGTGATAAGAGCGTTGTTCCCTGTTTCGTTCTCGAGCCCTCGGCTCAGCCAGGTGGTGGGTGGGAAAAAGCCCACACACAGCATTATTGATTCTTGCCCAGTGTGCCCCCTGCTTCCTCAGAGGAGGCACAGCAGATGTCCCCTGCCTCGTGTCGGTGAATTCAGCTGGCAGAAGCACTTCTTCCAGAGCCACAAGCCTGAGAAATCCTCTCCACATTCCTGTGCTGTGTGCAAGAGGTCACTTTCTATATGGAACTGAAATCTTAGCTCCTCTGTTTGGAACTGAGGCCACACAGGACACCAGTCTCCATGAAGGTCTATTTCCAAGTGGAACCGGATGTGTGAGACTGAGGCTGAACCTGTGCAGTCCGCTGACCCTGCTGCAGGCTCCTTCCTGAAATCTGTGCAGCAAAGCCTGGTTTGTGATGACGTCACAGGAAAGAGGGACAGGTTCACCACTCTGCCTGAGGACGGGAGGATTCTGGACTTTAATCGCAGGTGGTTGGTGCAGGGAGGAGAGAAGTCTGTTTCCCAGGACCTTGGCCAGAGGGAGATTTGGACCCTGGGATGGGTCTCTGTTCAGCTTTCTCAGATGAGCACCTCAGGCAAGGGGAGGAAGTGTGTGTGCTCACCTGTAACTGAGGAAGGTGTCTGGTTTCAGGTCTCATGTGCAGGTGGAGTCCTCGTGTGGCTCATTTTCCTGATGGTGTTCAGGGTACAGTAGGTGGACCCCCTGGTCCTGCGCATTCTGGTTGTGCAAGAGCCCTGGGGCACCTTTTCCCCAGGGCTTTGGAACAGGAAATAGGAGGGAGTCAGTGGTGAAACCATCAGTGTAGGCCTCTGGTTCTGCCCTGCTGAGATGGACTGGTGACTGTGATAACTGCTATGGAAATACAGAGCATGAGACAGGGCAGGGGTGCTGAAGGGGAGGTGGGGGTGGTGCTTGCTATTCACATAGGCGCTAGTGGGCCCTCACAAGGAAGGTGATCCTTGAGTCAAGATCTAAAGAAGGTGAGTGATATCACATCAAGAGCATTCTAAAGGGAAGGGAAAACATGTGCAAAGGCCCTGGGGCAGGAGGACACCGGGTATGGCCAGGAGCAGCAAGAAGACACTGTGGCCACAGGAGACAGCTTAGGACATGACCTCAGGGAGCTGACAGAGGGAGACAGAAAGCCATTGCAGGGTTGTGACCCCATGGGACACTTTTTCACTGGGCCATCCTGACTACAGTGTTGAGAACAGATGACAGAGGGTTGAGGATGGGCAAGGGAGGGCCATGATGAAGGTTTTCCAGGAAGTCAGGTAAGAGATGGGCTCCAATGTGGACCAGACAGGTGGCCTTCGAAGAAGTGGTCAGTCATGTTACGTTGAAGATGGAGCTCACTGCATTTGCTGATGGGTTAGATACTGGGAATGGGAGAAAGGAGGAATTGGTGTAACACCCAGCTTTGATTGGTTGTCCTGAGCGAAGGGAAGGAGGAGGTTTCTGGGGGTAGGAGGTTGTCTGTGTTCCGCACGCTCGGGAAGGTGCCTTTCACGGTGGATCTGCTGATGTGTGTGTCCGGGAGAACAGTTAACATCTACTCCCTCAGCAAATTTCAAGTACAAGTGTTCCCCACTTTTTAAAAGTTCACGGTGAGACACTGGCTTTCTTTGAAAGAACTACGTCATTGCCTGGCTTCAGTAACAGGAAGAAACCTGAAGAGGATTTCCCTCTTATGAAAAAAGTCGAAAACTGAGCATCGCGTTCAGCATCTGTTTTGCTGGGAGCCACTGCAGAGGCGGCGAACACCACAACCAGCTCCTTCCTGGGAACCGCTCACCACGTCCAGCCCCCAGCGCTTTGAATTGTGTCTGTGAGCATCAGCTGTGCTTTATCTCCATCCATTAGGAATTTGTGTCCTGAGGCCTAAGGAAAGCCAAAGAGAAGTCATTTTTGGAGTCTGAGCTTGCTCACTATTTTTTCTATATAAATGAATGGTAATTCCTCCCTTGGTTTACACCACTTCTGCTGTGAAAGGTTTCCTAAGATCAATGTACTTTCAAATAGTGGGGGAAACTGTACCCCATCCTGCTGGGTTAGCTTTAGTCTCCATGCTGCACAGAATGTTCCATGACTTACGGATTTTATCACTCGAACATTGTGCCTCTGACCACCTTCCGTGCCCCCCATCCCCGAATCTGGCAACCACCAGTCTGTTCTCAGTATCTATGCGTTCAGTATATTTTTCCATGTGGAATGTCCATGAACATCTGGTATTTGTCTTTCTGTGTCTGAGTTACTTAGCATAATGCTCCCAAGGTCTCTGTTTCTATGTCTGGTTATTGTGAATAATGCTGCAGTGAACAATGGAGTGCATCTATCTTCTTGAGGTAGTGTTTTTGTGTTCTCTAGATAAATACTCAGTAGAGTAATTCCTGGGTCATGTGGTAGTTGTGTTCATTTTTTCAGGAACCTCTATACTGTTTGTCACAGTGGTTGTACCAATGTACATTCCCACCAACAGTGCACAGGGTCCCCTTGTCTACACACCTTTGGCCACACCTGGTGTCTGTCTCTGGGACCATTGCCGTCCCAACAGTTGTGAGGTGATAGCGGATTACAGGTTTGACTTATGTTTCCCTGACGATGATTTGTGATGTTGAACAACGTTTTCTGTGTCTGTTGGTCACCTGGGTGCCATCTTTGGAACGTATCCGTTCACATATTCTCCCCATTTTTTATACAGGTTTTTGTTTGTTTGTTTTGATTTGTATGAGTGTTTTGGGTATTTTGGATATTAGCCTCTTCTCACACATATGATTTGCAGATATTTTTTCTCATTGGGTAGTCCACCTTTTAAGTTTTTTATTAGTATTTTTTTTTTTTTTTGCTGTGCAGAGATTTCAATTTCATGTCGTTCTACTTGTTTATTTTTGCATTTGTTGCCTTTGCTTTTAGTGTCCAATCTAAAATACTCTTTGCCAAAACCATGTTCCAGAAACGTACTACCTGTGCTTTCTTCTCAGAGGTTTATGGATTCAGGTCTTATGTTCAAGTCATTCATCCATTTAAATTTTTGTGTAAGAAAGTGATGCAGTTCCATTCTTCTGCATGTAGCGTGTGGTTTTCCAGTGCAGTTCACTGAAGAGACAGTCCTTTCCGCACTGCATATTGTCTGCTGCTGTGTCGTCAGTTAAGACCATAGCTTGTGTGGGTTAGTTTCTCAGCTTTCTTCTGCTTCTGCTTCTGCTTCTTCTTCTCCCTCCTCTTCCTCCTTCCTCCGTTTTTGTCTTAGCGTTTTCCTTTGAGAAAATATATTTCCCGTAAGAATAATATGCAGTGTGGACTTCATTGATTACATGTCATACTATTTGTTAGGACACTTCTCTGACATGTGATTTTTAAATGAGTAGCTGGATCTATAGCTCCCAACAGGTTAAACATTTGGGCAGAACTTCTCAAGTCATGTTATATCCTTCCATCAAATACGGATTGTGTGTGATTGTTGTCTTTTTTGATGCTATCAGTTGTGATGATGAATATCTATATTTCCTTCTCCATGATAGTTTTATTAAAGTGATTTTAAGTTTTCTTAAAAATGTGCATTCTAAATCATCCTTATTTTATAATATATATTTATATAAAACATGTTTAAACAGAAGCATTTATTGGAATCAGCTGTTGAAACAGCTGATTAATTAATATTAATAAATATTAATTCCCATGCAGAGTTAATAATATCAGAGCTAAGTTTAAATAAACCTTTAATGTACTGACTCTAATGAGTAAATTTTGCCAAAAGTGCTATGACTATCATTCTCCGAGCTTTCTATTCTATTCCATTGACCTGTGTGTCTGTTTCTAGGCCAGCACCATACAATTTTATTTTTCCAAAAAAATAAACTAGAGATTTTTTTATTTAAAAAATGCAATAGCCTAGTATCATGTACTGACAAGAGTTTCATTAACAAAACAATTAATAGGAGAGCATATCTGTTGCAAAAATTAAAGACAGATTTTCATGGCAGGAAGTTAGTGCCAAGTCAGTGACTCCTGAATTCGTCAGAGTATGGCCGGCAGCTCAGGGATGCTACGTTTTCTTTCACTAAAGACACGTTTCTTGGGCAGTTTAACGTCCCCCCCCCCTTAGTATTTAATGCTGTCAAAGCTATGATTAATATTTTATTCAGAATTTTTAGGAGAAAATCTTCACAAAATTAACAATACAGATCTTCAAGTAATTAGGACCACTCTGAGGCACCTGAAAAGAATTCCATGTATGGATTCGTTGATTTTTTCTTTTATTCTTTGAATTAAATTCAGTGAAAGTTTTAAGGCGGGAAAAAAGTCAGTTATCTATTCATTCCCTCATGTTTTAATTAAACAATTTTAGCGATTACGTAGAAAAACACATTTTACATGTTGCTGTAAAGCACTTTTCCGGAACTGGTCACAGATTTAAGACATCGGAAGATGATGATAGGCCACATATCTTCCTGTAACGTGATGGTAAATCTGCCTCTCGATGTCCGTAACCAGAGTACTGGCACCTATTCGGAACAGTTCTGGCGTCAGCCATTCATCTCCCAGCTCTTCACAAGAGAGGGACAAGCAAGGGAATCCTTGGCACTGCGGATGCCTCCTGCTGGTTTAAAGCCTACCTTGTTTCCAGTTTTCCAGAAGAAATCTAATGGCCCGCAGCATTACTATAGCTACTGGGAAAGTGGCATTTACCGTTTCTTTTCCAGTAGAGGTCTTAATAAAGTCTGATCCTGCCATCATTGCGATCATACTGGCTTTATAGACATGAGTAAGAGATCCACGTTCTCCTGTAGCTAAGATGGTTTTGAGATGAGCCTCCCCACAGGCCTTGCAAAACTGACCAATCTCATCACACAGGGCTTCCCGCTGGCCGGTCAGCACCAAGGTCCTATTAATCACCACATCGATTTCCATAACTCCATTTTCCACAGCCAATCTGATCTCTTCCAATCGTGTTTTTAAATGAGTCTGTCCAGGGCGCCTGGGTGGCTCAGTTGGTTGGGCGACTGCCTTCGGCTCAGGTCATGATCCTGGAGTCCCGGGATCGAGTCCCACATCGGGCTCCCTGCTCAGCAGGGAGTCTGCTTCTCGCTCTGACCCTCTTCCCTCTCGTGCTATCTCTCATTCTCCCTCTCAAATAAATAAATAAATAAATAAATAAATAAATAAATAAATAAATAAATAAATGAGTCTGTCCAGCTGGAAAGCCAGTGTGCACGGAAGCCACTGGGATGGTACAGCCTGGGGCCTTCAGTGTTTTAACCGCATCACACAGCTGCGTGGTGTAGACATAAACAACAGTGGTCATAAGGCCTTTATCACACATATTTAAACTTTTTAAGAGAGCTTCCCGGATTGGATACTTGGCTTTATAACAGAGCCTTTGAACGTTGGATGATGTGTCATCGTCTGAAAGTGTAGTAAGACCTATAAAGGTAATGGCTTTCAGGAGCCAAGCAGCTTCCCACTCCTTTTTCACTGTTATGCAAGCCTGGATTTATTCTGCATGCCTCAGAACTGCGGGTTGATTCATTTCTTACTTTTATTCCTAGATTTTTTTTCTTGATACAACTGTAAATGGCATTGTTTTCTTATTTTCTCTTTGTGGAAGTTTGTCATCACTATACAGAAATGCAACAAGTTGGGACACCTGGTAGCTTAGTCAGTTTAAGCATCTGTCTTTGGCTCAGGTCACAATCCCAGGGTCCTGGCATCGAGAACCTCATTGGGCTCCCTCCTCAGTGGGGTGTCACCTTCTCCGTCCCCTTCTGCTGCTCACCCTGCTTGTGCTGTTTCTCTATCTCTGTCAAATAAATAAATAAAATCTTAAAAAAACGAAATGCACCAGGTCTCTGTATATTGACTTTGTGTCTTGCAGCTTTACTGAATTTATTTATTCTAACAGTTTTTTGGTGGAATCTTTAGGGATTTCTATATATAGTATGTCATTTGCAAATAGTGACAGTTTTCCTATTTGGATTTCATCTTTTCTTTTCTTTCTTTTCTATCTTTCATTCTTTCTCTTCCTTCTTTCTTTCTTTCTTTCTTTCTTTCTTTCTTTCTTTCTTTCTTTCTTTCTTTCTTTTCTTTCTTCTCTCTCTCTCTCTCTTTGTTTCTTTTTCTTTCTTTTTTTTGGTCTAAATGCTTTGACTAGGGCTTTCAATACTATGTTGAATGAAAGTGAGGAGAGTGGAAATCTTTGTCTTGTTCTTGATCTTAGTGGAAAAGTTTTCAGCTTTTCACCCTTTAGTATGATTTTAGCTGTGAGCTTTTCAAATATGGTCTATGTTCCCTATATACCCAGATGGTTTATAGTTTTTATCATACATGCATATCGAATCTTGTCAAGTGCTCTTTCTGCATCTATTGTTACAATCATATGATTTTTATCGTTTATTATTTTAAGATGGTGTATCCTGATGTTTAATGTGCACATGTGCAAACATCCTGGCATCCCTGGAATAAACCCCACTTGATTGTGTTGTGTGATTCTCCCGATGTATTGTTGAATTCAGTTTCCTTATAATTTGTTGAGGATTTTGGCATCTATGTTCTTGAGGGATATTGGCTTTCCTTTTCTTTTTATCCCATCCCCCCACCCCCCTCCCCTCTAGAAACCTCAGTTTGTTTTTCAGAGTCCATCGTCTCTCATGGTTCGTCTCCCCCTCCGACTTACTCCCTTTCATTCTTCCTCTCCTGCTATCTTATTCCTCTTTTTTTTCTTAACATATATTGCATTATTTGTTTCAGAAGTACAGGTCTGTGATTCAACAGTCTTGTACAATTCACAGCGCCCACCGTAGCACATACCCTCCCCAATGTCTATCACCCAGTCACCCCATCCCTCCCACACCCCCACCACTCCAGGAACACTCAGTTTGTTTCCTGAGATTAAGAATTCCTCATGTCACAGAGGTCATATGATACATGTCTTTCTCCGATTGACTTATTTCACTCAGCATAACACCCTCCCGTTCCATCCACGTCGTTGCAATTGGCAAGATCTCATTCCTTTTGATGGCTGCATAATATTCCATTGTGTATATATACCACTGCTTCATTATCCATTCATCTCTCAAGGGACATCTTGGCTCTTTCCACAGTTTGGCTATTGTGGACATTGCTGCTATAAACATCAGGGTGAATATACTCCTTTGGATCCCTACATTTGGATCTTTGTGGTAAATACCCAGTAGTGCAATTGCTATATCGTATGGTAGCTCTATTTTCATCTGTGTTAGGAACCTCCATACTTTTTCCAGGGGGGTTGCACCAGCTTGCATTCCCACAAACAGTGTAGGAGCGTTCCCCTTTCTCTGCATCCCCGCCAACATCTGTCGTTTCCTGACATGTTAATTTTAGCCATTCTGACTGCTGTGAGGTGGTATCTTACTGAGTTTTTGATTTGGATTTCCCTGATGCCGAGCGATGTGGAGCACTTTTTCATGTGCCTGTTGGCCATTTGGATGTCTTCTTTGGATAAATGTCTGTTCCTGTCTTCTGCCCATTTCATGATTAGATTATTTGTTCTTTGGGGGTTGAGTTTGATAAGTTCCTTATAGATTTTGGATACTAGCCCTTTATCTGATACGTCATTTGCAAATATTTTCTCCCATCCTGTCGGTTGTCTTTTGGTTTTGTGGACTGTTTCTTTTGCTGTGCAAAAGGTTTTTATCTTGATGAAATCACAATAGTTCATTTTTGCCCTTGCTTCCCTTGCCTTTGGCGATGTTTCTAGGAAGAAGTTGCTGCGGCTAAGGTCGAAGAGGTTGCTCCTTGTGTTCTCCTTTAGAATTTTGATGGACTCCTGTCTCACGTTTAGGTCTTTCAACCATTTGGAGTCTATTTTTGAGTGTGGTGTAAGGAAATGGTCCAGTTTCATTCTTCTGCATGTGGCTGTCCAATTTTCCCAACACCATTTGTTGAAGAGACTGTTTTTTTCCATTGGACATTCTTTCCTGCTTTGTCGAAGATGAGTTGACCATAGAGTTGAGGGTCCATTACTGGGCTCTTGATTCTGTTCCATTGATCTATGTGTCTGTTTTTGTGCCAGTAGCATTCTGTCTCGATGATGACAGCTTTGTAATAGAGCTGGAAGTCCGGAATTGTGATGCCGCCAGCTTTGCTTTTCTTTCTTTTTTCAATATTACTCTAGCTATTCGGGGTATCTTCTAGTTCCATACAAATTTTAGGATTATTTGTTCCATTTCTTTGAAAAAAGTGGATGGTATTTTGATGGGGATTGCATTGAATGTGTAGATTGCTCTAGGTAGCATTGACATCTTCACAATGTTGGTTCAACATTACTCTATGGTCAACTTATCTTTGACAAAGCAGGAAAGAATGTCCAGTGGAAAAAAGACAGTCCCTTCAACAAATGGTGTTTGGAAAATTGGACAGCCACATGCAGAAGAATGAAACTGGACCTTTTCCTTACACCACACACAAAAATAGACTCCAAATGGTTGAAAGACCTAAACGTGAGACAGGAGTCCATCCAAATCCTAAAGGAGAACACAGGTAGCAACCTCTTCGACCTCAGCTGCAGCAACTTCTTCCTAGAAACTTCACCAAAGGCACAGGAAGCCAGGGCAAAAATGAACTATTGGGATTTCATCAAGATAAAAAGCTTTTGCACAGCAAAAGAAACAGTCCACAAAACCAAAAGACAACCGACAGAATGGGAGAAAATATTTGCACCCGTCAGAATGGCTAAATTTAACAAGTCAGGGAATGACAGATGTTGGCGGGGATGTGGAGAAAGGGGAACCCTCCTACACTGTTGGTGGGAATGCAAGCTGGTGCAACCCCTCTGGAAAACAGTATGGAGGTTCCTCAAACAGTTGAAATTAGATCTACTGTTCGATCCAGCAATTGCACTACTGGGTATTTACCCCAAAGATACAAATGTAGGGACCCGAAGGGGTACGTGCACCCCAATGTTTATAGCAGCAATGTCCACAATAGCCAAACTGTGGAAAGACCCAAGATGCCCATCGACAGATGAATGGATAAAGAAGAAGTGGTATATATACACAATGGAATATTATGCAGCCATCAAAAGGAATGAGATCTTGCCATTTGCAACGACGTGGATGGAATTGGAGGGTGTTATGCTGAGTGAAATAAGTCAATCAGAGAAGTAATGAAACCATATGATAATTGACTTTCTCTGCTTGACTTATTTCACTTAGCATAATCTCCTCCAGTCCGATCCATGTGGATGTAAAAGTTGGGTATTCATCCTTTCTGATGGCTGAGTAATATCTCATTGTATATATGGACCACATCTTTATCCATTCATCTGTTGAAGGGCATCTCGGCTCTTTCCACAGTTTGGTTATTACGGACATTGCTGCTATGAACTTCAGGGCCCTTCTTTTCATTACATCTGTGTCACTGGGTTAAATACCCAGGAGTGCAATTGCTGGGTCATAGGGTAGCTCTATTTTTAATTTTTTGAGAACCTCCACACTGTTTTCCAAAGCGGCTGTACCAACTTGCATTTCCACCAACAGTGTAAGAGGGTTCCCCTTTCTCCACAACCTCTACGACATTTGTTGTTTCTTGCCTTGTCCATTTTTGCCATTCTAACTGGTGTAAGGTGGTATCTCAATGTGGTTTTGATTTGAATTTCCCTGATGGCTAATGATGATGAACATTTTTTCATGTATCTGTTAGCCATTTGTATGTCTTCTTTGGAGAAGTGTCTGTTCATATCTTCTGCCCACTTTTTGACTTGATTATTTTTTATGGGTTTTGAGTTTGAGAAGTTCTTTATATATCTTGGATACCAGCCCTTTATCTATAGTGTCATTTGCAAATTTCTTTTCACTTACCTCAGAGGACTCAGCAGATTAAACACCTATCTGATAGCTGAGTGATTGTTACTGTGAAGATTCTTTTCCCTCCACCAAGACATGTCTCTGAAACTAAAGAAGATATTTCCTACTATATACAGCAAATTTCTCCAACCACATATCCAGCCCAATGCAATCACATCACTGTTCATGGCTGACTTCCTCCCAGCTGGAGGGTAGACTCCCAACCTTACTTAACAAATGCCTGTTTTTCTACCACAGGAGACACAGTTTGCATCCACACATTTGGGTGTCTGAGCCCAAAAACCATACCAAGGGAAAGTCAGGAGATCACTTTAGATACAGATGCCCCTTTAAATTCACACAAATAATGACAATATAGACATGGAACAGTATCTGGTTTCCTTTGATCACGTCCTAGGAAGGGAGTAAGAGCAGATGTGTCATGAGGAGAACAGATTAGATAAATCAGTATATCTGATGACATTCTTTCAGGCACACTAAAACCTTGCCGACACATCTATCCCTTGAATCTTGGACAAAACATCAAGACGGTGGGCTAGAATGTGCCAGCCCTCATTTCCCACAGACACTCCATAAAGCACAACATATGGACAAACATAGTTTTGTCAGAACTCCAGAAACCAGCTAAAAAGGTGCAAAAGCCACGTGAATCCTTAACCAAGAAAAAGTCCTTACTCAAAATGTTGGGAAATTTTGTGGAATTGTGCCTCCCCTTGCCATACCCCCAGCTGGAGCAGTGTGGTTTAGTCAGGAGGACACTTCTTAATTCTCAGTTCCATCATTTCGACAAAAGAAGAACATACTTGCTTATAAAGTACTGACTTGTGGAGGGATCTCCATATGATTTCTGTCTGTCCCTGGCTCAGAACAGTGATGGGTAAAGTGGCATAGTTGGAAGGCCTCTGATGGCAGGGACAGTTGCAGTGGATCATTAAAGCAACAGTGAGCTACAATTTGTGGGGGAAGCAAGACATTAACAAAGAGACATTTAATACAAATCCAAGAATTCTAGAAAAAAAAATGCGGGGATGAGAGTCTAAGGAAATTTAAAAGTGATTTGTGTGTGGAAAACTTGACCAAAACTCACAGAAGTCCACCTTTACTTCTTTTATAAGATTTGAAAAACCAAACCTGGAAATTATTATAAATACATATTAATGGGCCCACACATAAAAAATCTCATCTTTGATATCAGTAATGTAATGTGTTGTAGAAATCATTTTTTTTTTGTAATCTACATGTGTTGTGGACCGAATTGGGTCCCCTCTTAATTCATATGTTGAAATCCTAACCTCCATTATTTTATAGTGTCTGTATTTGGAAATAGTACTTCCAATAGGCAATTAAGTCAACATGGATCATATGGGTCTCCTTCATCCAATATACGTGATTTCATATAAGTGGAGTTTAAGATTCAGACACTTTTTGAGTTACAGCTGTGTAAAGACAGACAGAGAAGATGGATGTCTACAAGCCAAGGAAAGGGTTCCCAACAAAATTCAACTCTGCCAACCCCTTGACGTCCATCTTTTAGCCTCCAGAAAAGTGAGAAAATTAACTATTATTAAATACAACAGGTTGTGATACTTTGATATGGCAGCCCCAGCAAACAAATACACTATGGTAATGACAAATAAAGTATCAATAAACTACAGACAAAAGGAAATAGGAGGTAAATAAAAGCATCCCATTATTAAAAAATCAACAAGGGCGCCTGGGTGGCTCAGTTGGTTAAGCGACTGCCTTCGGCTCAGGTCATGATCCTGGAGTCCCGGGATCGAGTCCCATGTCGGGCTCCCTGCTCAGCAGGGAGTCTGCCTCTCCCTCTGACCCTCTTCCCTCTCGTGCTATTTCTCATTCTCTCTCTCTCTCTCGAATAAATAAATAAAATCTTTAAAAAAATAAATAAAAAATCAACAAAATGAAGGCATTAAAAAAGGTAATGAGGGACAGCAATAGCTATAACAAGAAAACACTTAACAAAAAGGCATTGAGTTATTTTCCCACCAGTAATCCTATTAAATGTCCCATTCAAAAGATACAGACTGACAGAATGGAATGGATTTAAAAAGAGAAAATAACTATGCTGCCTACAGGATACTCTCCTTAGTTCTAAGGACAGACGTTGTTAGATTGTTAATGAAATGATAAAAAAAAAAGACTGTGCTGAAGTAGTAACCGAGTGAGATCAGTGGCATTTATACTAATTTCACACAAAAATAAAACTGTAAGAAAGGAAAAGGACACATAACAATAATAAAGACACTTCACAATTATAAATATATGTATACCAAAACGCAGAGATATTAAATATATATAGAAATTTTGGCATGATTTATAGGGGAACATGGAACATTTTCCAAGATAGACCTTATATAAGACCAATAAATATTTATTAACATTTTAAGAAGGGTAAAGTCATACAAACTAGCTTTCATTATCATAATGAGATAAAATTAAAAATTTTATTTAATTTTGCTGAAGCAAATTTAAGATTGCTGAAGCACATCTGGGAAATCGAGAATATACGTGAAAATTTAATTACATACTCATAAACAACAAACTGGTCGAAGAATTAAACACAAGGGAAATTATAAATTATCCTGACAAAAATGAAAATAGCACAATGTACCAAAATTTATTAGATATAGGAAAGACAATGTTAAGAGGGAATTTAGAGTTGTAAAAGCTCACTTTAAAAAGACTGCCAACTTAAGGCTCTAAGGAGATGGCAGAGGGGGAGGATCCTGAACTCACTTAGTCCCAGAGACACACAAGATAACAAACACATCCATGCAACTACCTCTGAAAACAACCCAAGGATTGTCAGAACAAACTCTCTAGTTACTCATAGAGAGGAGGCCACATAAAAAATGTCAGGAGAAACAGAGATGCAGTTGGAAACGAAACCCTTCATGAGACTAACCACAAGCAGGAGGTACACTACAATCATGGGGAAGAGAGAGAATCAGAACCCATGGCAAGCGCCTCAAGGATGGGTCACCCACATCAGGATCATGGGTCCCTGTAATATATGGCTTTGGAAAACAGTGGGGCTTAACTTTCTGAATTTTTACAATCAGCTGGGAATAACGTGGTATTTTAAAATTTAGCAGGCTTAACTCTGAAAGATCATGAGGGCAAGAAGAAACTGAGTCCCTGTCCCTAAAGTCAGCTGTCCCTAAAGAACAGCATTTTGAGCAGCACCTGGGACATAGTAAAGGAGATTTATTGACCACTTCCAGAACACGCTTGGGTGTATGTGTGTGTGTGTGTGGGGGGGGATCTATAGGAGACTTCTCCAAGAACAAAAGAGCTGACCAGTGCCATTTCCTCCCAGACCCCAAGCCAAGATAGCAGCACATGTGCAGGAACAAGTGTAAACACTCTTTGCCTATCTAGTTGGCATCATTAACTTCACCCCCACATTCTCCTGCAGATCCACACTACCCAACCCCTCCCATTACACAGGGGTCCATCCAAAGCACCTCCTGCCACAAAACACACTACCAACAGCCCCAACAGTGAGATGTGACACTCCGAACTGACTCTTGCCCTGGGGAGAGTGAAAGATACACATAAACACACGTGTGTCCACAGTCCCAGCAGCCAAATATTGGCTAGTAGTACAGAAAATATGGACTGCCAATCGGTGCAAGGGCAGCCCTAGCAGGTATGACTGTTATTACTGCCCACTTTGGGAGCCTCAATGCACACGGCAATGATATCATCCTTCAAGTAGCCCCTGCACATGAGCTTAGGGCAGGCATTTTGCTGACTGCTGTCACCTTCCAACTTCTAGCACATGTTGTAGCAGGCTGGTCCCTTCACAGCACAGGGTCAAAAACCTTCTTGGTGTAACAAGAGTTACACCTATGTCACAGTGCTCAATTGCAGCCAAATGGACTGAAGGAAACTCTAGTCAGTCATGATAGTAAATTGCACACAATCCACATAGAGACCTCCTTAGAGTACCTGGTTCTGGTGAACCGGAGCATTGTGCTGCTGGACAACACAGGACCTCTTCTTCAAAAAGCCATGACTGTTAAGGTCAAGAAATGTAGCTTATTTTCCAAATACATAGGAAACAAGCACAGAGGGTTACACATAATTATGAGGTGGAGGAATATGTCCCAAAAGAACAAGGACAAAACTGCATCAAATTGCTAAATGAAGAGAAATAATCGATATGACTGTTATAAATTCAAAGTAATGGCTGTAAGATATTCAGGGGATTTGAGAAAAGACTGTAGGCTCTCAGTGAGACAAAGACAGAACATATTGAAAAGAGACCCAGACTTAGATAAAGAACTCAGGAACTGAAATAAAATACAGTAGAGGGAAGCAATAGCATATAAGATGAGGCAGAGGAATGGATCAGGGAGCTAAAGGAGGATTAATGGAAAACAACAAAGATGAACAGCAAAAAAGAAAGAAAATAAGAATAATAAAGTATGTGACAAGGTGAAGGGAACTCAGCGTATCATCAAGATTAATAACATTCACTTTATAAAGAATCCTGAAGGAGAGAGAGAAAGAGGGGCAGAAAATTTATTTGAAGAAATAATAGCTGAGAATTTCATTAATTTGGGGAAGGAAAGAGGTATCCAGATCCAGGAGGCACAAAGAAACCCTCCCCCCAAAAAATCAAAGCAAGGAGGTGCAAACAAAGACACCTCATGGCAAAAAGTATTGATAAAGTGAGAATTATTTTAAAAAGCACTAGAAAAGAAAACTTACATATAAGGGAAATGACATAAAACTATCAATAAATTTCTTAGAAAATTTGCAGGCCAGAGAGGTGTGGCATGTTACATTAAAAGTGCTGAAAGATACAAGAAAACTTAAAACAATATATTGATGCACACAATATAGGAGCACTGAAATACACAAAGCAACTCTTAAGAGCCATAAAGGAAGGTAATCACAGTAATACAATAGAGGACTTCAAGACCTCACTCACATCAATGGATAGATTATCTAGCCAGAAAATCAACAAGGAAACAATGACTTTGAATAACACGATGTACCAGATGGACCTACCGGATATATTCAGAACATTTCATTTAAAAAATATTGGAATACACAATCTTTTCCAGTACATGAGGCATTCTCCAAAATGGATCCTATGTTAGGCCACAAAAAAGTCTCAAATGCAAAAAGATTGAAATTGTATCATGCATTTTTCTCACCACAATGGTATGAAACTAGGAAGCAATTGCAAGAAAAAAAGATGGAAAGAGCACAAATACATGGAGGCTAAATAACATTCTACCAAATATTGAATAGATGAAACAAGAACTAAAAAAGGAAATAAAAAAATATATGGAGAAAAATGAAAATAAACTACAATGATCCAAAATCTTTGGAATGCAGCAAAACTATTTTAAGAGGAGACATTGTAACTATACAGGAATACATCACAGAGCAAGACAAATATCAAATAAAAAACATAACATTACACTTAAAGGAACTAAACAAAAACCAAGCCAGTAGAAAGAAAACAAAGATTAATCAAAAACAAATGAAATTTAAACTAAAAAACAAACAAAACCCAAGAAGACCAAATTAATGAATCCAGGAGCTGTTTTTGTTTTGTTTTTTAAAATTTTTTATTGTTATGTTAATCACCATACATTATATCATTAGTTTTTAATGCAGTGTTCCATGATTCACTGTTTGTGCATAACACCCAGTGCTCCACGCAGAACGTGCCCTCTTTAATAGCCATCACCAGGCTACCCATCCCCCCACCCCCCTCCCCTCCAGAACCCTGTTTGTTTTTCGGAGTACACCCTCTCTCATGCTTGGTCTCCCCCTCCGATTTCCCCCCTTTCATTCTTCCCCTCCTGCTATCTTCTTCTTTTTATTTTTTCTTAACTTATATTGCATTATTTGTTTTAGAAGTACAGATCTGTGATTCAACAGTCTTGCACAATTCACGGCACTCACCATAGCACATACCCTATGGAATGTCTATCACCCAGCCACCCCATCCCCCCCACCACCCCCACTCCAGCAACCTTCAGTTTGTTTCGTGCGATTAAGAATTCCTCATATCAGTGAGGTCATATGATACATGTCTTTCCCTGATTGACTTATTTCATTCAGCATAACACCCTCCAGTTCCATCCACGTCGTTGCAAAAGGCAAGATCGCATTCCTTTTGAAGGCTGCATAATATTCCATTGTGTATATATACCACATCTTCTTTATCCATTCATCTGTCGATGGTCGTCTTGGCTCTTTCCACCGTTTGGCTGTTGTGGACACTGCTGCTATAAACATTGGGGTGCACATCCCTTCGGATCCCTACATTTCTATCTTTGTGGTAAATACCCAGTAGTGCAATTGCTGGATCTCCCTTGGGTGGGCAGAGGGGCGGGCCCTGGTCCTGCTGGGCTTCACGCTAAGGATGCAGAGAGAGGACTGAGGGACCCTGGACCCCCGCCCAGCCTCAGTCTGGAAAGGTCCGTGGCGGCGGAGGGGGGGGTGATGGGAACACGTGGTGAGTCCTGACTTCCGCATCTGGGTCTCAAAGGCCCTGGATGCCTTGGCAGAAGGAGAAGGGCCTCCCTCGTTGGGCAGAGGGGAGGCCTCATGTCCTGCTGGACTTTATGGTGAGGATGCAGAGGGAGGAGTGAAGGACCCTGGACCCCAGCACAGCGTCAGTCAGGGAAGGTCCATTGGGGGGAGGGGGGCTGATTGAAACATGTGGTGAGTCTGGACTTCTGAGTCCGTGTCTCAGAGAGACTGAGGTGAGGCCCTGATGAAAGGAGCAGATGCTCAGGTGGGCAGAGGGGAGGGCCCTGGTCAACCAGTGCTGGGGGGGTGGCTTGGGGAGGCCAGGGATAAACCCGGCAGGAGGACAGAGGGGAGCCCCGCAGAAGCCCACCCATGTCAGTCTAGAAGCCCCCCTGGGCGGGATGGGGACACGTGGCCAATGCGGCGGACTTCTGCATCTGGGTCTCCCGAGAACCTGGGGTCCTTGGTGGATCGAAGGAGCAGGGCCTCGCTCAGGGGGCAGAGGGGCAGGCCCAGGTCCTATTGGGGTTTACGCTGAAGTTGCAGAGGGAGGACTGAGAGACCCTGGACCCCATCCCAGAGTCAGTCCCTAGAGGCCTGAGTGGAGGACGGGGACACCCCGATTGTGTTCGTGCATGTACTTGTGTGTCCCCCACTCGCCCATCCGGGTGTCCCAGACACGGGATGCCCCAGTGCCCAGGAGCCGATCCGCAGGCAGTAGGGACAGGCAGAGGCATAGGCACCCAGGGAGTCCTGGTGGAGATCAGAAGAAGGCCCGAGAGACCTGGACGCCCCATCTCAGCCTTGGGAAGCCCTGGGCTTCGTGGCCACACGTGTTGGCCACAGACTTAACCCGGGGGGCTCAGGGCAGGGAGGGCCTTGGTGATGGCAGACCAGCTTGGGGACAGCAGCCAGAGTGGCCTAGGACCTGCCAGGGCTCGAAGCGAGGACCCCCAAGGGACTCCCCAGGGAGCCCGTAGGACCGCGGCCCTGACTCAGCCACGGGAGACTCCTGGGATGGAAGAGACCACACAGTGCGTGGCCACTTTGGCCTCAGGGCGTCCGAGAACCCCTGGCCGTTTGGATGGAGCACTACCTCGAGTATGCGGGTGGGGGGCAGTGGCCCACGTGTTGTTGGGTGGAAATGCGAAGACCGCAAGGAGGACTGCAGGATTGGGGACAGAGAACAGATTCGGTCCCGGAAGGCCCCGGGGCCAGATGGGCACCTAGGGTGTGCCCTGACTTCACAGCCACGTCTCCTAGAGCCTGGGGTCTGGGTGGAAGGAGCAGGCTTCAGGGCCGCCCAGGCTGAGCCGGTCCTGCCAGGATGGAAGGGGAGGACCAGAGGGAGGACTGACTGGGCCGCAGTACGGACAGGCCATGGAGGAGGACCCTTGTGGAGAAGGAGTCCATGCCTCCTGTCCGGGGGTCCACATCTGGCTGTTAGACCCTGAGGGCCTGTGGTGAGAAGGAGCGGGCCTGGGGTGGGGCGGGCCTGTGTGTGTGTGAGGGTGGAGTGCGGGGTCGGGGGGTGGGGCACGGGTCCGGTTGGGAGTCAGGGTGAGGACCCTGGGGGAGGACTGGCCGTACCCCCTCTACCCCATCTCAGCAAAGAAGCCAGGGCACCGGAGTCTGGCCAGGCCCGATCCAGGGAGGATCGGTCAGCGGGGGCCCAACCTGGCACACATGCTCACTTGTCTCATGGGCCAGAAGGCGGGAGTCCTCGGGGAGCTGAGGTCTTGGTCTGAGGGGCACATGCCTTCTGTCTCACGTTGGGGGCCTGGAAGAAGCGCAGGCCCTGGCAGGAAGAAAGAAGATTAGCGTCCTGGGGGCCTGAGGGCATCCCTACCTCAGGACAGAGTGGCCCGTCCCTACTACCAGCCCTTTGGGATCTTGCCGGGGGCTGAGGGGGTGGATGGAGACGTGGCCGTGGACGAGGACGTGCTGGCTCCTCACCCTCTTCTCGGAGCTCTCAGGGAGGTGAGGACCATGCTGGGAGAGGTCGGGGTCAGGTCATCTGGGGAAGCGCACCTGGGAGACACACAGGAGTCTCTGCTTCTGCCAAGAATCAGTGTGGGGACACCCGAGGGAGGAGTGAGTGATTCCCCACCACCCCTCGGGCCCAGGAAGGGATGGCCCAGAAGTCTGTGCAGCCCCTACCTGGAGGTCCTGGGAACCCTGGGTGGGGCCTGTCAGGCTGAGTCCCTCCTCCTCCCCAGATCCTTCCTCTCAGGATGGAGAGGGCCCGGGCCTGAGGGTCTGCACTCAGGTAGCAGAGGAGGCAGGTGCCCTGGCTCTGGGTCTGGCCCTGATGGTGGGGGGCAGATGAGAAATGAGGGGATGCTTCCCACAGCAGGATCCTTAGGGCCCAAGCCTACCCTGCCGCTGCTGCCAGCCATGGGGAGAAGGGCGATCGGTGGGCCAAGTTATTTCTCCTGACTTTTCCTTCTGGCGTCTCCCAGAGATGAGGCCTTGGCACCAGGAGGGTGGCCTCCGGTCAACACAGGGAGTTTTCCCAGTCCTTCCGTGGGGTCAAGGTATAGACGGAGAGGTGCGCCCATCCCAGCACAGACGGCACCCGAGCTTGGCCATCCCTGGGATCCCGAGACGAGCCCTTAGACCTCTGGCAGGCGTGGGCAGAGGTGGGCCCCCTCGCTTACCTTCTGTGGGGTCCCAGGGCTGTGCGGCCTTGCTGTGACCCTGTGGCCTCAGGCTGCGGGGGTGCGGCCCAGGCCCTGCCAGGGGAAATAGCAGTCCCCTGAGGGGCCAAGGAGGGGACCACCCAGCTTGGACGGATGGGGACCTCACAGAATCCGCACCAGCCCTCCTGCCCCACTGGGGGCCGGGGGCCGTGCTCTGTGTCTGCACCCCGAAGTGACACCTGCTTTTCTCCTCCAGGGGCTTCCAGAGCTCAGAGTGGAGGCCTAGGTCTGAGGCAGGAGCCTCTAAGGTCCCAGAGCAGGGGAGGTGCAGGTGAGTGCCTGTGGTCAAGGTGAGGTACTTGCTCTGAGCATGGAGCTAGGGGCTCGCCCGTCCCACCCCAGAGGGGACCCCTCAGCACCCAAGTCCGACGCAGCGCACTGTCAGCTCCGGGACTTCAGGCCTCTGCTGCCTGGGCTGCACCCTGAGGAGCCATCCCACCTCTTTCTTCAGGTTCAGCCCGACACAAACACCATGCCCCTGGGTCAGAGGAGTGAGCTCTGGAAGCTGGAGGAAGACCCAGGCCCAGCCCAGGGCCTGGTGGAGGCACAGCTGTTGGGGGCTGGGGAGGAGAAGGTCCCCCGCACCCCCTCCTCCTTCTCCACCTTGGCCTCCTCCCAGTCCGCCGCCCCATCGGGCTCCTGCTCTGCCCTCTTTCTGGTCCCCTCGGAGGAGGGGTCTGCTGCTGGGTTCCAGAGTCGTCCCCAGAGCTCTCTGAGTGCCTGCCCCTCCCCCACTGCCCAAGCAGCCACTGCCTGCAGCCAGCCTGACCAGGGCTCCAGCAGCTCCGATGAGGAGGGGTCCAGCCCCTGCGAGGAGCCTGAAGAAGCCCAGCCGGGGCTCCAAAACCTACTCCAGGGGAAGCTGGCTGAGCTGGTGGAGTTCCTGCTCCTCAAGTATCACATCAAGGAGCCGACCAGCCAGGCAGAGATGCTGGAGATCGTCGGCCAGGATGCCCTGGATGCCTTCCCTGTGATCTTGGGCCAGGCCTCCAAGTGCTTGCAGCTGGTCTTTGGTATGGATGTGAAGGAAGTGGACCCCAGCGACCACTCCTACATCCTGGTCCCCATCCTGGGCCTCACCTATGATGGGATGATTTGCGGTGAGCAGGGAGTGCCCAAGACCGGCCTCCTGGTGGTGCTCCTGGGGGTGATCCTCCTGCATGGCGACTGTGCCCTTGAGGAGGAGGTGTGGGAAACGCTGGGGTCATGGGGGTGTATGCCGGCCAGGAGCACGTCATCTACAGGGAGCCGAGGGAGCTCCTCACCAAGGTCTGGGTGCAGGAAGGGTACGTGGAGTACCGGCAGGTGCCCGGAAGTGACCTGCCTCCTACGAGGTCCCGTGGGGTTCCAGGGCCCACGCCGAAACCAGCAAGTTGCAAATGCTGCAGTATTTGCTCCAGGTCAGGCGCGGGCAGCTGGCTTCCTCCCTGGCCCTGTCTGAAGGGGCTGTGAGAGATGAGGAAGAGGCGGCCTGAGCCCTGGCATCCGCCAGGCCCTTTCCAGGCTTTGCTGGGTTCAGCAGCCTCTCCTGCGGGGTGCTGGGCATGAAGTGGGGCCGCTTGCTGGTTCTTCCGTGTGTGTGTGTTTGTGTGTGCCCGTGAAGACAGAGCCCTGGGTGTTTTAAGGAGTGCAGGGCCAGGGAGGGTTGGGAGAAGAAAACAGGGCAAGGAGCCTCCTGCGGGCGGGGGGGGGTTGTTTCCTGAGATGACTCCCACATCCAGAGCTTGGTGTCCTTGAGGAAGCTCTCCTGTGGGGTTCCTTGCCATAGAAGTTTTCAGCCGGTTCTGGGGCTGATTGTGTGAGTACCACCCACTCTGCAGCATTTGTTCTTACCCAGTCCAAGAGTTAAGAGTTTTATCATGTTCTTGGGGTGCCTGGGTCCTCTGTTGGTTAAGCGTCTGCCATCGGCTCAGGTCAGGATCTCAGGATCCTGGGATCACACCCCACATGGGGCTCCCCGCTCAGTGGAGACTCTGCTTCTCTCTCTCCCCTGTGTGTGCTTTCTCTTTCTCAAATAAATAAATACCTTTAAGAAAAAGTTTTTTTCATGCCCTGGACACCAGCCTGGACACCTTGCCTACTTGCTTGGGCTCTGGACTGAAATCACAGGGCATTGGCCTAGGGATGGGTTGGAAAGGCGCAAGAACGGAAGAAGCAAGAGATGGGGGGTCAGAAGCTGAAGAGATAGAAGTTTGCTGGTTCTTGCTTCTGATGCCTTCCCGACCATCGTTGTGCAAATGCCAAAGGCAAGCACGCGCACACACGTGTGGGGACAGGGGCAGGAGGGCCCAGGTTCTGTCAGGAGTCAAGGTGAGGACCAGAGGGAGGAATGAAGGACCCTAGACCCAGTAGAGAATCAGTCCTGGGAGGCCTCTGGGTGAGACAACGGTGACATGAGGCGTGTCCTGGCTTCTGCTCTGGGTCCCAGAGAGATGGAGCGCTTGTTGTGAGGAGTGGCCCTCAGGAGCAGGGATGAGGGCACCGGCCATCCAGGGAGTACAAATGGGGAACAGAGAGTAGGGCTAAGGGACCCGAAGGACCCATCTCGGGGAATCCCTGGACTTTGTAGCCTGATGCGACGTCCACAGTCATTGCCCGTGGCTCTCAGGGCAGTGAGGGCTTTGGTCGGAGGGAACGGGCCTGGAGAGAGCAGAGACAACATCACCAGCGGTGCTGCGGCTCATGCTGAGATCCCTGAGGGAGGGCTCAGGGAGGGACCTGGACTCCAGAACAGGGACAACGCACTGAAGCCTGCCCCTGCTGTCCGCCCTGGGAGGCCTGTTTGTGCCAAGTCCACAGGCGGTGTGTCAGGACGTCCGCATCAAGGTCTGATAGAGGCCGGGGGCCTGCTTTAAAAAACCGGGGGTCAGGGGGCGCCTGGGTGGCTCAGTCGTTAATCGTCTGCCTTCGGCTCAGGTCATGATCCCAGGGTCCTGGGATCGAGCCCCGCATTGGGCTCTGCTCCGCGGGAAGCCTGCTTCTCCCTCTCCCACTCCCCCTGCTTGTGTTCCCTCTCTCGCTGTGTCTCTCTCTGTCAAATAAATAAATAAAATCTTAAAAAAAAAAGAGTTTAAAAAACCGGGGGTCAGGAGCTAATGGAGGAAGACCCAGGCCCAGCCCAGGGCCTGGTGGAGGCACAGCTGTGGGGGGCTGGGGAAGAGGAGGTCCCAGCAGCTTAGATGAGGAGGGGTCGAGCACCTGGGAGGAGCCGGAAGTCACGCAACCCTCTCTCCAGGACAAACTCCACGTGAAAATGGCTGCCCTGGTGGAGTTCCTGCTCCTCAAATACCGCAACAAGCAGCCGACCCACCAGGCAGAGATGCTGGAGATTGTCAGCAAAGATTACCAGGACGACTTCCCAGTGATCTTGGGCCAAGCCTCCGAGTGCGTGCGGCTGGTCTTTGGCGTGGACGTGAAGGAAGTGGACCGCAGTGACCACTCCTACGTCCTGGCCAATGTCCTGGGTCTCACCTGTGATGGGATGCTGAGCGGTGAGCATGGCATGCCCAAGACCAGCCTCCTGGTGCTGCTACTGGGGGTGAGCCTCCTGCATGGCAACCGTGCCCCCGAGGAGGAGGTGTGGGAAACGCTGGGACTCATGGGGGTGTATGCCGGCCAGAAGCACATCATCTATGGGGAGCCCAGGGAGCTCCTCACCAAAGTCTGGGTGCAGGAAGGGTACCTGGAGTACTGGCAGGTGCCTGGCAGGGACCCTGCCCGCTACGAGTTCCCGTGGGGTCACAGGGCCCATGCTGAACCAGCAAGTTTCAAGTTCTGGAGTATTTGCTCCGGGTCAGGCACGGGCAGCTGGCTTCCTCCCTGGCCCTGTCTGAAGGAGCTGTGAGAGATGAGGGAGAGGAGGCCTGTGTCCCAGTGGCGGCCAGGCCCTTTCCAGGCTTTGGTGGGGTCGGCAGCTTCTCCTGCAGGGTGCTGGGCATGAAGTGAGGCCACATTTTGGTTCTTCCCTGTGTGTGTGTGTGAAAAGAGAGAGCCCCGGGAGTTCTAAGTAAGGCAGGGCCAGGGAGGGTTGGGGGAAGAAAGCAGGGTGAAGAGCCAGCCTCTCTGGGGGCCTGTTCTCTGCGATGACTCTGACATCCAGAGTTTGGGTTTCTTGAGGAAGCTCTCAAATGTTGTTCCTTAGAGTACAAGTTTTAACCAGCTTCGGCAGGTAAATGTGTGCGTGACATCCACCCCACAGCATTTGGACTTACCCAGTTCAAGAGTTTTAAGAGTTTTGTCATATTCTGGAAATAAGGTGGGAGATCTTCCCTCCTTGTTTGGGTTCTGGAATGAAATCACGGGGCATTGGCATAGGAATTTGTTGGAAAGGTGGAAAAATGGAGCAGTCAAGTGACGGGGTCAGGAAATACAGAAATAAAAGATTATTCATTTTTGCTTCTTAATCCTTCTCGTCATTCTGCAAAAGTAACATAGATGCGTGCGCCTTCACTCACTTAGTTCTTCAAGAAAGGAGGAAAAATGACATCTCAGCACAGAGGGAGCCCTGCTCACTGGCTCCTTGATTCCCAGACATGGGCTGAGCTCTGCTCTCTGGAAGGCCCTGTGTGTGAGCAGTGAGGACATTAGGAAAAGCAGCACACGTTCCACCCTTAGGGGACAGTCTAGCAGCTGCACTCATGGCAGGAAAGTGGGGAGAGGTGTCCTGAGACCTGCAGAAGAAGTGGAAGAAAGGTGAGGGAGTGCGTCTCCCGGGGCAAGCACTGCAGTGGAAGTGCCCCTGGCCTGGGTGGCTCAGGGTGTCGGGTCACCGTGCTCCCTTCTGTGCAGCTGATCACCGTGAAACTGGGGGGTGACAGTGGCCCTACTTGGAGACAGGGTGCCTTAGAGGTGGGAGCAAAGTCTGAAATGGATAATTGCTCTGACATGTTCCTTCTGGATCATGGACAAACCAGGGAGAAATCTCCTCCTGGGGCAGGAAAAGAAGATATCCTCCACTCTCATCCCAAGGCCTTGAACACAGTGCACAGACTAGGTGTTTTATATCTGTCATCTGCAAGTATTTCTGAAGAAATACAGTGATATTCCTTTGAAGTGGAGCCCAGAAGACTCTAGACTGGCACTCTTGTCCTGACCATGCAAAGCCGGAACCCACTGCTTAAAAAGTCATTTTAGTTTGATTATCTGGAGTGTAATTTGGACAGCTATAAGTAAGCAAGGTCTAGGTTTTGGTGGGGGGAGAAATGAGTGAAAGGAGTGGTTTGGTGGAAGAGCAGCTGGGAGGGAGGGAAGGAGCTGGTCTTTGACTCACATTCTGGGAGCTTTGTATTGTGTCCAGCTGGGACAATTCCCTCACACCTGAATGCCACACATATTCCCATATATCTCACATATATCCTCTGATTTAGAAAATGGATTGAGTTTTACTTATGAAGCACCCTCTTTGGCTGATTAGCTATTCCATGTCCTATTGAGCTGCACATTCTCTAACATGACCTCGGTAACAAAAATAAATAAATAAATAAAATAATACCCCAGAGGAGAGAGTGGAAGGCCCTGGGATCAAAACACACTTGAAATCACTGCCATTCATCAAAGTTCCAATATGTGCCAGGCACTGTGCAAGGTGCTTTCCATATATCACATGCATTCCTGCAGTCCTGCAAGACGGGGCTTATCAAACCCACTCACTTAACTCACTCACTTCAGAAAGAACCTGAGGCTCCTGGGACTTAGTCATTTTCCCAGGATCACATGGCTAGTGAGTGACAGGGCAGCGACTAGAACCCGAGTCTGAATTCATGTAGAGTCCACGCTGTTCCCACCCACTGCAGCCTGTGGCCAACCTTCCGAGTCCTACATCATTCCTGAGGACAGCATGGTGTCTTCCAGGTGACAAAAAGAAGGATGCTGTGGCTAAGGTACTAAAAAACCTGTTGCTAAGGAAGGAAGGTGACAATGAGAATCAAACAGGTTTTGGGTACTGTCTGTGGGCTTTATTAACCTAGAGTTCTTCTGCCTGAACCTCAGAGTTCTTTGAAAACTGACTGCCCAGGCGCTGGCATTTTTAGCAGACCTAGCACTTTCCCGAATTACAGCAGCCTTTCCCTGGTATTCCCCCGTGTGCTCTTCTGTCTCACTCTTGAACCTGGCCTGCTAAGGAGCTCATCACTGGTCCCCATGGAACAGCTAGGAATCACCTTCTCTCCCCCAACATAGAACCTTACTCTCTGTAGTAATCCTCTGGTCACTAAATGAAGAAGTGAATCCTCCCTGCTGGGATCACAGAATCGTTTGAAAATTAGATGTCATCCTGTACTTGAAAGTATCTGTCACACAGGAGGTGCTTGAAAATTTCAAAGAATTCCAAGGCAAACTGACCTCAAAAACTCCTCCCCTGGGATGCCTGGGTGGCTCAGTCAGTTAAGCATCTGCCTTTGGCTCAGGTCATGATCCCAGGGTCCTGGGCTCGAGTCCCACATCAGGCTCCCTGCTCAATGGGGAGCCTGCTTCCCTCTGCCCGCTGCTCCCCCTGCTTGTGCAATCTCTTTCTCCCTCTCTCTCACTGACAAATAAATAAGATCTAAAAAAAAAACTCCTCCCAGCAATAAAGTCAGTCATAACAAATTATAAAGTTGCATTTTGTTAAGCCCCTACTGTGTAACAATACATGGGAGAAACTTTAATGTTCATCCATAGTGTGTCTTGCTTTCCTTCCAGAATACAGGGGACACAACCTTGCCAGTCCCCTTGTAGTTAGGGAGGGTTGTGTGATGACCCTTTGCCATGGAGATGTGAGCAGAAGCATTGTTTCTCACGTCCAGGCGTTTGCGAGCCAGTATGTCCACTCCATGCTGTCTCCCTTGATTCACCAGCAAACATGGTGACCCCGTGTTGAGATAGGGGAGCCACAAGATGAAAGCAACCTGGACCCAGGGTCTAGGAAAAGCAGAGGGCCCCTGCCAAACTGTATCAGAATTTGTGTGCACAAAGATGCACTTCTGTTGTGTTAGCCCTTCAAATGTCACAGTTTGTTGCATCAGTTAGCAGTTACTTTCATGCAGCCGCTTGTTTTGTTAGGCTTCTCTAGCAATTTTACTTAAGAAGGTACTAGTGCATATCTTCCTATTGCAAAAAAACTTCTAGAAATACAGATGAGTCACAATATCCCCTTTTCAAAGTTCCTCCACAATTCAGCCTCCTCCTCAGAAGTCACCATGACTAACAATCTAGTGTGTATTTTTATTTTTTTAATTTAAAATATTTTCTTTTCTTTGAGAGAGAGAAAGAGTGTGTGATGGAGGGAGGGGCAAATAGAGAGAGAGAGAGAGAGAGAGAGACCCTCAAGCCGGCCCCATGCAGAGCCCGATTCGGAGCTCGGTCTCAGGACTGAGATCATGACTTGAACCGAAATCAAGAGTCGGACGCTTAACCAGCTGAGCCACCCAGGCGCCCCTAGTGTGTGTTATTCTAAAGGTGACTATGGCTTTTTCATAGATATGCTCTACAAATATATTGTTTTTATTCAACCTAACCCGTAATACTGTGCATATTGATCTGCCACTACCTTTTGTCACTTAATAAAATGGATGCAGGATCTTCCAATAACAGCACATATACACCTACCTCACTTTTGAAAGTATTCCCTGGAATGTTAAAGTTTGTATATACCATAATTAATCACATACACAATTTTTTCCTGGTGGAAACAAGTTGTTTTCCCTTTATCCTATGACTAATAAAATGAAAACAACATCTTTGACCTGAATCCTTGGGTAGATATGAATGTTTTCTAATAAGATACACATACTAACACAGACATTGGGTTAGAGTGGAGAGGATGTGAATTGTTTAACATTTCATAAATGCGTCTGAAATTTTATTCCACAAGTGCTATACCAGTTTGCATTCCCATAATTAATTTCAATAGCTCCAAAATTGCAATACTTAGGTATAAATCTAATAAGATATGCACAGGATCTGTATGCTGAAAACACAGAATGCTGATAAAAGTAATCAAGACTTAAATAGTAAGTTCAGAGATATACTGTGTTCATGGACTGGTAGACTCACATAGTGAAGATGTCAATTCTCACTAAATTGATCTATACATTCAAAACAATCCAATCAAAATTCTACCAGGATGTTTTTGGATATAAACTAGCTGATTCAACAAGTTTATGGAAAGGCAAAGGAAATAGTATAGCTAAAACAACTATGAAAAAGTAGAATAAAGTCAGAAGAATCACACTACTTGATTTTAAGATAAAGCTATGATAATCCAGGTGGTGTGGTATTGGGGGGCGGAGCAAGATGGCGGAGGAGTAGGAGATCTAGATTTTGTCTGGTCTCAGGAATTCAGCTGAACAACGATCAAACCATTCTGAACACCTACGAACTCAACAGGAGATCGAAGAGGAGAGTAGCAACAACTCTCTGAACAAAGAAGCAACTACTTACTGGAAGGTAGGACCTGCGGAGAAGTGAATCCAAGGTGATATTCAGGAGGATAGACGGCGAGGGAGGGGCCTCCACTGGCCGCTTCTGGCAAGTGATAGAGCTGCGGAGCACAAAATCGGAACTTTTAGAAGTTGGCTCGGCGGAGGGACGTCGCTGCAGGGGCTAAGCAGGGGGTGGAACCCTCGCGGGACAGTGTGGTCTCAGGACCCTTGGGGTCAGAGAAAGACCGGGGGTGCCTGAGTGCGCCAGAGCTCCCAGGTATCGGAGCGGAGAAGCTGGCTGCAGAGACGGAGCTGAGGCGCGGGCTCTCAGCTCGGGGTTGCCATAAACTGTGATCCGCGGCCCAGTCAGGCCACTGCTCCTCCAGCAGGGACCCAAGAAGCGGCAGAGCTGGGGAGACTCCCCTTCCTTCCCGGGCAGGAGCGGCGCGGGAGCGCACCGCAGGGATCTGCTGGGTTTGGAAACTCCACACGGGGTCGGGTGCCAGAGATAGCAATGCTCGGTCACAGGCTGGATGAGCACGGAGTGCGGCCGGAGACCAGGGAGTTGGGAGTGACTGCTTTTCTCTGAGGGCACACTGAGGAGCGGGGCCCCGAGTTCTCAGCTCCTCCGGGTGGAGATTGGGAGGCCACCATTTTTGCCCTGGTCCTCCAAAGCTGTACGGAGAGCTTGCAGGGAACAAAAGCTCCTGAGAGCGAACCTGAGCAGCTTCCTTAGCCCGGACCGAAAAGGGTGGGGCAACTTAGCCTCCGGCAAAGACATTTGGAAACCACAGTAACAGGCCCCTCCCCCAGAAGACCAGCACAAACAGCCAGCAAGCCAAGACCAAGTTTACCGATCAAGGAGCACGGGAGAACTCCAGCGCTAGGGGAATACTGCACGTAGAATTCATAGCTATTTTTTACCATGATTCATTATTTCATCAAAGTTAAATTTTGTTAACTGTTTTTTTTTTATTTTTCTTTTTCCCTTTTTCAACCAACATCTTATCAATCCCTTTTTAAAAAAAAAACATTTTTTATTTTTCATTTTTAGAGTCATATTTTGTCCTTTCATAGTAGTTACACTTATTTTTGGCATATATATGTAAGTTGTTCTCTCTTTAAAATTTTGAGATACAGTTTCTTCTAACAGATCAAAATATACCCTAAAACACTAGTGTATGGCTTTGTTTTAGTCTCCTGCCTAATCACGTTCTCTCCCTTTTTCTTTTTTTTTTTCTTAAATCTTCTTTCTTTTTTCAAACAACTTCTTATCTATTCAAGTCCTTTTATAAAATCTTTTATAATTTTGATCTTTACAGTCATCTTCCATCCCTTCATTGTGTCAACCATTATTTTGTACATATGTCTTTCTTCCTTTAAAATTTTAGGAGGCACTTTTTTTTAACAGACCAAAATACTCCCAAAATCTAGTGTGTGGCACTGATCTATGCACTAGCCTGATCATATTTGATCATATTCTGCTTTTTTCGTATTGTTCTGTTTTTTGTTTTTATCTTTTTTTTTCTCTTTCTTTTTTCTTTCTTTCCCTTTCTTTTCCCCTGGTTTCAGGTCTTTTCTGATTTGTATACAGTATATTTGCTGGGGACGTTGTAAACCTGTTAGCATTTTGTTCTCTCATTCATCTATTCTCCTCTGGACAAAATGACAAGACGAAAAAAATCACCTCAGCAAAATGAACAAGAGGTAGTACCGTCAGCCAGGGACCTACTCAATACGGACATTAGTACGATGTCAGACCTAGAATTCAGAATCATGACTTTAAAGATACTACCTGGGCTTGAAAAAAGCGTGGAAGTTATGAGAGAAACCCTTTCGGGAGAAATAAAAGAACTAAAATCTAACCAAGTCGAAGTCAAAAAGGCTATTGATGAGGTGCAATCAAAAATGGGGGCACTAAATGCTATGATAAATGAGGCAGAAGAGAGAATCAGTGATATAGAAGACCAAATGATGGACAATAAAGAGGCTGAGAAAAAGAGAGAGAAACAACTACAGGATCACGAGGGCAGAATTCGAGAGATAAGTGATATGATAAGACGAAACAACATTAGAATAATTGGGATCCCAGAAGAAGAAGAGAGAGAGAGGGGGGCAGAAGGTATATTGGAGCAAATAATAGCAGAGAACTTCCCTAATGTGAGGAAGGAAACAGGCATCAAAATCCAGGAGGCACAGAGAACCCCTCTCAAAATCAGTAATAATAGGTCAACACCCCGACATCTAATAGTAAAACTTATGAGTCTCAGGACAAAGAGAAAACCCTGAAAGCATCTCGGGAGAAGAGATATGTAACCTACAATGGTAGAAACATTACATTGGCAACAGACCTATCCACAGAGACCTGGCAGGCAGGAAAGGACTGGCAAGATATCTTCAGAGCACTAAACGAGAAAAATATGCAGCCAAGAATACTATATCCAGCTAGGCTGTCATCGAAAATAGAAGGAGAGATTAAAAGCTTCCAGAACAAACAAAAACTAAAGGAATTTAGAAACTAAAACAAAGACTGTAATAAGAGATGAGGAAGGACACTATATCCTACTTAAAGAGTCTATCCAACAAAAAGATCTAACAATTGTAAATATCTATGCCCCGAACATGGGAGCAGCCAATTATATAAGGCAATTAATAACAAAAGCAAAGAAACACATTGACAACAATACAATAATAGTGGGGGACTTTAACACCCCCCTGACTGAAATGGACAGCTCATCTAAGCAAAAGATCAACAAGGAAATAAAGACTTTAAATGACACACTGGACCAAATGGACTTCACAGACATATTCAGAACATTCCATCCCAAAGCAACGGAATACACATTCTTCTCTAGTGCCCATGGAATGTTCTCCAGAATTGATCACATCCTAGGTCACAAATCAGGTCTCAACCGGTACCAAAAGACTGGGATCATTCCCTGCATATTTTCAGACCACAATGCTTTGAAACTAGAATTCAATCACAAGAGGAAAGTCGGAAAGAACTCAAATACATGGAGGATAAAGAGCATCCTACTAAAGAATGAATGGGTCAACCAGGAAATTAAAGAAGAATTAAAAAAATTCATGGAAACCAATGAAAATGAAAACACAACTGTTCAAAATCTTTGGGATACAGCACAGGCAGTCCTGAGAGGAAAGTATATAGCAATACAAGCCTTTCTCTAAATCCCGGAAACAAAAATATCCCTCAAAAGGGGAGCAGATGAACAAACTGTGGCATTTCCAAACTAGGGAGCCCAAAGCAGTGATAAAAAGTCATAAAGTTAGGATAACACCAAACGTGAATGGATTCCAGGCGTATTATCCCAAATGAAACCAAACAACATCACCGGTCACAGCTGTAGGAATTCCCTCATGTAACCAAATGCCAATATATCCAAAATGTAAAACACAGGAGTGAATGCCATGGGCAGGGATGGGTAGCATGAAGGAGATCTTTGGGCTGACAGAGTAGTTCCATATCTGGATTATGCTGTTGAATATATAAATGTCCATGACAAAGTGACAGACCTAGACATGTCCATCATACCACACTGTCAGTTTCCTGGTGCGAATAGTGTGCTGCAGTGATGTAGGATGTTACCTTGGGGCAAAATGTGCCAAGAGTGCCTCTGCGATGGGACATTTCTGTACTATCTGAATCTCTAAATGGACCTAAATCCCTCCCTACCTATAGGATCGCTCTACCTGTCAACACACCTCAGCATAGTTCCCTAAAGCTATCAGTCCCACCCTGGCTCCTGGAAGCTCCAAGCTTCCCCAGGACCCTAATGTGTGGGTGTCAAGCAGCAGTGTAGGAGGCAGGAGGAACCTGGTCTGGTCTGTGACTGGGCAGGTGCTGGGCTGTGATGTGCTGTACCTAAGGGGCAGAGAAGGCCAGGTGTGGGACAGGACAGAGGCAGGACACAGACTGCTCTCCTGAATCTGCTGTTCTGAGTTTGGGAAGGAATCGACGGGGCAAGGACCTGGCTCACAGCCTGCCCTCCCTCCTCTGGACAGCATCCGTCCCCTGGCCTTAGAGATCCCCTCCCCAACCCTGCCGTCTCCTGCATCCTGCTCACACAGCCACCCCCCCCAACGTTGCCGGCATTTTACAGGTGAAGAAATGGTGGATCAAGGAGTCAATTGCTCTGCTACAAACCCCCAAAGTGGGGTCCTAGCACCTCCAAGATCCTGCTGTGTCCAGAAACATGTGTCTGGTAAGTGGGGTCTGAGCAGGTAGCCACTAGAGGTTAGCAGCTCTGGGATCACACTGTGATCCACTTCCCCATCAAATCCAAGTGACCCGGACTGCAGCAGCCTCCCCACTGGCTCCTGAAAGCAGCAGCCCTCCTATAAGTTCAGACACCATCCATCTTAGAGATACTAACCTCTCTCATCCCAAGTCCCCCTCATTTTGACCTTCCCTAAAAGACAGCTTTTTCATGGCTCTAATCAGCTTACGCCCTGGTGCTATGAGCAGAGTGCCTTGAGCTCCACCTTGATTTCCAGAAACCAGGATGTCTAAAAGTGTTGATGGGGATAGGAAGGATGTGTTCAGGGTCAGCTCTGCATAATTCACTTACACTTTCTCAGAGCTGTGGAGGCCACTGCTCACCAACTGGAGAATGTGATGACTTAAAAGGCACAGTAGTGAGAATAATCCAGGCTATACATCACAGTCACACGGGCTGTTTCCTGTACTTATTCTGAAATAATGTTTTTATTTTTATTATTTTTTAAAGATTTTATTTATTTATTTGAGAGAGACTGAGAGATAGAGAGCACGAGAGGGAAGAGGGTCAGAGGGAGAAGCAGACTCCCTGCTGAGCAGGGAGCCCGATGTGGGACTCGATCCCGGGACTCCAGGATCATGACCTGAGCCGAAGGCAGTCGCTTAACCAACTGAGCCACCCAGGCGCCCTGAAATAATGTTTTTAAGTTATTTAGGCCTCTGAAAAATATTAAAACTCTCACTCCTGGAGATGACCAAACTTTTCCAAGCTCCGCATTTATGGCATCTTGGATGGGAGTGTGCAGGGACATCACCACTTGGATGCCGTTGCCTGGGAGGCAAAAGCTTCCAGCAAGTCCTTGATGTACCCAAACAATGTCTCTACCTCATAGACCTGAGCCTGCTTCTCACCCCACGACTTGATTTGTTTTTCTATGGTCTCCACCACTCCTTCCAGGATGGAGCACCTCTCCTTCATCTGGAGGACCTTTGCCAATGTGTCCTCTGTATTCAGGGCCTGGGGTCTCTTCTAGAATTCCCTCCAGTCCCCATCTCGTCTCCTGATATGAGTTCTGTTTCAACCCCCCACCTCATCTCCTGCTATGAGTTCTATTTCAAACTCTCCAAACTTTTGGTTTGACTCCACTTTTTGGCTTGGTATCCTTTCCTCTTGAGGGATATTCCCAAAAAGATGAGGGCTACCCAGGTGACAAGCCACAATGACCTTAAGCTGAAGTCTATCCCAGGGAACTGGTGACTCACTTGTCCTGGGGTCGCCTTAGTTAAAGGGCTTCCAGTCAGTTTAGTGTTCTAGGGACTTCTTGGCGCAGTGCAGAGCTGAGATGGAGGAGTCATGACCACAGGGCTCCCAGCCAACCTCTGTCCTGGGGACCCAATTGTCCTGTGCTCTATGGGGTGGAGGGTTTTGGGTCAGAGGTCTCCTGCTCAGGCTGATGTCCGAGAGACTCGGCACAGTGTCAAGCTGAATCAGAAGGCTTGGCGACCCAGATCTCCCAGTTGGCCTGGTGTTCTTGCGACTCAGTTGCCAGCTGTCTCCTCAGTTGAAGGGCCCCACTTGGAGGGAATCCAGTCATCCTGTTGTTCAAGTGAGTCCTTTGCCCACTGCCAACCTGAGTTGGAGTGTCTGAAGGTTCCTGTTTGGCCCAGTGTTGTGAGGACTCAATTGCCCTCTGCTTTCTTGGGCTGAAGAGCTGCCAGAGAGAGGACTCCCACTCAGCCCAGTGTCCAGGGCACTCCTTTGCCCAGTGTACAACTAGCTTGGTGGTGTCATAGTCTCAGGGCATCTATTGGGCCTGGTGTTCTGGGGAATTCGTTGCCGTTTTCTCAACAGCAGTAGAAGATTCCTCTTCTTTGTCCTAAGTTCCAGGTAGCTCCTTTCTCTGGTGCTGAGTTGGGTAGGGGGGCTTTTGGACTTAAGGCTCCTGCTGGGTCCACTGTCCAGATAATATATTTGTCCACCTCCAGGTCTGGTTGGAGGGGTTTTGGTCAGAGGGCTCCGCAAAATCCTGTGTTTGAGAACCTGATTGCCTTATGCTTTTCTGGGTTGGAGAGCTTTTCTTCTGAGGGCTCCTTTGCAGTCTAGAGTCCAGGTGATTCATTTGCCCGTGCCAGACTGTGTTGGAGAGCTCCTAGCCTAAGTGCTCCTGGTGTTCTGGGGACCTGAATACCCTGTGCTTGGCAGGGATGGTGTCCTCATGATCTCAGGGTGCTTGTGTTCAGCCTGGTGTCCAAGCGATTCTTGTGGCCAGTGCTTGGATATGTTGGAGGGCTCCTCTTCAGAGGACTCTCCCTCAGCCTGGTGTCACTGGTCCTCATTTGGGCAGTGCAGAGCTCGGTTGGAGGTTTCATATTCTTGAGACTCCCAGGAGGCCTGATTTTCTGAGGATTCAATTGCACTGTTCTTTGTTGCATTGGTGGGCATGCACTTGGCCCAGGGTCTTGATGATTCCTTTGCCTTGTACAAAGCTGAGATGGAGGGCCCATGGTCCTAAGGCTCCTGGTCACCCTTCTGTGCAGATGACTTGATTGCCTTGTGCCAAGCTTGGTCGGAGGGGGTTTGGTCCTGGCAAGTCTGGTTTTCTGGGGACTTGACTGCCCTATGTCTCTCCCACAAGTAGACAACAAAAAGAAATAAAAGGTATCTAGGAGGCCCTCCATGGGAGAGTCTGAGCTAACATCATCTTGTGCCTGATTTTTTGACTGCCTGTCTCCACAGGCAGCGCTGGCTTTGCGTTATTTCCCTGTTTTCCCATGCATCATAATGCAGGGCATAAAGTAGGCGCTCAACAAATATTTGTCACATGGTGGTCACTCTTCCCTCTCATAAAGGACATTTTTATTCCCCTTCCCAGCCCAGCCTTCTGTGGGCCACACAGATGCAGTATCTGCCTTGTGGGATGCCTGTCAATGGCTTCCCACCTGACCCAAGCTAAGAGCACTGCTTGTGACTTTCAAGAATAAAAACAACATCCTCACAATGCAGCAGCTGGACTACAGCTGAGTCTGGGAAACCTTGTTTGTCTCAGTGTGAAATAGTCCAAGCAGGTCCAAGAGAGCTCTAGAAAAAGACTTGATAAGACCCTGTGTGAAGTAATGAATGTGCTCTGTGTATGTGTTTTGGGGTGGGGACAATGGTGCGCAGAGCAGAAGAGAAGAAATGCCTGAATTCTAAATGAATGGGAAGGTCAGTCAGAAGAAGGGTGACCCGTCCCTGTACTGTCAAGTAGAGGAATCGTGGTTTGGTAGACAGCTTTGACCCAGGCCATGCACGGCTGCAGGCCATAAGGTGCGTTCGCCTGCAGAGTGAAGAGTCTCTTCGGCTCTGTCCCTTACTAGGATGAGACGCAGGGTAGGGAGGCACCGTGTGGTTGGGGATGCATGCTGTGCACCCAGAGTTCTAACCCTGGTTTCCCCACTGAGTGAGTGGGCAGACAAGCCCGTCAAGCTTACCATCTTTAGAATGGGGGTGATCAAAGCATTATAATGTGCTTAAACAGTGTCTGGTAGGGACACATGGGTGGCTCCATTGGTTAAGTGTCTGCCTTTGGCCCAGGTCATAATCCCAGGATTCTGGGATCGAGTCCCACATCGGGCTCCCTGCTCAGCAGGGAGTCTGCTTCTCCCTCTGCCTCTGCCACTCCCCCCACCCGCGCTCATGCATTTTTGCACTCTCTCTCTCAAGTAAATGAAGTCTTTAAAAAAAAAAAAACAGCATCTGGTATATAGTAAGTGCTCAATAAATGTTAGCTATTCTTCTGTGATTCTATGACAGAGAGAGAGGGATTTTCCTACAAGTAAGAGATAGAAAGGATCGAGTTTTAATTTTTTTGCAATCATTTAAGGAAAAATATCCAATGAAGTTATCTTCAGGGTACTTTGGCACTCAAAAGATATCACCAGGAAGAAAAATTACAATTATAATTCTGTACTATTTTAACAGTATAATTGTGTATTTTTTTTGAAAAAATGTTTTGTGGAAGTGCCAAGTCAATAAGCCATGAACTCAACTTGAGTTCAAGGGTACCCTAGCTTTCATTATGGGTTCCTCAGAAAAACTACAGAAAACGTCATTGGGGTTCAGTCCCCTAGGGCAACACGCTGGGTAATAGAGTGAGCATTTAGTTCTCAAACTGGTATTTGTGCGTCCAGAGACTGCGATCTCCTGAGACCCCGGCCCAGAGGGTCTTGGTGGCCAGCGATGTGGGCAGAATACAACCTCTCCCCAAAGCACAATGTTTAAGTAAGCACTGGTGGGGTGGGGCTACGGCAACGAACAAGGGAAACAGATACTAGCAGAGTTTCTCAAAAGCTCTGGAATTTTTTTTAAGAGTTATTCTTTTGAGAGAGAGAGAGAATGTAAGAGCTCAAGCAGAGGGAGGGACAGAGGGAGAGAATCTCCAGCAGACCCTCCCTGGGGCACGGAGCTCCACACGGGGCTTGGCTCTATCCCACAACCCCAAGAACGTGACCTAAGCCGAAACCAAGAGTTGGACGCTCAGCCAACTGAGGCACCCAGGAGCCCCTGGAACTAATTGTTTTAAAATAATATTTTGAGGTGAAATTCACATACAATAAACCGTTTCAGAGCAAACAATTCAGTGGCATTTAGTATAATTCCCAGTGTTGTGCAACCACCAGCTCTGCGTATTTCCAGAACCTCTCTGTGCCCCACAGTAAAATCCCACACCCATGTAACAGCTTCTCCCAATTCCACCCTCTCCCAGCCCCTGGAACCACCAGTCTGCTGTCTTTATGGATTTGTGTGCTCTGAATATTCCACGTAAGTGGAACCACACGGTGTGTGACTGTTTTATTGTGCTGAAATACATACAACATACATTTTATTCGTTCAAACCATTCATCCTTACAGCCCCTTCCATCCTGTGACTCTGAAACTCTGTCGCTATTACACAGTGACTCCGACTCTCCCCCTAGCCCCTGACTGCCAACTTTACGTCCTGTCTTCATGGGTGTGACTACACCAAGGGCCCCATATAGTTAGAATCACACAGTATTTGTCTTTTTGGGATTGGTTTATTTAACTTACCGTAAAGTCCTCAAGATTTTATCCATGTTGTAGTATGTGTCAAAAATTTCTTCCTTTTTAAGGCCAAATATTATTCCATTGCATGGATATACCACTATTTGTGTATCCATTTTTCTGTTGATGGACATTTGTACTGTTTCCATCTTTTGGCTTTTGCAAATAGTGCTGCTATGAGCATGTGTTTACACGTTTTTGTGTGTGCAATATTTTCATTTCTTTGAGTATATACCTAAGAGTAGAATTTCAGGTTCATATGGTAATTCTATGTTTAACTGTTTAATCAGCCACCAAACTGTTTTCCACAGTAGCTGAACCATTTTACATTCCCACCGGTAATGTACGAGGGTTCCAATTTTTCCACACCCTTACCAAGAGTTGTTATTTTCTTTTTTTAAATTATTGTAGTCATTCTAATGAGTATGAAGTGATATTTCATTGTAGTTTTGGTGTGCATTTCCCTAATGACTACTGATGCTGGGTATCTTTTTGCATATTTGTTGGAAAAAAAAGTCTATTCAAGTTCTTTGCCCATCTTTAAATTGGGCTGTTTATATTTTTGTTGTTGTGTCCTAAGAGTTCTTTATATATTCTGGATATTAGACTCCTCAGATATATGATTTGCAAATATTTTGTTCCTTTCGCTTTCTTGATAGTGTCCTTTGATGCACAAAATTTTTATTTTTAATGAACTTAAATTTATATATTTTTTGTTGTTCATGCTTTTGGTATCATATCTAAGAAATTGTTCCATCTGCAAGATCGTGAAGGTTTACCTTTATGTTTTCTTCTAAGAGTTTTATTTTAGTACTTATATTCATATCATTGATCCACTGTAGTTAATTTTTGTGTATGATATGAGATAGGGAGCCAACTTTCTTCTTTGTATGGGGATATCCACTTTTACCAGCACCATTTGTTGAAAAAAATCATTTTTTCCTTATTGAATAGTCTTGGAACCCAGGTTGAAAGCCAATTGGCTGTAGTTGTAGAGGTTTATTTCCAGATCTTCAATCCTTTTGTTGGTCTGTATGTCTGTCTTTATGCTAGAATCACACGGTTTTAATTACTGTAGTTTTGTAGTGGGTTTTGAAATCAGGAAGTGTGAGTCCTCCAACTTTGTTCTTCTTCTTTAAATTTTTTTATTCTTATGTTAGTCACCACACATCATTATTTTTAATTTAAATTTTTTGTTATGTTAATCACCATACATCATTAGTTGGATGTAGTGTTCCATGATTCATTGTTTGTGCATAACACCCACTGCTCCACGCAGAACGTGCCCTCTTTAATACCCATCAACAGGATATCCCCTCCCCTCTAGAACCCTCAGTTTGTTTTTGAGAGTCCATCATATCTCATGGTTCATCTCCCCCTCCGATTTACTCCCCTTTATTCTTCCCCTCCTGCTATCTTCTTCTTTTTTTTTTTCCTTAACATATATTGCATTATTTGTTTCAGAGGTACAGATCTGTTGACTGCTTTGGGAATTATGGACACTTTCACAGTATTAATTATTCCAGTCCATGAGCATAGTATGTATTTCCATTTGCTTGTGTCATCTTTAGTTTGTTTGTTTGTTTGTTTTAATCAAGGTCTGATAGTTTTCAGAGTACAAGTCTTTCATTTCCTTGGTTAAATTGATCCCTAAAGTATTTTATTATTTTTGGTACATCCGTAAATGGGATTTTTTTTCTAAATTTCTCTTGCTGCCACTTTGTTATGGGTGTTCATATTCTTAAACTACTTCTTGCTTCAGTTTTGGAAGGTTGGGTGTTTTGAGTATTTTGTCTATTTCATATAAGTTGTCCCATTTATTAGTGTAAAGTTGGGTATGATATCCCCTAAAAGGCTTTCCAGGGGATCTATGGTGATGCCTCCCTTTTTATTCCTGATATTGATAATGTGCATTTTCTTTGCTTTATTCTTTTTTTTTTAAGATTTTATTTATTTATTTGACAGAGAGCGAGAGGGCACAAGCAGGGGGAGCAGGAGAGGGAGAGGGAGAAGCAGCCTCCCCACAGAGCAGGGAGCCTGATGCGGGGGATCCGTGGGATCATGACCTGAGCCAAAGGCAGACGCTTAACCGACTGAACCACCCAGGCACCCTTCTTTGTTTTATTCTCGTTCATGTCTTGTAAGGGTTTAATATTTAAAAATGACTTCAAAGAACCAACGTTTGGCTTTGTTAATATTTTCTTTTCTTCTGTTTTCAGTTTCATTGATTTCTGCTTTTCCGTTCTTCTACTCTGGTTTTAATTTATAACTTTTCACAACAGAAGCTTAAATCACTGATTATAAACCTTTCTGAGAAGTTTTCAAATACATGCTTTGAGAAGTATAAATTTTCCTCGTGACTGCTCTATTTGCATCCTGCCATTTCCTGCATATTGTCTTGTTTCATTCACTTCCGATATTGTCCAATTCCCTTTATTTAGAATTGTACTTAATCTCCAAATATTTGAGAACTTTCTATTAGTCTTTTGTCATTAATTTCAGATTTCATTTCTTTGGGGACAGATGGTATACTTGAAATTTATTGAGACGTGTTATACTCTTTTCTTAAAGTCCTGAATATACTTTAAAAGAGTGTGCATTCAGCGGTTGGATGATGTTTCCATAAATATCAGTCAGGTTGAGTGGATTAAATAGTGTTTATATTCTTACTCATCATTTTTGTCTTCTTGCTGTGTTAATTATGGAGAGAAATTTGTTGAAATCTACAACTGTGTCTATTTCTCCTTTTAGTTTTGTTAAATTTTGCTTAATGAATTTTGAAATTGTGTTAGATATACATGTTTAGTATTAAGTCTTTTTGTCAAATTGACTCTCTTATTATTATGTATTGTCTGTCTTTATCCCTGGTAACACTCCCTGTCTTAGAGTTTATTTTCGGCACAATATGTCTTTTTTCCAGTCCCTTTGCTTTTGATGTTTGTGTCCTTATATTTCAGTGTCTCTTATAAACAAGACATAGCTGTGTCTTGGTGGTTTTTTCTTTAATCCAGGCTGACAGTCTGCCTTTAAATTAGAGGATTTAGTCTATTTACATTTAGTATAATTACTAATATGGTTGAGTCTAACTCCACCATCTTGATATTTTTCTTTTTTTAAAGATTTTATTTATTTATTAGAGAGAGAGAATGAGAGATAGAAAGCACGAGAGGGAAGAGGATCAGAGGGAGAAGCAGACTCCCTGCTGAGCAGGAAGCCTGATATGGCACTCAATCCCGGGACTCCAGGATCATGACCTGAGCCAAAGGCAGTTGCTTAACCAACTGAGCCACACAGGTGCCCTTGATATTTATTTTCTGTTGATAGCATTTGATCTTTGTTCCTTTGCTTTTCTTTTCCTGCTTCTTTTTTTTTTTTTTTTTTTTTTTTTTTTTTTTTTTTGCTACAAGGTAGATCTCTTTGTATTCATGGGTACGTTACAGTGGTGCCATCCACTGTGGTAGCCACTAGTCACATGTAGTTAAGTTGAAAATTCAGTCCCTCGTTATTTCAGCCACACTCTGGATGCCCAGTAGCCACACATGCTTGTTACCACGTTGGAAAGGAGAGATTACGGCAGAAAGTTCCAGATTGAGGTCAGGATTTATTTTGAGTCAGAATTACCCAGGGTCCAATGTGAAAAGGGCATCGTTCTAGTCAGGAGACATGTGTTCATGTTTTGTGTTTACTACTGATGGGCTTTGTGTCAGTAGGCCTACGAGACCCTGCTCTTAGCCTCAGTTTTCTTTTCTAAAACACACGGATAGTAATTCCTGCTCTTCCACTTCACGGAGTGCTTGTGGAAAAGAACACTACAAAATGGTTAACAGTTTTCAGGAAAACATTAAAACTCAGTTGACTGTGTTTCTGTGTTTTGTTTGGTCTTTTAGGTTACTGACGGAGCTGGAGTCCCCTTCTTGGTGGCCCTTTAGCTCCAAGCTTTGGAAGATGCCAGCAGAAACAACGCCCAAGGGGGGCACCTCAACGGCTAGTCCCAAAGCTCTTGGAAAAGAAGGGGTAGTGGTCCGAATTCCTGCTGTTATCTCCCAGGGAACAGCATCTCATGTTAAAGCAGGAAGTCTTACCATCCTTGTGTCCAGGTTGGAAATCCATGACTCGAGTTCTTTACTCATGCACAGATTTGAAAGAGAAGATATAGACGACATTACGGTTCACACACCTTATGAATTTAGAATCCAGAAACAGCCTCACAGAAGTAGGGCCAACTGATTTTTAACAAAGGTGCAAAAGCAATTCAATGGAGGAATGACAGCCTTTTCAACAAATGGTGCCAATGGAATATCTTTAAGGAAGAAAATAACCCTTTACTCTACACCCTCACAACTTAAACAAAAGTTAGTTCAAAACTAATCACAGACTTAAGTATAAAATGTAAAAATGTAAAACTTTTAGAAGAAAACAGGAAAAAGAAGCTTTGGAGCCAGGGCTTGGCGAAGACCAGAGTCCATGATTTTGTTAACACCAAAAGCATGATCCGTAAAAGAAACAAGTGGCAAACTGGACTTCATGGAAAGTAAAACCTTCTGCTTTATGAGAAACCCTGTTATAACAGTGGGAAGACAACTCTAGATGGGAAGAACATGTCTGCAAATAGCACATCGAACAAAGACCAGTTCCTGGGAAAGTAAACAATTACCAATACTCTACAGTTAAAAAAAAAGCTCATTTAGAAAATGTGCAGACACGAAGAGACATTTAACCAAAGAGGAATGTACACGTGGCAAATAAGCCTAGGAGAAGGTGTTCCACGCCACCAAGCACCAGGGAAATAGAAACTGAGACCACAATGAGCTATGATTACACGCCTGTCACAACGGCTAGGATAAAAAATAGCAACAACACTAAACGTTGGCAGGGGTGTAGGAAAACCATGCCTTTCATACATTGCTGGTGGGAAAACAGACATTCTGGAAAAAAATCTGAGTTTCTTAACAAATGAAACATAAACTCACTGTATGACTAAGCCATGAAATGAAAACTCATGTCCATACAAAAATCTACACACCTGTTCGCAGCAGTTTCTTTGTAATAGCCAAGACCCAGAATCAACCGAACTGTCACTTAACAGGTGACTGGAACAGTCTAGAAAACCATACTGTGGCCGTCTACACCATGGACTACTACTCAGCAACAAAAAGGAACAAAGTATTGATAGCGCAACAACCTGGATGGGTCTTAAGGGTATTACTCTGTGGAGTTTTGTATAATTCCATTTATACAATGTTGCCAAGATGACATGATTATAGAGATGCCGAACAGATTGGTGGTTACAGGGGTCAGTGGTGGTGGGAAGTGAGGTGGGGTGGGTGTGACTAGAAGCAGGTAGCATGACCAAAGTTTTGTATCTTGATTCCAACGATGGTTACAGAAAACTGCACATGTGATAAAATGACAGAATTATACATGCACTAAGCCAATGCCAATGTCCTGATTTTGATGTTCTACAGTTACCTAAGATATTATCACTGGGGCAGCTCGTGAGGGGTGCACAAGCCCTCTGTACTCTATTTGCAACATCCTGTGAATCTCTATTATTTCAAAATGAAAAGTTAAGAAAAAAAAAGCAAACAAAAACCACACAGACAGGGAGAAGATATATGCAATGCGGACAACTGACAAGAATTAATATACAGAAAATATAAATGGCTCTGAGAAGAGAACACACAAACAACCTGTGTACTTAGAATATGAACAGATGAATGGATAACAAATATATAAAAAGATGCTCAATGGGGCGCCTGGGTGGCTCAGATGGTTGAGCCATCTGCCTTTGGCTCAGGTCATGGTCCTGGGGTCCTGGGATCAAGTCCCGCATTGGGTTCCCTGCTCCTTGGGAGCCTACTTCTGCCTCTCTCTCTCTCTCTCTTTCTCTCATGAATAAATAAAAATCTAAAAAAAAAAGATGCTCAATGTTTTAATGTAACAATTTAATCATTTTATTACAAATTAAAACAGAATGAAGTAGCACTCACAGCCCTATATAGACTGGCAAAATTCAGAAAGTCACATGACATCAAACGTTGGGGATTTTATGGAGCAACAGAAACTCTTATACCATCCTGGCAGGAGTGCACACGTAACATAACTATTTTGGTGAACAATACGGGTATCTTAAAGTTTGAGCTAACCCTAAAACTAGGCAATTTCCCCGCAGGCCTAGGTGTGTACCCAACATGGTAAGCACAAAAATATTCACTGTGGCATTGTTTTTAATATCATAAAAATAACATCATAAATGTTCTTCAGAAGAATAGACAAGTCATTTTAGTATAAACTAGTTAAATTTACTGAGCGCTTACCACGTGCCAGACACTATGCTAGGTGCCATGACATAACACTGAACTAAATAGATGAAGATCCCTATCTTCACGGAGCTTACATTGTAGCAGATGAAGACAGACACTAAATAAGCCCTTAAAATATATGCAGCCAACGTGTGGTCATGGCATTTAGAACAAAGGCATCACTATGATTCAATGGGGTCGAGAACTGTTTCATCAATTAATGGTGTCCAAGAAACTGAATATGCTTGGGAAAAAAATGAACCTTGAGGCCGTTAACCAAATGGTGGAGTAGGAAGTTCTGGAGGTCAACCCCCAACTGATATAGCCAGTAAACCAGAAAAAATTGATCAGAATCAACTGTTTCCACACTCTGGAACCTGACTGGACACACAGCAAGCAGAAGAGCACTAAGTGAAAGCGGAGAGCTGGTCCCAGGTGGAAGAGTGACACAGGCAAGCAGCTGCCACCACCCATCCCTCGGGCCTGCTGTGCTGACCTCGTGACCTGGGCTCCAGAACCAGGCTAGGGCCAGGGGTGGCGGTAGAAAGACTGCCCTCAAAAAGTCTGGGTTGCATATTTTGCACATTTAGGTCTCAGCTCTCTCAGGCTTTAGGGTTGCCTTGCTGGCATCTGTCAGTGATTTCAAGAGCTAGGAACACCTTTGCTTTTCCTTCCATTTTTGGAGCCAGAAACTTAAGGAAATCTCTGTCAGTTCACTGTGGTCTGACCACATATAACAGAACAGAAACATCAGCGACCACACACAACAAGGGTTATACACTTTGCAAAAACAGTTCGGAAAAGTTACAGACAGATGACTGTAGCCCCAAACAAGCACAAACCAGCAATCCCTGAGGAGTGGGAGAACCTGATTTCTAAAGTTACCACATTAAGATACTCAGAATGCCTAATTCTCATTAAAAAAAAAAAGCCAAAGCAAACAAAGAAATGAGAAGATATGGCCCATTCTCATGAAACAAAGAATTGGACAGAAACAATCCCAGAAGAAATACAGACATTGGAATTATCTTAAATGTGTTCAAAGAGCTAAAGGAATTTATGGACAAATAATTAAAGGAAATCAGGAAATGATATATGAACAAAATGAGATTAATAAAAAGACGGAAATTATGAAAAGGAACCCACAAAACTTCTGGAGCTGAAAAGCAAGTTAAAAAAAAAAAAAACCTCACTAGAGGTTTCCAACAACATACTTAAGCAGGCGGAAGACAGGATCAACAAACTTGAGATAAGGCAATTGAAATTACCCAGTTGGAGAGGGGAAAAAAAAAGAGAATGAAAATGAACAGGGCCGGGGCACCTGGGTCGTTCAGTCATTAAGCATCTGCCTTCGGCTCAGGTCATGATCCCAGGGTCCTGGGATTGAGCCCCGCATCGGGCTCCCTCCTCCGTGGGAAGCCTGTTTCTCCCTCTCCCAATCCCCCTGCTTGTGTTCCCTCCTTGGCTGTGTCTCTGTCAACCAAATAAATAAAATCTTAAAAAAAAAAAGAAAAACTTAAAAAAGAAAAAAAGAAAATGAACAGGGCCTAAGGAACGTGTGGGACAACATAAAGCATACCGATATATGCATCGTAAAGAGAAGAGAGAGATTTGAAAAAATAATGCCTAAAAACTTCCCAAACCTGCGGTATCTGGATGGCTCAGTCGATTGGGAATCCAACTCTTGATTTCAGCTCAGGTCATGATCTCAGTGTTATGAGATCCAGCCCCACATCAGCCTCTGTGCTCAGCACGGAGTCTGCTGTGCCTCTCCCGGTGCACACACACACACACGTCTGCATAGGCTCTCTCAAATAAATCTTTAAAAACAAAAAAATAAAAAAAAACCCAAAACACTTCCCAAACTTGATGCAAGGCATGAGTACACACACCTAGCAAGCTTAATAAACTCCAAGCAGGATAAACCCAGAGGTCAACACTGAGACAGATTATAGGCAAACTGGTGAAACTTAAAGATAAAATCTTTGATAAGACAAACAGCCACTTTCTCATCAGACACCCCTAACGTCAGAAGGCAGTGGGATGACATATTTAAAAAGCTGTCAACCAGGATTTCTACATCCAGGAAATGATCCTTCAAGAATGAAGTTAAGACTCCTCCTTCTTTATAACTTCAAAACAGATGGGAGGCACGTGGGGAGGGACTCATCTGCCCAACTCCAGCAGATCCTGTCCAGAACTGAGCTGAGGGGTTTAACGGGGGACAATGAGGGGGACTTAGAGCCGTACTGTGGGGAAATGAAATGTGTGTCCTGGATTTGAGTGTAGAGAGGAAAACCTTGGTCCAAATCCAAGACACACCATATCCCTACCAGCATGTTTGGGCAAGTGGTGCTCCAGGCTCTTGATTGGAGGCAAGGTGAGTCACAGCGCTTAACACAGGGGGTCACTGTGGGGTGTAAATGAGGTGACACATACTGGCTGTAGCTGTGAATAATCATCTGGCATCAACACACATTCCTGTAGCCACATCTGTTCATCCTCCATGCACTGCCCCTCCTCTTCACCTGCATATGCCTCCAACACCCCACATCCTTCACATGTGTCTGAGGAGAGGCCAGGGGCATTGACTTTCATGGATTTTAGGTTGAAGTAGAGCATTTCAGGATGATGGGGGTTCCGTGGAGGGAGGAGGCAGGGCTTTCCCGAAACGTGTCTTCTGTGATCGATGACCACCGAGCTGCCTGGCTGTAGCCTACAGGATCGCACCTACACTGCAGGAGGCCCGTGTGAACCTCATCGACCTCAAATTATGTAACCCAGTGGTACAACGGGTGCATTCGTTCAATGTGTGTGTGCAGGGTACCCTGAAGGCAAGATCGACACCTGCCAGGTAACTTCCCTTGGGCGCCCCTTTCCCTGCCAACACCTCTTTTGTGAATCCCTGAACTCCTCTCCCTCCAGGGCCTTGCTTCAGTGACCCTTTCCCTGGCCCCATCTTTTTTTTTTCTTAAAGATTTTATTTATTTGAGAGAGAGAATGAGATAGAGAGCATGAGAGGGGAGAGGGTCAGAGGGAGCAGACTCCCCGCTGAGCAGGGAGCCCAATGCGGGACTCGATCCCGGGACTCCAGGATCATGACCTGAGGCGAAGGCAGTCGCTTAACCAACTGAGCCACCCAGGTGCCCACCCTGGTCCCATCTTGTAGCAGTGAGGATGGGAGGTGATACCTGGGGCCCCTACAAAGAACCAGTCACCACACAGAGAGCTTTATCCCACCGTGACACAGAGATCATATCACCCGAACACAACCCTTGAAGAGAATGCTTACCTCTCCTCACCAGAATACAAAACCTTTCAATCCACTTGTACACACATGCCCATGCATGCATACAGCCTCATACGTGGACACATGGGTCACTTATCTTCCCTCCTCACTGCAAGGAGACCCGTGACAATCCATCCCCTTCTCACATCCACCTGAAGCTGTTGATACCAACTCAAAGTTTACCACCACCACTTGTGTTCATGGCAGCAAGAAGACATGTGACTGAACAAACTGTCCTTCCAGAGCCTATGGCCCTCCTGAGCAGGGGAAAAGTGGCCCAGAGAGTGACTTCTGTGTCCTTCTGGGCAGGGGGACAGCGGCGGGCCTCTCATGTGCAGAGACAACGTGGCCAACACCTATGTAGTCGTGGGAGTCACAAGCTGGGGGGTAGGCTGTGCCCGAACTAAGCGCCCCGGAGTCTACATGGCCACCTGGCCCTATCTGAACTGGACTGCTTCCAAGATCGGGTCTAATGCCTTGCACATGGCTCAATCACCCACCCCTCCCCATCCAACTTCTCAAGCAATCCCGGCTAGACAACCCTCTGCCCGCCCTTCTGCTCGCCCTCCTTGGTACTTCCAATGCCCTCCTCGACCTCCTCCCAGCCCCCCTGCATCTCGACCTCGACCCAAACCCCTGGCCCCAACCCCACCCCCTCCCCCACCTATCACTAAAGCTCCCCAAGTACTTTCTTTTGCCAAGCGACTACAGCAACTCACAGAGATCTTGAAGGGGAAGACCTTTTCTAATGCAAAGGGGTATTAGGAAATGGAGACCACAGATCTCCCAGAACAGACCGCCGCCTCCTGATCCAACCCCACTCCCAACAGACCCAGTGAGGCCTTTACTCCCAAGAAAACAAAGATGAAATAAATACATATAAATATAGGTATATAATTCTTTCTGGACTTCTTCCTACCTGCCCTCCCCGACTCAATCCAAACCCTCCCCCAGCATATCTGTCCTCCCTCTGTCACCCTCCAACAAGGTGGAATTGCTTGTGTGTCAGGGGTCATTGTGGTTTCCTAAATCTTGATTTTTGAAGTTGGAACAAGGCGATCTGGGGTGACAAGCCAGGTATGGTCTGGATCTCACACTCAGAGTCTCTGCTTATTAAATCAGTGCAGGTGGGCCCTACAGCACTTCTGTGAGGTGAGCTGACTCAGAAGGAGGGGTGTGGGTCTGAGTCCATTGGAAGAATGACCCCAGTCTGAAGTTTTGTACCGTGGCCATCTGATGCTCAGTCCACATGGCCAACCCCAGGCAGGAGTCTGCCCTCAACCAGAATTGCTTATGTCCATCTGTGAATTCCTGAGAAAGAGATCTCGATGGCCTCAGGTCAACTGCCCACTCTGGTCAGGGCCCAGATCTAGCATAAATGCTGGATTAGCCACTTGAGAATTAAAGATGGCAGGCTCCAGAAAGAAACCCCCGGGCTCCTGGCTGGGCAGTTGCTGCAACAAGCAACAGTCTCATACCTGTTCACCTGTTCACTGTGTGCACGTTTCAAGTGCAAGATGGTCCTATGTTCTGGTTGCAAAGACAGATGGCAGAGGGTACAGGAGCATGAGGGAGGAACTTTGGGTGAGGAAGACCAAGGACGCTGTCTTTTCCTGCTGGGGCTGCAACAGGGACTGATGAAGCAGGCATGAGTATTTTCAGGATTCGTCAGTCTGTCTGGGTTCAAACACACCCCCTGCTTTACCCTCATCAGCTATGTGGCCACAGGACCCAGAGTTCCCTGACGGTACCGCTGCTCAGGTAGGGCTGAGCCTTGTTGACCCAGGTACCCTCATCTCATGACCCGTGTATGGCAAGCGGTAGGTGGTTGGTGAGCACAGCGAGGGGCTGCCCCTTCCATCTCCCCCTGGAGCAGAGGGACCTGCTCCAAAGCCAAACCCAGACCTAAACTCCAGGCTCGAAGACCGTCAACAGCTGGCGCTCCGCCATCCACCTCGCAAGGCCTCTCTCATTCGACCAACATCTTTTGGGCACCCGACACATCTGGGAACCAACCTTCCCCGTCAGGCTGCACTGCCCTCGCCCCCACACCGCGGAATGAACCCACCGATCCGTGCTTCTCCCGCCCGGGGCCCAAGGACGGTGGATCCCAAGGCTGGGCCTGCCACCTGAGGGAAACGAGGTGCGACCCCGGACTCCCCCGGTGGGCCCGCCGGCGGCCAGCCATGTCCCCGTCGGCGCCCGTCCCCCGCCCCACCCCGCCCCGGTCCCCGGTCCCGCTCCGCCCCGGTCCCGCCCCGCCCCGGTCCCGCCCCGGAGCCCTCCGCCCAGCCGGGTTCTCTGGGCGCCGCACTCCGCTTCCGGCTCCGTTCGCGTCCTCGCAGCTGCTAGGCAACCGCACAAGGACCCGCAGGAGGGCTGCCCGGCCCGAGGCCTGAAGGACCCCTCCGCGGTACGGGCTGGCTAGCGCGGTGCCGGGAGGGAGGGCGGGAGGTGCCCGGGATGGCCAGGCCTGGGTAGGGCTGCTTGGCCGCTGGGTCGGCGGGCGGCGGGCGGGCCTCCTGCGGTGCTGAGGGGCGGGGACACGGGTAAACAGAGCTGGGCCGTGTTTCCCTCTTTGGTGTAGGCATTTGTAGTTTGTGGCCTTTTCGTGTCTTCTTTAGTAAAATACTTAGAAATCCCAGGGCGCCTGGGTGGCTCAGTCTGTTAAGCCTCGGACTTCAGCTCAGGTCAGGATCTCCAGGTCCAGGGCCGGAGCCCCGCCGGGCTCCCAGGTCAGTGGAGAGCCTGCTTCTCCCTCTCCCCTGCCCCTCCCCCTGCTCACTCTCTATTTCAAATACATAAAAATCTTTAAAAAATATTTAGACATCCTGCACTTGAAAGTTTCCTCAGTTATCAGTGGCTGTATGAAGCAAAGACTAAAAGTACACATGAAAAGTGTAAAAACAAATTTGCATTTGGTTTGGTTGAATAACTTGCTCCTGATTATGTCCTCATCAAGGACGCGCAAGTCCTGTGCTGCATTATTTGGTTGTCACTTTCGGTTTTGTTAAATAGCCAAGGCCCTTGTAACTCTTACCACGTGCTGTCGGGCTGGGTCACTGTGTCTATGTCTGAAAATCTCTATATGAAGCACTAAAGTAGGATAAGAAATTACAGCAGCACCATTTTGATGAGTCCAAATGTACATATTCCCCCTAAAGGCCCAGCTGGAGGAAGCTGCACATCCTTGCCATTATGGGGCTCCACAGACTCGCTGGGGTACCCTTCAATGAAACAGCTGCGAGCACTGATTGCTGTGCAAGTCAGCATCCCCAGTTTGCAATCAGTCCAAACGTGGAAATCTACCACCACGCAACGATTTTCAGGGGTGTGCCCCCTCCTTTCAGAAGGTGAATTTGTTGTGGAGGTCGGACCTCCACTGGCTTGTAGGGTCCTGGACACACAAAACTGGTTGATCACTGCATACTGCACACACACGTCCCACACAGGGATGTACCCAGGGATCTGTACAGCGAGAAGTTCAGAAGAAGCCTGGTTTCAGGAGCGGGCAGTTGGGGGTACGTGGAATCTATCCATTTCCAAGCCTGTACTAACTCAAATGTACCTATTTCCTTTGAAGGCTGAGCTGGAGGAGAGTGGGCTTCCTTGGCCAGTGCAGCGGATTAAATGTTAGATAACATGTTATCTCCGTATAGTAGACACCTGTGAGGACTGACGAAGCTGGGGATCGAACAGGCAGACGGTCCTGGGGCTGATAGTCACATTAAAACTGCTGCCAAAGAAATAGTTGTGGGGCTTTGATCCCAACAGCCAGGTGACCAGCAGATGGGTTGGGACCAGGTTGTCCTCCACAGGCCTGAGAGACCCCAGCTGACATTGGCAGGCTGGGGAGGTACCTACCGCTTATGCACAAAATATGGAGGTCCAGATAGGCAGGAACCTGGAACAGGGCAAGAATCCTGAAAGGCTGGGTCTTGGGAGGGGGCTCTTGGGCCCACAAGAACTTACCCTATCCAACAAAAATGTGCTTTGAGACTGAAGGAGAGTGAACTGCCTTTCCAGGACCGAGACGACTTGGGCTGCAGGAGTAATCCTCATGGGTACACCTGGGAGCTTTAATTACAGGTAAGCCCTAGAACCTAAGGCAACCATTCTGAATGGGACTGAGCTGTGCAGATTGAAAACTGAGACTCAGAAATATTTTAGGGGGATGAACTTTCCATGGAACGGAGACTATGCACATGGTTGGGAACAAGGAAACTCCAGGCCAGGGAAAAAGAAGAAAGGGGTTAAAGTTCAGGGTTTTGGTTACAGTTTTGGATAGCATCAGGGATAGGATTTATGGTTTGGGGGTAGGATTTAATGTTAGGGTACGGGTTAGGGTATGGTTTAGGGTACGGGTTAGGGTTAGGCTACAGGCTAGTGTACGGGTTAGGATTAGGGTATGGGTTAGGGTTAAGGTACGGGTTAGGGTACGGGTTGGGGTACGGGTTAGGGGTTAGGGGTTAGGTGACGGGTACGGGTTAGCGTTAGGGTATGGGTTAGCGTTAGGGTACGAGTTAGGGTTAGGGTACGGGTTAGGGTTACAGTATGGGTTAGGGTTAGGGTACGGGTTAGTCTCTGGAGCGAGACTTGTGGGAATAAAGCAGTCAGGAGCCCACCTAGGGTTGGAGTTAGGGCCTAGGGGCATGGCAGGTAGAGCTCTCCTGCTCTCAATGCTTTCAGAAGTGTCAAATGGTGCATTTTGCTTTATGGTGTCAGTCTGTGTCCTCCTGTAATGCTCAGGTGGCCCAAATCCCTGGGGCATGGAGCCAGGGACCTAGGGAGAGACCTCTCAGAAGCCACGTGATGGTTAGGGTTAGGGCCCAGGTGCACGGCACCCCTGGTCTGCGGGAACTGTGGCGAGCTTGGGATGGGCAGTGTGTCTTGAGGGCGGGAGTCAGGTTGAGTGTCAGGCTCAGGGTTTGCCTCCAGGCGGTGCAGAAAGTTCAGTTTCGCCGGGATGGGCATTCAGAGTTCTGCTCTGAGCGTTTCCCAGAGTTCCCAGTGGTGTGGTTTCCTTCTGGGTGGCAGCCCGAATCCCTTGATAATGCTCGGCTGTCCCGAATACCTGGTGCTATGGAGCAAGGCTCTGGGGAGAGACGCTCAGAAGCCAACCTAGGGTTAGGCTTAGGGCTTAGGGGCATGACAGGCCTTATGTGCTGGTGCTGTGAATGGCCTCAGTGGTCTGAGTTGAGGCCATGGGTCGGGGGGGACTGTCAGGCTCAAGGACTGCGGCCTGGGCACGCTGAAGTCGGGGTTCATTGGGATGGACCGGCACAGTTCTCCTGCTTGGAATGCTTACTGGAGTTCCCCATGGCACGTTTTCCTTTTTAGTGGCAGGCTGAGTCCTCTGGCCCTGGTCAGGTGTCTGAAGTCCCTGGGGCTTTGGAGCCAGGCTCTGGAGACAGACCGCTCAGAAGCCAACCTAGGGTGAGCCTTAGGGCTGAGGGGCATGACAGGCCTGATGTGCCGGCACTGTGATGAGCTTCCCTGGTCTGGCTGAGGCTGTGGCTCGGGGGGGAGTGTCAGGCTCAGGGATTGCAGTGTGGGCACGTTGAACTTGGGTTTTGTTGGGATGGACCAGCACAGTTCTCCTGCTCGGAATGCTTACCGGAGTTCCCAATGGCACGTTTTCCTTTGAGGTGGCAGGTTGAGTCCTCTGATACTTGTCAGGTGTCCCAAATCCCTGTGGCTTTGGAGCTAGTTCTAGGGACAGAGCGCTCAGAAGCCAACCCAGGGTGAGGCTTAGGGCTTAGGGGCACGACAGGCCTGATGTGCCAACGCTGTGATGAGTTTCCTGGGGACTGAGTTGAGGCTGTGGGTCAGGGGGGAGTATCAGGCTAAGGGATTGCGGCCTGGGAACATTGAGATCGGGGTTCGTTGGGATGGACCGGCACAGTTCTCCTGCTCGGAATGCTTACCGGAGTTTCCAATGGCACGTTTTCCATTTTAGTGTCAGGTTGTGTCCTCTTGCACTGGTCAGGTGTCCCCAGTCCCTAGGGCTTTGGAGCCAGGCCCCTTGGGGGACAGACCCTTCAGAAACATCCATAGGGTCACCATTAGGGCCTAGGGGCATGGCAGGCCTGACGTGCAAGGTTGTAGCCAGCTCTGGGAGGTTTATTTTGAGGGCGAGGGTCAGGTTGAGCATCAGATTCAGGGTTCGCCGCCAGAGGGCGCCAAATTTGTGCATTGGCTAGGTTGGGCATTCAGATTTCTCCAGTTCTGAATGCTTTCCGGAATTGAAAGTAGTGTGTTTGAATTCTTTTTGACGTTTGAGTCCTCTAGTGTTGCTCAGTTACAGCCACCCCTGGGACTCCGTAGCCAGGGTCCGAGGACAGTCCACTCCGTTGCCAAGCTAGGGTGAGGCTTAGGGCCTAGGGGTGTGACAGGCCTGATGTGCCGGCACTGTGATGAGCTTCCTGGGGTCTGAGTTGAGGCCGTGGGTCAGTGGGGAGTGTCAGGCTCAGGGATTGTGGCCTGGGCACGTTGAACTCGGGGTTCGTTGGGATGGACCGACACAGTTCTCCTGCTCAGAAAGCTTTCCGGAGTTCCCAATGGCACTTTTTCCTGTTTATTGGCAGGCTGAGTCCTCCGGCCCTGGTCAGGTCTCCCCAGTCCCTGGGGCTTTGGAGCCAGGCCCCTGGGGACAGACCCTTCAGAAGCCTCTGTAGGGTCACGGTTAGGGCCCAGGGGCATGGCAAGCCTGACGTGCAAGCACCGTAGCCTGCTCTGGGGGGTCTGTCTTGAGGGAGTGGGCCAGGTTTAGTATCAGGGTGAGGGTTGGCCACCTGAGGGCACCAAATTTGTGCGTTGGCTGGGATGTGCATTCTGAATTCTCTTATTCGGAACACTCTCCGGAGTTGCAAGTAGTGCGTTTGAATTCTTTTTGGCATTTGAGTCCTCTGATGTCGCTCACTTACTGCCATCCCTGGGGCTTTGGAGGCAGCTTTCTGGATACAGAAACTTAGAAGCCACACTAGGGATAGACTTAGGGCCTAGGGTCATTGGAGTCCTGATTTGGCCACTCTGGGGCAAGCTTTGGGGTACGGGGGATCCAAGTTGGGGGTGTGGGTCAGGATGAGTTTCAGGCTCAGGGTTTGTGGGCAGGGGGCCTTTGAAAGTGGCATTTCGCTGCGATGGGCACGCAGGATTCTCCTACTCGGAAAGCTTTGCCCTGAGTTCCCAATGGTGCGTTTTCCTTCTGGGAGACAGGCTGCATCCTCTGGTATTCCTCAGGTGCCTCCGATCCCTGTGGCTTTAGAGCCAGGCCTCTGGGGCCATAGCCCTCAGAAGCCAGCGAGGGATAGGGTGCGGGCCTAGGGGCACGGCAGGCCCGACGTGCCAGCACTGTGGCTTGCTTCTCGGGGGTTTGTCTTGAGGGCGTGGGTCAGGTTGAGTGTCAGGCTCAGAGTTGGCTGCCAGAAGGCGCAAAATTTGTGCGTTCCTTGGGCTGGGCATTCAGAGTTCTGTTCCGAATGCTTTCCCGAGTTCCCAATGGCGCGTTTTCCTTCCGGGTGGCAGCCTGAGTCCCTCGATATTGCTCAGGTGTCCCGAATCTTTGGGACTTTGGAGACAGGTTCTGGGGACTGACCCCTGAGCAGCCAACCCAGGGTGAGGGTTAGGACATAGGGGCACGGGATGCCTGATGTGCCAGCGCTGCGTTGAGGTTCCTGGAGGTGAGGGTCGAGGGTGTGGGTCAGCGTGAGTGTCTTTAGTCAGCGTGAGTGTCTTGCTCTTCTTTTCGGCCAGGGGACCGCTGAAAGTGTGGGTTCGCTGGGGTGGGCATGCAGCGCTCTCCTGCTGTGAATCCTTTCCGGGGTTCCAACCAGCGGGGTTTCTTTCTTGGTGGCAAGCTGAGTCCTCTGGTATTGCTCAGGTGTGCCCTGTCCGTGGGGCTCTGGAGCGAGACCTGCGGAAACAAGGCACTCAGGAGCCCACCTAGGGTCGGGGTTAGGGCCCAGGGGTACGGCAGGCATAGCTCTCCTGCTCTCAGTGCTTTCAGAAGTGCCAAATGGTGCATTTTGCTTTGTGGTGTCAGTCTGTGTCCTCCAGTATTGCTTAGGTGGCGCAAATCCCTGGGGCATGGAGCCAGGGACCTAGGGAGAGATCTCTCAGAAGCCACGTGAGGTTTAGGGTTAGGGTTAGGGTTAGGGCCCAGGTGCACGGCACTCCTGGTCTGTGGGAACGGTGGCGAGCTGGGATGGGCAGTGTGTCTTGAGGGTGGGATCAGGTTGGGAGTCAGGCTCAGGGTTTGCCGCCAGGCGGCACAGAAAGTGCAGTTTCGCAGGGATGGGCGTTCAGAGTTCTGCTCTGAGTGCTTTCCAGAGTTCACAGTGGTGCGGTTTCCTTCTGGGTGGCAGCCCGAGTCCCTTGATGCTGCTTGGGTGTCCCGGATACCTGGTGCTTTGGAGCAAGGCTCTGGGAACAGATGCTCAAAAGCCAACCTGGGGTTAGGCTTAGAGCTTAGGGGCATGACAGGCCTGATGTGCTGGTGCTGTGAATGGCCTCAGTGGTCTGAGTTGAGGCCGTGGGTCAGGGGGGAGTGTCAGGTTCAAGGACTGCGGCCTGGGCACGGTGAAGTCTGGGTCCCAGATGTGTACTATTTCATGCAGATGAGTGTGCTCCTGGATGCCTGGGCCTGTTCTGGGTGCTGGAGATGTGGTCATCAAGAGACAAGTTGCGTCCTGTCCAGATGCAGTACTTGTCCCAGTGTGAGAGCACGGCAGCCAATCAGAGGGCAACAGCACCCGAGGGCGAGTGTTGTCTCTTAAATGAGGTGGTCAGAGAAGGCTTCTCTCAAACGTGGCCGTTGGCAAACAACAAAGACAAAAATTACCCAAAATACCATCAATTGCTAAGCATGGGCCATGCTCTGAAGTCTTCTTCATAAACCATCACCCCAGGACCATGAGACAACATGAGACAAGAGTGCAATCACGAGACGGTGTACAAAACCTCAGCACTCCTCCTACGCGCCGTCGAGACCTTCAGAGTAACGGAGCCCAGGGAGACACCACCCGTCGTGCGGGACTCCAGACGGTGTCCTGCAACGGCAAGCACGAGGGGATCTAGACAGAGCTCAGACAGGCTCGTCAGCTGTGACAGTGAGGATGGCAGCCACGGGGACTCTCCTCCCAGCTCTTCCTCAAGTCTGAAACCACGCTAAGATGTAAAGGGTACCCTAAAGATGCTGTGCAAGAAAACAGCCATTTTCCACTGCTCTTCCCCAGGGTGAACGCAGGCCACCTGTGTCATTCCCACCCCTGAAGCCCAGGAGACCACCGGGGCCAGTCGCTGCCCGGGCCACCTACACTGCACAGGACTGCAGAGGTCTCTGGAAAGTTCTTCCCCACACTGACGCAAGGCAAACCCGGTCCTGTGGTGACACTGCCCCCTGCTGGCCACGCAGCTACCAACACGGCTTCTGGAGGATGGGGTAAATTTCTGAGATGTCAAGTCACGGTTACCACCCCCACCGCTTCTGCATTTTCCACCGTGGGACAGTGAAAACACAGGTGCTGGAAACAGAGGTGACAGAGAGGGCCCGCCCAGGCCTCCCGCGGAGTCCCCAGCAAGCCAGACGCGGTCCTGCTGTTCTGCTCCCAAGCCCACGTGCTGGCCTCCCCCCCCCCGCCTCCCCTCCTCATCACCTGCGCCCTCACCCACTCCTGGGGCAGGGTGGCCTCACCGAGGGAGCATGGCACCTCTTGCTCCATGCAGATGCAGACATGCTGTGGGAACCCCTCCACCCCAGAGGCTAAAGTGAACACCCGGATGAACACCCATCTGTCATCGTGGAGGTGGTCCCACTCCTTCCACACACACACACCATCTGTGACTGACAGGCGAGGCCACACATCCTGAATCTAGGTGCTGCTGAGAACGTGTCTCTGGATGTGGCGAAGGCCCAGCACCAGCTGACTTTATGTGAGGCTTCCCTGAGGAGGAAGACGTGCAGCCTGTGGTCAACAGCCTTGGCCTGTGCCCTTCCTGATGGCGGGCCCTGTGGAATCCACACTCACCTAGGCTCCTGCTGCTGGACCACGGCCACAGAGGCCCTGGCACGCACTTCCTGCTCCTCTCCAGCCCTGTCTGCACCTGGACATGCGGGGTCAGAGCAGGCCCAGGAAGCCTCTTATCCCCTGCATAGAGTGTGCTGGCATCCCGCAACTGGCACGCAACACTCTCTCCAAAACCACCAGGTACACAGAAAACCCACGAATGTTGTGGAGCTCCATGACAAGAGGGACTGTGGGGGCCCGGCACTGTGCCTGGCACGGGGAGTTCTCCATCAGCAGAATCAATGGCTGAAGGCGTTCTGTGTCAGGCCTAACAGCCCCAGGTCCCCTCACTGCCCAGCCCCAGCCCCCCAGGGGCAAACCGCAGGGTGGGGGCACCGACGGCCTGGCCTGACGCCTCCCTCATCAGGGTCTTGGGCTCCCTTCTACTGCCCACCCTTCTCGGCCCCTTTACGGGCTTCCCAGTCCTGCCTTGAGAAGGGCCAAAGAAAAATCTGGAAATGCCAAAAAATTACCTGTTTACATTAACACTTCCAAAATTTTGGTGCTTATGGGACAGATCTATTTTCAGGTAAATTTCTTTTGAAACGTGAAGCCGTGTAGAATAACATCAAAATATTCTTGTGTTAGGGAACCAGGTTACATATTAGCACTGAAATCAATCACTTCAGAACAAAAAGAAGCAAACATATCTCTTATTGTAACAGACATCCAGCAATCAAAGTCAATAAGGAAAGCCTACTAGCCTGTTAGAAAAATCACAGTAACACAGACATAAGATCACCTATGGGAAAATAAGGTATTTTATGACTTTGGGATTTCTTAAGATGGGTGCAGAAACAAACTCAAGGGGAATATACCCAATTAAGGATTTCTGTAAAGGAGAATGACAGTCTGGCAGAGGTGGTAGCTTCTAAAGCCAACAGGGATGCATACCTACAACATGGACTAAACAAACAGCACAGCAGAATAAAAAAACAAAAACCACAGAATAGGCAATCCACAGAGAAACATGTGAAGCCCAAAAGCAATAAGGAGCGTCAGATGCTCCACGTCAGACATGAAAATAAAGACACCAGCAAGATGCCACCGGATACCATCAGGACGGCAAATCTGAGAAGTCAGATGACCCCAGGCTGCTGTGGGCGAGGCTGGGGCTGGGCCTGCGACCTGGGACCCTTGCGACACCTGGCCATGCCCAGCTCCGTGCTCCCCAGAGACACTCAGAGGACAGCACACCTCACCAACAGTGGAGGCCTGCAAACCCACAAAAACTATGCTGCAGTTTTCAGAGATTCTGATTCCTAAACATGTCCCTGGAAGGCGGGCTGGGATGACCCAGACTGATGCCAAGGTCAGGGGTGGAGGGACTGGACACCCACCAGGGTGGGCAGCTAGGTGCCCTGAGTCACACAGAGGAAAGGGGGAATCGTCTACCGTGGAGCCTTCCTCTGTTCTGAAAGTGCCACCGAGCCTTGCTGAGCTCAGGGGAAACCCACACAGCCGTCCAGTGTGTGATACACCCGCGCTCCGGGACTCACACAGTCTGAGGTTGCAGGTATTGAGGAAAACGGTCTGAAGTGTTCTCATTTACAAACAAACGGACAGTCTGCACTGGTGCACAGAACCAGCAGATGCTATCAGCGACGCAGCACGTTAACGGTGTACCACAGGCCGCGCCCCTGGAGACCGACGCGCACTCACCCACCTGCCAGTCATAGCAGCCCTTCTCTGCTGGGGAAGACGTGCTGGCACTTCCCGGTGTCAAGCCACCTTCTAACAACTCCATCTTCTTGCTGAACTGCACCTCCAAAATGGGGACAGCCTCGGGCATCTTGGCGGATATCAGGTGATAAGCTATGTCTGGCTTCCCGATGAACCATTGGAGGATGCTAATTTCATAAGGTGTGTGAACCTTAATGTCGTCTATATCTTCTCTTTCAAATCTGTGCATGAGCAAAGAACTCGAGTCATGGATTTCCAACCCGGACACAAGGATGGTAAGACTTCCTGCTTTAACATGAGATGCTGTTCCCTGGGAGATAACAGCAGGAATTTGGACCACTACCCCTTCTTTTTCAAGAGCTTTGGGACTAGCCGTTGAGGTGCCGCCCTTGGGCTTTGTTTCTGCTGGCATCTTCCAAAGCTTGGAGCTAAAGGGCCACCAAGAAGGGGACTCCAGCTCCGTCAGCAACCTAAAAGACCAAACAAAACACAGAAACACAGTCAACTGAGTTTTAATGTTTTCCTGAAGACTGTTAACCATTTTGTAGTGTTCTTTTCCACAAGCACTCCGTGAAGCGGAAGAGCAGGAATTACTATCCGTGTGTTTTAGAAAAGAAAACTGAGGCTAAGAGCAGGATCTCGTAGGCCTACGGACACAAAGCCCATCAGTAGTAAACACAAAACATGAACACACATCTTCTGACTAGAACGATGCCCTTTTCACATTGGACCCTGGGTAATTCTACTCAAAATAAATCCTGACCTCAATCTGGAACTTTCTGCCATAATCTCTCCTTTCCAACGTGGTAACAAGCATGTGTGGCTACTGGGCATCCAGAGTGTGGCTGATATAATGAGGGACTGAATTTTCAACTTAAGTACATGTGGCTAGTGGCTACCACAGTGGGTGGCACCACTGTAACGTACCCATGAATACAAAGAGATCTACCTTGTAGCAAAAGTAAAAAAGGAAGCAGGAAAGAAAAGCAAAGGAACAAAGATCAAATGGTATCAACAGAAAATAAATATCAAGATGGTGGAGTTAGACTCAACCATATTAGTAATTATACTAAATGTAAATAGACTAAATCCTCTAATTTAAAGGCAGACTGTCAGCCTGGATTAAAGAAAAAACCACCAAGACACAGCTATGTCTTGTTTATAAGAAACACTGAAATATAAGGACACAGAAACATCAAAAGCAAAGGGACTGGAAAAAAGACATATTGTGCTGAAAATAAACCCTAAGACAGGGAGTGTTACCAGGGATAAAGACAGAGAATACATAATAATAAGAGAGTCAGTTTGACAAAAAGACTTAATACTAAACATGTATATCTAACACAATTTCAAAATTCATTAAGCAAAAATTAACAAAACTAAAAGGAGAAATAGACAATCACAGTTGAAGATTTCAACAAATTTCTCTCCATAATTAACACAGCAAGAAGACAAAAATGATGAGTAAGAATATAAACACTATTTAATCCACTCTGGCTGACTGGTATTTATGGAAACATCATCCAACCGCTGAATACACACTCTTTTAAAGTATATTCAGAACTTTAAGAAAAGAGTATAACACGTCTCAATAAATTTCAAGTATACCATCTGTCCCCAAAGAAATGAAATCTGAAATTAATGACAAAAGACTAATAGAAAGTTCTCAAATATTTGGAGATTAAGTACAATTCTAAATAAAGGGAATTGGACAATATCGGAAGTGAATGAAACAAGACAATATGCAGGAAATGGCAGGATGCAAATAGAGCAGTCACGAGGAAAATTTATAGTTCTCAATGTGTGTACTTGAAAACTTCTCAGAAAGGTTTATAATCAGTGATTTAAGCTTCTGTTGTGAAAAGTTATAAATTAAACCCAGAGTAGAAGAACGGAAAAGCAGAAATCAATGAAACTGAAAACAGAAGAAAAGAAAATATTAACAAAGCCAAAAGTTGGTTCTTTGAAGTAATTTTTAAAAATTAAACCCTTACAAGACATGAACAAGAATAAAACAAAGAGGGCTGCCTAGGTGGTTCAGTCGGTTAAGCATCTGGCTTTGGCTCAGGTCATGATCCCACGGTCCTGGTATCCCCCGCATCAGGCTCCCTGCTCTGTGGGGAGGCTGCTTCTCCCTCTCCCTCTGCTGCTCCCCCTGCTTGTGCTCTCTCGCTCTCTGTCAAATAAATAAATAAAATCTTAAAAAAAAGAATAAAGCAAAGAAAATGCACATTACCAATATCAGGAATAAAAAGGGAGGCATCACCATAGATTCTTTTAGCCCTGGAAAGCCTTCTAGGGGATATCATACCCAACTTTACACCAATAAATGGGACAACTTATATGAAATAGACAAAATACTCAAAACACCCAACATTCCAAAACTGAAGCAAGAAGTAGTTTAAGAATATGAACACCCATAACAAAGTGGCAACAAGAGAAATTTAGAAAAAAAAAAATCCCATTTACGAATGTACCAAAAATAATAAAATACCTTAGGGATAAATTTAACCAAGGAAATGAAAGACTTGTACTCTGAAAACTATCAGACCTTGATTAAAAACAAACAAACAAACAAAGATGACACAAGCAAATGGAAATACATACTATGCTCATGGACCAGAATAATTTATACTGTGAAAATGTCCATAATTCCCAGAGCAATCAACCGATTTAACGCAATCCCTATCAAAATACCAAGAGCATTTTCCACAGAACTAGAATAATACTAAAATTTGTATGGAACCACAAAAGACCTCAACTAGCCAAAGTGATCTTGAGAAAGAAGAACAAAGCTGGAGGTAGAGGTATCAGAATCCCAGATTTCAGGATATACTACCAAGTTGTAGTAATCATAACAGTACGCAGTACTGACACAAAAGCAGACACACCGATCAAAGGAATACAGCAGAGAGCCCAGAAATACACCCACACTTACACTGTCAATTAATCTATGACGAAGGAGGCAAGAATATACAACAGGGAAAGGACAGTCTCTTCAACAAATGGTGGTGTGAAAACTAGACAGCCACATGCAAAAGAATGAAATAGGACTCTTTCTTACACCATACACAAAAATTAGCTCAAAATGGATTAAAGGATTAAATGTGCGACTTGAATCCATAAAACTCCTAAAAGAAAACATATACAGTAAAATCGCCTTGACATCCGCCTTGGTAACATATTTATGGATATGTCTCTTTAGGCAATGGAAAGAAAAGTGAAAACAAACTGTTGGGACTACATCAAAATAAAAAGCTTCTGCACAGCAAAGGAAATCACTGACAAAACAAAAAGGCAATCTACTGAATGGGAAACATTATTGGCAAATGATATATCTGATAAGAGGTTAATATCCAAAATATATAAAGAACTTATACAATTCATCACCAAAACAAATGGACAATCCAATTAAAAAATGGGCAGAGGATCTGAATAGGCCTTTTCCCATAGAACACATCCATGTGGCCAAAAGACACATGAAAAGATCTCAACATCACTCATCATCAGGGAAATACAAATGAAAACCACATTGAGATATCACCTCACACCGGTCTGAATGGCTAAAATTAACAACACAGGAGACAACAGGTGTTGGTGAGGATGCAGAGAAAGGTGAACCCTCTTGCACTGCTGATGGGAATGCAAACTGGTACAGCCACTCTGGAAAACAGTTAAGGAGGTTCCTCAAAAATTAAAAACAGAATTACCATATGATCCAGTAATTCCACTACTGGGTATTTACCCAAAGAAAATAAAAACACTAGTGATAAAGATATCTACACCGCTATCTCTACTGCAGCATTATTTACAATATCCAAAATACGGAGGTAACCCAAGGGTCTCCCTAGATGGATAATGAAGATGTCACACACACACACACACACACACACACACACACACACACACACACACAGTGGAATATTACTCAGCCACAAAAAAGAATGAAGTCTTGCCTTTTGCAAGCATGTGGATGGAGCTAGAGGGTATTAATGCTAATTGAAATGACGGACAAAGACAAACACTACATGACTTCACTTATATGTAGAACCTAAAAAACTAAGCAAACGAACAAACAAAAAGCAGAAACAGACCCATAAATACAGAGAACTGATGGCTGCCAGAGGGGAGAGGGTTGGGGGAGGGGCAAAATGGATGAAGGGGAGTGGGTGATACAGGCTTCCAGTATGGAACAAATAAATCATGGAGAGAAAAGGTACAGCATAGGGAATATGGTCAATGGTATTGTAATACCAACACAGATGGAAGCTACACTGGTGGTGAGTATAACATTAATTTGTCAAATCACTATGTTGTACATCTGAAATTAACAGAGCATTGTGTATAAACTATACTTCAACTAAAAAAAGGGTGGCATGGATGTCCACCCTCAGTTGGCTATACTGTGGTGTGCTTTCCCCAACTGGAGCAGTGTCAGAAAAAGTACGTGAGGAGCCTCGACATCCACCCTTACCTGGCTGCAGGAGGACTCCTTCCCCTAAGTGGGATGGTGGTAGGGAAGGCCACATGAAGAGCCATCAGTAACAAGGGAAACCTTACTGGCTCAGTGGAGGGGGACGGTAACAAGACCCCCCCAATTCTCCCAGCTAGGGCACAGTTATGAGGAAGCTTGAAATCCCACTCCCAGCCAGCAGCAACAGGTGTCTGTTCCTATCCCAAGGCACAAACAAGGGCCACGTGGGGAATTGGGGCTCTCATCCTCACACGGCAGTAAGAGGAATCAGCTTCCCTTCTCCTTCCCTTCTTTCCCTCTTTCCTTTAAGAGAGAAAGAGAGAGAGTGGCGGAGGGAGAGAGAGAATCTCAAGCAGTCTCATCACCTAGCATGGAGCCCAACGTGGGGCTTCATTGCACCACCCTGAGATCACGGCCTGAGCCGAATTAAGTGTCAGATGGTTAACCCACTGAGCCACCCAGGCGCCACAATAGGAAACAGCTTCTTACTCCTGGGGCACCATGTCGGGGAAAGCTCTGCTGAAACAGAAAAACAAGATTCAGAGTCTTAATACCCAAAATATCCAGGATACAATGAATCACCATGCCAAGAAGCAGGAACATCTCTTCTTAAATAAAAAATAGAAGCAAATGTCAAAACCAGGATGAAACTGATGGAATTACTGGACAAGAATTCTAAAGCACCATCATAAAAGTATTTCCACAAGCAATTATGGACATGCTGGAAATAAATTAAAAACCACAAAGTCTTAGCAGAGAAACAGAAGACACAATAAAGTATCCGGAAATTTTTGAACTTAGAAATACAATATATGATAAAAAAAAATGGGTAGATGTAGACTGCAGCCTGAGATGACAGATAAAAGAATCTGTGAAATTAAAGATCAAATAACAGAAATTACCCAATCTGAACAACAGAGAGAAAATACTAAAAACAACAATGACAACAAACCCAAGGGTCCAAAACAAAAGACTGAACACTCATCACCACCACTCCAGCAGGAGAAGAGAAAGAGCGTGGGGCTGGAAAAGGACTCAAACAAATAATGGCCGAACACTTCCCAATTTAGGCAAAAAGACATAAATAAGCCCATAGAGTTAAAAAAAAAAAAAAAACCTAATCAGACCCGCACAGCATAAAACCAAAGAAATTACCGTGAAGTTATGTTAAACAGAGAAAAGATCTTGACAGTGGCATGAGAGACCTCACCTACAGGAGAAAACCAATTTGAATGGCAGCGCACTTCTCGTCAGAAAGCATGGAGCCAGAAAGAAGTGGCGCAATGGTTTTCAGTGCTCAAAGAAAAGAACTGTCGGTTCAAAATTCCACAATGAGTGAAACTTTTCTTCAGGAATAAAGAAGAAATTGAGTTATTCTCGGAGGAAGTAAACCCACAAAGAAATTGCTGCCCTAAAAGAATGTCTTGAAGAAGTTGATGGATCAGAAATGAACTGATAAGGGCAGGAATCCTAGAACATGAGGAAGGAGGGTAGAGAAACAGAAAGAGTACAAATATAGGGAAATAAAATGCACTTGCTTTTTTCTTTTGAGCTGGCTAAAATATGTATGGCACTTGAAGTAAAAATTACAAAATTGCTGTGGTTCTCAAATAGGAAAATGAAGTTAAGATAATTAACTTACAGAGGATTTATATGAATCTGGTAGGGTAAACAGACATAAAGACAGTGGTTAGGTTTCTACACACCGCTCAATTGGGTAAAATGTCAACACCAGGGGTGCCTGGGTGGCTCAGTCATTAAGCGGCTGCCTTTGGCTCAGGTCATGATCTCAGGGTCCTGGGATCAAGCCCCGTATCGGGCTCCCTGCTCTGTGGGAAGCCTGCTTTTCCCTCCCCCACTCCCCTGCTTGTGTTCCCTCTCTCGCTGTGTCTCTCTGTCAAATAAACAAATAAAATCTTTTAAAAAAATGTCAACACCAGCACACTGTGACCAATTATGCATATACAACGTAATACCTAGAGTGTCCGGTGAAGAATATATGTAAGGACATACATTCACAACAGTGTAGGTAAGTCACAATGGAATTATGAAGTAATATTCAGGTAACCTACAGGAGGCAGGGGGGAAAAAAGAAATGAGCAACAGAGGTAATAAGTAGCACAAAAATAAAACAGCAGATTTAAGTGTTTTTACACCACACTAATAATTACATTGCTAGGATGGCAAAACTGCTCCAGGTTCAGTCCAATTTCTATCAAAATCCCAGCTGGCTCTTGTGCAGAAACCGGCCAGTTAATCCTGAAATTCATATAGAAATGCAAGGGACCCAGGTTAGCCAACAATCTTGAAAAACAAGAATAAATGTGGTTGACTCCCACTACCTGAGTGCAAAGCTTACTACAAAGCTATGGAAATGAAGATGGTGTGGTACTGCCATAGGGTCCACACGTGGATCAATGATAGAACTCAGTCTAGAAACAAGCCTTTACGTGTAGGGTCAGCTGGTCTCCAACAAGGACAATAAGACAATTCAATGGGAAAACACTGAATTGAAATATTGCTGAGACCACTGGATACCCACATAAAAAGAAAAGAAGTTGGGCCCATTTCTCATACCATGAACTGCAAGTGGATCACAGACCTAAACAGAAAGACTAAAAAAGAGTTAACCTCTGTGACTTTGGATTTGACAATGAATCAGATATGACACCAAAGGCAAATGATGAAAGAAAAACAGATACACTTTAAATCTTTTAGGCCTGCATCGAGCCAGGTCTGGGCCACAGGCATGAGAGATGCAGTCAGGCCCTGGGATGCTGGTATCTGGAGGAGGAGTCGAGGGTGTGGCCACGAAGTGGGCCCGGGTGCACGTGTGCCATAGTCGTCTGCCACGGTCAGACCACATGCTCCAGGGAGGGAAGTCTGCTTGGCAGGGTCTGAAGAAGGGAAACTGCAAAGCTCTGGAAAGCTCATTTTTTTGAATATAAAAGATCAATGTTGGATGCTGGATCAAGATCGGGGGGAAGAAAAGGACATTTGGTACTGTAATGTTGAAACCACAAGGAAAACAACAAAGGATTTTCTCTGGTCCCTTAAAACAAAGAAGCCAAAACAGGACACAGATGTTTTGCTACATCTGTTGGGTTGCACTAGTTTTTCCCACCATGAACATGGGAGAAACTGGATAAGTTCTGTTTTTGAATATATATATACATATATATATGTATATATATATTACATAAGTAAATGAATCTCTTGCTCTAAGCTATTTTGAGAAGAAAAAAATAATTGAACAGTTATGAGCTGGGAGCATCATAATGTGTTTTGAGAATTGTTCTAAAGCACAAAAGTGGGGCACCTGGATGGTTCAGTCCATAGAGCATGTGGCTCTTGATCCTGGTGTCATGAGTTCAAACCCTACATTTCGCACAGAGATTAGTGTAAAAAAAATTCTCTAAAGCACAAAAAGTGGAAAGATTGTTATTTTCAAACTTGAATCTTCAACCAAATGATACAATTTGGACATCCTTTGTGAATATTATGAAGGCCACTGATGGGACTTAAAATTGATAACGTGCAGTCTGAGGAGAAAATGTCTATTGGGAAAGTTGAGGTAAAACTTTCTTTTACTCAATCTTTTTTTAAAAATATTTTATTTATTTATTTGACAGAGAGAGACACAGCGAGAGCAGGAACACAAGCAGGGGGAGTGGGAGAGGGAGAAGCAGGCTTCCCGCCAAGCAGGGAGCCCAATGCAGGCTCGATCCCAGGACCTTGGGACCATGACCTGAACCGAAGGCAAGCGCTTAGCCAACTGAGCCACCCAGGTGCCCCTCAATCTGTCTTATTTAATTCGAAAATAAATTGTGTTTGATTCCTTGGAGAAAAAAAAATTCTCTGCTTTAAAAAATATCTTCAAAGAAGTAAAATGGGGGCACCTGGGTGGCACAGTTGGTTAAGTGTCTAATTCTTGATTTTGGCTCTTGTTCATGATCTCAGGATTGTGGGATTGAGCCCCCTGGGCTCATGCCTTTGTGCTCAGTGCGGAGTTTGCTTGAGATTCTCTCTCTCCCTCCCCACTCCATATCTAAAATAAATAAATAAATCTTAAAAAAAAGAAAAGAAAATGACAATCCACAGAAAAGGAGCAAATATTTTAACATCATGTACCTGATAAAGGGACTTCTATCCAGAACTCTGTAAGAATTCTTATCAACTTCTATAAAGAACTCTTATAAACTCCATAATAAAAACACAACCACATAAAAAATGCTCAAAGAATCTGAAAACAAAATACACATATGGAAAAAAAGCATATGAAAAGATGCTCATTATCACTAGGAAAATGAAAGTCAACCACCCAGTGAGACACCACCTCACACCCACTAGGAGAGTTATAATGAAAAAGATAGATAACAAGTGTTGTGAGGTTTTGGAGAAACTGGAGCCCCTCATACATTACTGGTGGGGATGTAAAATGGTGCAGCCACTTTGGAAAACAATTGGTCAGTTTCTCAAAATGTTAAAGAGACCCAGCAACTTCCCTTCCAAGAGAAAGGAAAACAAACGTCCAAAGCAGCACTATTCATAATAGTAACAAAGCAGAAACAACAAAATGCCCATCAAAACTGGTCAAGGGATAAACAAAATATGATAGATCATACAACAGAATATTAGCCAGAAATATAAAGCAACAGGGCGCCTGGCTGGCTCAGTCAGTAGAGCATGGGACTCTTGCTCTGAGGGTTGTGAGTTCAAGCCCCATGTTGGGCATGGAGCCTACTTTAAAAAAAAAAAAAAAGAACAAATAAGTAGTAAAAAAGTACTGATCTATCCTACAACCAGGATGAACCTCAAAAACATGATGCATATGTGACCTCTCTAGAAGAGACAAATCTACACAGAAAGAGTAGATCAGTGGTGACCTGGGCAGGGCAAGAACACAGTGACTGCCAAAGGGCTTGAGGCAACTTCTGGGAGTGATGGAACTGACCTAAAATTGGACTATAGTGATGTCTGCACAACTCTGTAAATCTACCAAAAATCATTGAATTGTTACATACAATGAGTAAATTTTATGGTATGTAAATGAGAAGACTGTTTTAAAAAAATCTACAAAGACACCTCAGAATAAAACATCAGAATATCTAGGATAGGGGGAAAACAGTAGCCACAATCCTACACAACTTAGCAATAACATACACTAGGAAGACAATGGAAAACATCCTCAAAGTCCTGAGCTACATAGGGCTCAACTGTGAAGAGCCAAACTGTCATTCAAGAGTGCCATTTTCCAACACGTCAACACCAAGGCCACACTATTTACTCACAGATGCCAATGGAAATACAACCAAACTACTTACAACTAGATTCCAGCAAACTCCTGATATCAAAACCAGATTGCCAATTTGTCTTCATTTCATTTAAAGAGAGATACGGAATTCCAGGAAGTAGGAAGCGTATAATCCAGATTTTTAGTATACACACAGACACACACACACAGACACACACACACACACACACACACACATTTGTTTTCTTCGAGTTCTATGGGGCCCTTTTGCTGCTTTTGATCGCAGAGAGGCTAGCATAGGGGTTTCAACCACCATGAACTGAAGCAGCTTTCCAGCTAGAGAATTCAAAGAGACAAGCCCTATTTCCTTTTCCCTTCATGGGAGCCAGATATCTAAGAATGGAGACACAAGGGAAGAGAAATTTCAATGAACACACACAACAAGAAAGACATGGTTCACAAAAATAGTTTGGAAAAGACTCAAAGCTCAACAACTCCCCCAGAAGAATAAACTTATAAAGATCCACACGGAGATACATCATAGTTAAAGTGTTGAAACCCAAAGACAAAAACAGAGTTTTGAAAGCAAGAAGAGACAAGCGACCTGCCACATTCAAGAGATTCACAGTAAGAAGCAGTCCAATGTAATCAATCAACCAACCATCAAGTTGCTGGCTGAGGAGCCTAGACAACACAGCCATACTGGAGACTCCGTGTTGGTCTCCAGTTTGGGTGTGCAGCAGCGGCCGTGGCCAGGCTGGCCTTGGTGAGTTGAAATCCATGTTGCTGAGACCCATCATGACTTCCATCTCTGTCACCGTGGTCACTTTGCTCATGGGCCTACTGGGCAACTGCAGGAGATGCTGGGGAAACAGGCTGGCTGGGATCCAGGGAAAAGGTCATCCTAGCCACTTGATTATCACAATCCTCCTCTGCTGAAGAGGCTCTGGTGAGCGTTCACATGGGACACATCTTTGCCTTTTGTCCCACTCAGAGAAGTCTATCCATATACTTCTACCCCAGACCTCCCTGTCATGAAGTTTCCAATCATGTTTCTGCCATTCCCCAAACATCCAGCCAAACCACCGGCCACAGCCAATCAGTAAGCAGTTGAGCCTCTAGCCGTTCCTCCTTCCAAGGAAACTGTTGAGCAGAGTACCACACAACGGTCACCAATCTCAGGGGCCTCCAAACACGTCTGCCCACAGCCATCTTGGAGTTACCACAGAACACAACATGGTCAAGCACTGGATGCTTGACTGACAACTGGTCAATGCCTTATCCAGCTTTACTCACATGGAGAAGAGACGGAACAAAATCAGGTCCAATGTAGGCACTGGTACCTCAGAGACATCAGGTGCCCCTGGCAGCCGATGCAGGACAACCGGCTTATGTACATCCCTCTAACGCCTCAGCTCAAGGACCAACCCCCCACCCCCCAACTATGGAGTCTGAAATACAGAAGACTGGGGGTGTGCCTGAGAGCCACTCACATGCATGCTTCTGTAGAACAAAAGAGCACTGGTTGAGCCTGTAACAGGGAAAGCCATTTCCCTACTAGGGGATAAGTCTGGCACAGGCTATGTGTTCCAGGCCTAAAACCCATTCTTATGAGGCTGAGAGTGTGTCGAAAGACTTTATGCACAAGACTGCCTTTCCAACACAATGAATTTTCAGGTGCATGGCTTGAAGTTCAGCCCACTGGGAGGATTTCTGAGTCATGCCTGCATATTGCACAAAACCATCTGTAAACCATGCTCCATATTTTCCTCCTCAGTCAACTGACTGTAGGGTGTTCCCCAGGTAGGGAATGTGCCCTTGGTGCAGGCTGGGAGAGAAAAGGCTGTATGGCAGGAGTGGGGGCCATGTGACCTAGCCTAGGCTTTCAGGGCCTGCTAGAGCCTGATCTCCTGTAGCAGGGCTCTGTTTTGAAATCCTACACTGTGACTCCCTATAAAGGTCCACAAAGGCTCCAAAGAGCACCTTTGTCTACCGCAGATACTTGGAGCGCCACTGGATCTGCTGGATCATGTGGCCCAGGTGGCACCTTGACCTGCTACAGAGCCTTCTTATTCCGGACCCCACTCAAAACTAGCATCTTTTCAAGTCACTTGGTAACTGGCCAGAGTAGCACACCCAAATGAAGAGTATGTCGCTTCCAAAATGCTAAGGGGCTCACTAGGTGCCATGTCTCCTTTTAGTTTTGTTTTTACTTTTGTAAATTTTATTTATTTGAGACAGAGAGAGAGCGCATGCACAAGCATGTGTGTGAGTGGGGGGGAAGAGGAGAGGGGGGAGGGAGAGGGAAAGAATCTCAAGCAGACTTCCAACTGGGTATAGAGCATGATGTGGGGCTCAATCTCATGACCCTGAGATCATGACCTGAGCTGAAACCAAGAGTTGGACGCTTAAGCGACTGAGCCACCCAGACACCCCAAGTGTGTCTTCCTTTTGGTTATAGGAAGAGCCAGATGCAAAATCTATCCTTCACCATAAAAAGATACCTCAGCAAGCCCCACTCCACTGGATCCCTAGAAATTTCAATGAGGATGAAAGTATCTAATTTCTGTCAGATTTCTTTCCCACCTCTGACAAGCAAACATCTTTCCAGTGCATCTAGAGTAGCTGCTACTTCTTCCTTGAGCCAGTCTGCATGGTATCCCCCATGAAATGGGCCAGCATGCTATCCTGTGAAGGGAGAGACAGTCAAGGGCCCTGTGACATAAAGCATGACACAGGGCTGGAGAGCTGGTATACCCCTGAGGTGGGACGATACAATGCACTGCTGGCGGCTGAAAGCAAGCTGATCTGGTGGTCCTTCCTAAGAGCATTTGCCAGACAGACCACTGCAGAGCACGTTCCAGAGGATGTGTTCATTTGCTCAAGCATCGGGAACAGCAACTGCAATTAAGAGTACCACCTGGTAAGTTTAAGACAATCCATCTTTGTTCTGCACCGTCGAGTGAGTGAGCTGAGTGCAGATGATGCAGGGCTCACTATCCATGCACCCTTCCAGTCCTTGATGGGGGCACTGATCTCAGAAATCCCTCCAAGAAGAGGTTACTATTCTAGGCAGTCCAGAGGCTGCCACTTGGCTTGGCCACCAGAACAGCCCTCACTACACAGGTCAGGGAACCAGTGTGCGATTCTGCCTGCTGCTGGATGATGTGCTCCAGGACTGGGATGGGTTCGGGGCCTACTGGGCCCACTGTGACACTACGAGGCAGACCTCAGTTAGAGCTCCACTGATCCCTTGACCCCCAGAAGCCCTACTCTGACTGGTCTGCTGCCATCGGGTCAGTTCCAGCATCCAGGGGTCCCAAAAAGTCTGGTGGCTTCTGGCTCCCCAGTGCACGGCCACCCTGGTTAAATGCCACAAGTCCCGTGGGGGAAGGCTGGGAGAAAGAACAAGGTGTAAACTTTAATTAATTAAATAATAAAGCTTTTATTTATTTATTTGAGAGAGTGAGAAGGAGAGACCGTGAGAGAGTACAAGTGGGGAGGAGAGGGAGGAGTGAGCTCCCCACAGAGCAAGGAGCCTGATGTGGGGCTTGATCGCAGGACCCTGGGATCATGACCTAAGCCAAAGGCAGATGCTTAGCCAACTGAGCCACCCAGGGGCTCCCAAAGGTGTAAACTTTTAGGAGCAAACTGGGGTCCTTCCAGCTTCCCCATCATTCAAGGGGTTTCGAACCTGCAAACTCGGTCTTCAAGTCTGGGAGCTGATTCAGGGGCCATGACTCCTTTTTAATTCAAGTTAGAGGCTTGCTCACTTGACCTGGTCAAAGTATGAACTGGGTCAACTGGGGCACCCGGGTGATCCTGGGGTCCTGGGATTGAGCCCCACATCGGGCTCCCTGCCCCTCTCCTTGCTCGTGTTCCCTCTCTTGCTATGTCTTTCTCTGTCAAATAAATAAATAAAATCTTAAAAAAAAAAAAAGAACTGGGTCAACTGCCCATCTACTTCTCCTCCAGGAGCACAAGTCTCTCGGGGTCAGAGTATTCTGATCACGGCTTTGGCTCTGCTGTCCATTATGGTGACCATCCCCACTTGTCTTCAGTGGCCAAGGGCCACTGCCTGGCCCAGCCACCCCAGAATCTAGTTATCCCTGCCTCAGAACCCTCTGTGTGGAAAAAGACAGAATTCCAGGGACCTCTGAAAACAGGCGTGAAGTTGGGCCTCAAACCCCAACAGACTGGAAGTTCATTTAAGGAGAACCCACCTGGTGCTGCTAGGCCCCACCTCCGTCTGGTCACCACTGCAGGGGGCGTGGTGAGCTGCGAGCAGGAAATGGGAGCAGAGGCCTCCCCCAAGCCGGGAGGCACACCCCAGGCCCTTCCTACAAGAGGCTTTCCAGAAAATCCTGAGAGATAAGAGGACAGTAACCCACAAAGTAACAACAGGCGGCTGCTATTCAAAAGAAACATTTGGAGATTAAAAAATAAATCTTAGAAATTAAAAATATCACAAAAGTGGAAGGGTAGGAGGAAGATGAAACTCAAGAAATAGTAGAACAAAAAGACAAGGAAAAAATGAAAACGCTATCAGAAGATCAATCCAGGACGGCCGATAACCAGACAACGGGCGTTCCAGAAGGAACACACTTTAAAACTGAAAAGCAGAACTGCATCACATGCTCACCGAACACCTGTGCCAACGACCCCCAAGAGCCAGGAGACCCCCGCGAGGAGCACTCGATGGCGGCTCTGTGGGAGCTCGCTGTGGAACCGCGGCACGTGTGGCCCTGTGCATGCCCCTCCAGCTTGGGCTTTTGCAGTTCAGTGCTCCCTGCATTTTTGCTACTTTACCCATTTAAAAACTCTTATAAATGTTGCTTTTGTACACATCTACTTTCAACTTGGTTTTGTGTTATTAACATTGCTTTGAGGTGGATCCAAGTCAGTCTGTGCAGATCTAACAGGAATCAGTGCCTTGAATCCGAGTTGGCAGTGATGTGGGAAACAAAGGCAGAAGGAAAGGTAGATAAAATCTTTTGTCCTTCTAACCTGCAGCCTACTGACAAATACTGCGTTACTGTTAATGCCTGGCTACAAGGAAAAACCACCTTGGTCTGACAATAGCAAGGGCTCTGGTAACCCATGTCGTCCTTAGCAGATGAAGATCCTTTTGGAACCTCCCTTTACTCCCCACCCCACCCCAAAGTACAGCATCATTTGCTCCTCATACCCCCCAGCAGCAGCTCTTTCCGCCCACGGGTCCTGTCCCCGTTTTAATAAAACCACCATTTTGCACTGAAGACATCTCAAGAATTCTTCCTTGGCCGTCGGCTCTGGACCTCACCTCTTTCCAAAAACTACACAGTAGTGACTAATTACTGCATCCCGTTGAGGATCAACTGACTACAGCTGCCTCAGTGAATGTGCCCATCCACACACGCTGGGATTCGTCATGGGGTCTGTGCACCTTCGGCTTAGCTAGGTCTTGCCAGGGGCCGAGCCAGGTCCCATCAGTGACAGCGACACAAGACGTCTTGTCCCGACCCACACCCTGACCATCAGTCGGTGTTGTCCCACATCTGTACTTGTTGGTTTAATTTACCTTTCTCTAATTACTGGGGTGCCAGTACCTCCCTTTCGTGGGCTGGGCTCATCTGCTTAAAAACAAGGCCGTGTGCACTGGCCTCCCTGTGCCCCCTTCCCAGTGGCTGGGAAGAGTGCTGCCAACAGCTTCTGACGCAGCCACGGAGCCAACACGGGGCCCCGGGGCGTGACCCAGAGCAGAGCCTTCGACCTGCCTGGGACGCCGACTTTCCCCTGCACCTCTGTGGGAGGGCGGGGGGAAATAGCTTCCCAGCTTCTGTAAGCCACAGGATCTGAGGATCTCCGTGACGGCAGCCGAGCCTACACTCCAAACAATGGTCCTGCCCATTTTTCTACCGAACTGGCTTTTTCTCATTCTGGCATATGAGCTCTCTTTCTAGCTGGGTATGAATCCCCGGGTGAGAATACAAGTGGATACTACAAGCATTTTCTCTAGCCTCAGGTTCATCTTCTCACTTTTGTGGTGTTTTTTTTTTTTTTTTAAGATTTTATTTATTTAACAGAAAGAAACACAGCGAGAGAGGGAACACGACCAGGGGGAGCGGGAGAGGAAGAAGCAGGCTTCTCACTGAGCAGGGATCCCGATGTGGGACTCGATCCCAGAACCCTGGGATCACGACCTCAGCCAAAGGCAGACGCCCACCGACTGAGCCACCCAGGGGCCCCATCAGTTGGCCTTTTGTTAAAAGAACATTTCTAAATTGCCAGATTGTTTTCCAAAAGGATTAACCAACAGACATTCCCAAATAGCAGTGTGTGAAAGTGCTTATTCACTATCCTCCAGCTGGTACTATGTATTCTTCCTTTAATTCTTTTTTTTTTAATTCTTATTAACCTGATCATTGAAACCTAGATTTTTATTATTTTAATATTGACATAGCCCCCCACTGGAGGGCTGGGGTCGGGCCTGCTCTGGGATGCCATGTGGCGACCCAAATTCCAGCTCACGTCTGAGTCCTGGGGAGGATTCTCTGCATGCCACCAGCAGGTGAGGGGAAGACAGCACACAGATGGTGTGGGATGGGAGGCTTTCAGAGACCAGGCCTGGAAGTGACCTACATCACTCCTGCCCACCACTCAGTCGCATGACCTCCTCTGCCCCATGATGGCACAGAAGGGCAGAAACTGCTCAGCTATGTTCCCAGGACCAAAACTCACAGAGGTCTGAGCACCTTCCACCTCAGTTACCACAGGCACCCCTCTTAAGGGCAAGATTTGGGGCCGTTCCCTGCAGCACTAGGTCTTTCACCATGCAGGCACTTAGGAAAGAATATCCCAAGATAGCCACAGGTGGTAACTGCAGACTGGGGTCACTTGGGGCCAAGGGTTCCCGGCACCAGCGGGCACGTGTCCCTGATGTGAGATAGCGTTGCCTACGCTCAGGGCCCAACACGAGAGGCCGCCACCTTGTCATGAGCTCTGAGGCAGCCCTCCCAGGTGCTAAAATCCCTTTCACACTGCACACGACTTAGAGTCAGGGCAGTGCTTGGCAAACTGGGGTCTTTGGGACCCTCCAGGGGGGTCTGTTTCTTCACAACAGCACCACGACACTGCTCGGCTTTTCGCCCTCGCTCTCCTGCATGTATGGGGAGTGGCCCAGAGGTCCCGGGACACAGGATAACCTGGAGGGGAGGTGGGGGGCAGGCTGCAGAAGCCGGTGGAAGGACCCGGCCATCTCTAACATGGCCCACTCTTCCCACTAAACATGTCTGCTTTATCAAAGCTATTTGTCATTGACAAAGTGACTTCCGTTACTAGGTCATGGGTTCATTATCGTACTTTTTCAACGGACAAATACTTTTTTAATTTCTTAGTTTTTAAAGAAATGCGGCAATATTGGCACACACAACCACATAAACAAAAGCTCCTTGGGGCCACCACTGTTTAGAAGACTGGAGGGGGTCCCTGGTTTGGGGACCCTGGTTTGAGCTTCAGCTCAAACCCTGCAACCACATGGCCGTGCAGAACAGCAACTTCATCTGTGTGACCTGGCCCCTCGGCCTGTTTCCCCCACAGGATGAAACGAGGTAGCCTTCCTTATTCACACAAGACTGGAGCTCTGCACCAGGCACAGAATGTGTCCCTCACCAACGCCCACCCGGCATCACTGCGCACGGCAGGGGCGTGACCCGTGTGTCCGAAACGCTCCCTGTACCTGTCAGCCATGTCCAGGTCAGATTCCATCTTGTCCAGGCCCTTGGTGATGCTACCCAGCTGCTCGCCCTGATGGTGGAGGACTTGGGCTGTCTCTTCCAGGCGATTCTGGGAACAGGCCATCAGACCAGTCAGCTGCTTCCCCTTGGTCACAGGGAGCGGTGCTTCCGATGGAGACAGCAGCAGCTCTCTCCAGAAATGCTCGATGATGCTGAAGACTGCATTCCGACTGGGCTGCAAGTAGCTGAACCAGTGCTTGAGGTGGTCCTTCTCCAGGACGGTGATAGAACTGAAGACAAAGTGAGAAGCCTCCTTCTTGATCTCAATCACACTAGACAAGGAGAAGCTGACCAGGGCCTCCCCGGTTTTATCAGTTGCAGATCTCAGGGAGTGAGAAGGTAATGAAAGCTTTGCAGGAACCCATCGCTTCTCCAGTTCTAAGTAGTAGGAGCAAGGCCAGGAGTGCACACAGACCTCTCTGCTCATCTGGCTCCCGGGCTGGTCTGCTCCACGGCCACTCTGCCTCTGGAGGAGAGGGACAGGTTAGCGGATGGGTGGGGCTAGCGCGTGTCAGCACACTTGGACCACAGACAGGAGGACCACTCGGGGTGCTGAGTACACCGGGGACTCCCACCACCCGGGACTGGCAGGATGGAGGCCCACCCCACCCGAACCAGGGTCCACGGCTCGATGCGACTGCCACCCCAGGATCCTTCACAAGAACACCACTTCTGCTGTGACAGCCCCACCAATACACAGTCCTCTCATGTTCCTACACTAACACTCTCCTCTCGAAATCTTCATCATAAAGGAAGTAATCCTACAGGCAGACCTTTCCCTTCTTGCATGGCCCACAAATTCATCAAGTCCTACGTAATTATCTAGCTCCACATACGTATCTGTACGTACGGTTTTACACGGCTGTAAGTAGTGAAGGTACGCTGTTCACATCTACGGCTTTTGCATTTGCTAACAACGTTTGGGAAGTCAGGCATGGTGGATGTGAGGCAATCCTGACAGAACACCACGTGCGCCCTTCTCACTGACCAGATAAGCCCACAAATCCAGGAAAGGAGGAGAACCTCGTGCAAGGTCAAACCAGAAGTACATGACGTGGACTTGGCTACAGCTAGACTTGGGAATGCCTTGTGCACCTCCCTTGTGTGCAGAGGTCCAGCTGGGGCCTGTCTTCCACACACACCCCCGCCACGCTATGCGCACACACGGTTACGGCATAACCTCGTTTGTAAACACGGGAGAACAAATCACTGCTATTATCTCTTACGATACTGAGAAGTGTGGGAGTCTCTGAATCCTGGCCATGGCTTCGACGCCCCATAGGCCATGTGGGGCGGCAGGCACCGAGGTGCCAACACTGACATCGTCCCTGGCTCCTGAAGCTCAGCGTCCACAGAAACCCTCTGCATTTGTTCACTGAGTTATACTTAAAAGACCCAGACTTCTCCACGATGCCACATCAAGTAACCAAGGCTGGGCAAGACAAGAAAAGAGCTTGCATGGCATGGAGCGTCCTAATTACACGGAATCCAAGTGCCTGGAGAGTCGGCAGACAGCAGGCTCGCCGTGTGACCTCAGGAGGGCTCTCTGAAGGGCCAGCCAACCCACAGTTCAGACCTGCTGAACACAGCACCGAGTTACCTCCTTGAGAGCTTTCACACTTGTCCTACGACCACCTGGGGCACAGGGGCAGCACGGCGGCCTCTCCTCTGGGACGAGGTCTCTCACTGGAGAGAGGAAACCAGAAACCAAACGTGTCCTGCTCAGACTTCTCTCCCCAGCAAGAGGGACATCCACCCAACACTGAAACAAACACAGACCACTGTGGCCTGCTGGCCTGGGACCTCTACTGGCACAGACCTGTGACGTCCCCCGCACAGACCCGCCAGGCCGTTGTGCCACCGGGCCTGACCCTGGTCCTTCCGGCGGAAGGGACCCTCCAGCCATTCAGCCACCCGAGCACCACCAACTGTGTCCAACCCACAGAGAGAGTCAGGGCCTGTGTTGTTCACCACTGTCCAGTGTTGGGGAGCTTGCTGCAGCTAGAGGCTGAGTCCCTACTAACAAGAGCCTGTACCCCAGGGGGACTCCAGAGCTCCAAGCGAGATGAGACACACATGCTCCAGAGCAATAGAGTGTGGCACTGCAGGGTCTGAGGAGCTCCGTTCTGCCACATGCTTTACAACCATAGAAAGTTCCTTCACCCTCTGGGCCTATTTACCCACCACTCAAATGACTGAAGACCGAAGGACAACAGCAGCTCTGAAATATGCTAGAATTCAAAGAGAGGAGGACACTGAGGTGCCTGGCTGGCTCGGTCGTTAAGCGTCTGCCTTTGGTTCAGGTCATGGTCCCGGGGTCCTGGGATCGAGCCCCAAGTTGGGACTGAAGGGTGCGTGGGTGGCTCTCTCACTTAACCATCGGACGCTTGATTTCAGCTCAGGTCTTGATCTCAGGGTCGTGAAATTAATCCCTGAGTGAGGCTCTGTGCTGAGCAAGGAGTCTGCTTTGGATTCTCTCTTCCTCTCCCTCTGCCCCTCCTGCTCATGCCCACACTCTCTCTCAAATAAATAAACAAATCTTAAAAAAAAAAATGAGGTTGAATCATTGGAGAGGACAGAAATGAGAAAAAATTATCTGGATGAAGCTTTAAAGTTACCCAATTCTACTTAAAGGTGGCAGGCTACTCACATACAGTTAGCCCTATTCCCTCCCAAAACTCCATTAAAATAACTCTAGCAAGATTAAAAAGGCATAACCTCTTATTCCTGTTAATGGGAAAAAAACATGACGGTACTTCACAAAAGAGGATCTTTAAATGGCACGTGAAAAGGTGTTCAACACCTGATCTTGTATATACCCACATTTCAAAGCTTATGTTACATAGTGTGCTGAAAGATTTCCTGAAATAATGTGTCACTGGAGGAAATGGGCTGCCTACTGAAAAGAAAAGTGTGTGGGGGCAGTGCTGGGAAGTGGTGATCGTGGTGTAATTCCATGGGTCAGTTGCTGAATAGCATTTCTTGCTGGCATCTCCATCTTGGGAGACAGAAAAAGTTTAGCAGGAGAAAAACACCTGGAAATGAGGTGAAATGTAGTTGGGAATTTCTGCACAGAAAGTAAAAGTCTGTACTAAAATTCTGTATTTTTACTTTGGGATTTATTCCAGGATTTGATATATTCTCAGCAGTCACTGAGAAAATGCACTTCACAGGGTAAGAACTGCAAAATAGTACTTTAAAAAACAAAACAAAAAATATGAATAATACCTGTCATATCCCTAATTACAGTTAAGACCTTATCAAGTGGCTTGAAAAGACAAAAACCCTTATTACATGATTCCACATATCTTAATTTTTGTTTTTAAAATTTCTTTTAAAGATCAAGAGGCACCTGAGTCGCTCAGTCAGTTGAGCGTCTGCCTTCAGCTCAGGTCATGATCCTGGGGTCCTGGGATGGACAAGCATCAGGCTCTCTGCTCAGTGGGGAGCTTGCTTCTCCCTCTCCCCTCTCTCCCAACTTCTGCCCCCTCTCTCTCTTTCTCTCAAGTAAAGTCTTTAAGAAAGAAAAAAATAAAGATTGATTTTATTTATTGAAGGTGGGGAGGGGCACAGGGAGAGGGAGACAGAGTCCTAAGCTGACTCCAGCTGGGCATGGAGCTGGAGGCTGGGCTCTATCTCAGGACCTGAGCGGAAACCAAGAGTCAGCAGCTTAACCAACTGTGCCACTCAGGCGCCCCTCACATCCTTTCATTTTTAAAGTTGAGAACAGGAAGTTTTGGAAGGTCAATCTATAGTATTAAATAAAACAGTACCCACACCAGTATAATCCTCTTAAATCCGAACCCAAATTCTGGTTCCAGATACAAATAGCGCATTTATTTTTCGACACGTTCTAATAAAAGAAGTAAAACCTGTTTGTTTCAGACACAACTATGAGTGGATGTGCATACGTGTAAGCTTTAAAAGTAAATCTCAGGAGCAAAGGTAAAATTCTGAATCAAACACCTGACATCTTAGTTCAATCCCATAAAGCCTAAAAGCAGTAACTATCAAGCTAAGGTCAACATCACAAGTAGTCTCTAGTACAAAAGGTGCTCTAATGCCTGCCTGCCTGGCCCTTTACAAAAAAAGAAGACGGAACTTCTCCAAATACCGGTATGCAACCCCTGCAATAGCGTCCCACCCATTCTTGTCAGGGGAACTACACAAACGACGTTTCAGAAAGCCCACGGTGAGAAAGAACCAACGTAAAACCTTCCTCTTTCCAACCGGTTTCCTATAAAGTCACCAAATGGGGTCTGTTATTGCAAAAAGGAGAGCAATAAAAAGAATAGCTCCCTTCCTAACTGGGGACATTCTTACATTCCTTTTTCTTGGTTTTTCCTCTGGACATTTCAAAGAAAACTTGTGGAACTCTTAAATATTTAAACCTGTATTTCAGAAGCAGCAACAATCTTGAACGCAAATCCACTAAATTACAAGGCAATAAAGTAAATTTCGAGGATCCCTAAGTGAAGGAGTAAAACGATTCTTCAGTTCGTGGGAAAATGGGCCAACCCCACCGTAACGCAATAAGGCCGCGTCCCGGAACAGTGCACGTTCCAAGAGAAACTTTTTCCAGACATAGAAATGAGGTCGGAGAGAGCCTCTGCGGTGCTGGATCCCTCAGGAACATGAACAAACGTATTCGAAAGAGCAAAATCCGTGCGCTCTCCGTTCCCAACACAATTGCTATTGGTTGCCGACATTTTCTAAAGACTCCGAACTTTCACGAAGCTGTAAGGGCGCAAAACCACAGCCATTTTCCGAAGCCAAGTAAACAGCGCGCACGAGGCAGCAAGAAGGGCGGACAGGAAGGTGCCAAGTGCACGATCAAAGGGGTGGGGGGGCAGCGTCAGCCAGTAAATGGAGTGAAGGGCGTAGGGGGCGCGGAGCTCGAAGGTTAGGTTCCGTAAATATACAACGGGGGCTGGGAGAACAACTTCTCAAACTGTCCTCTCGCAATGGCTTCCTTCAACGAAAGTGTCACGTCTGACCCTCGGAGGAGGGCTCCGGCCGTCTCGGCCCTGCCCCTCCCCCCGCCCCGCCAGGCGCTCCCGCGACCCGCGCGTCCTTCCCCGCCGGCCGCCGCCCCACCTGTGCCTTCCAGGCCTCGGGCGCTTGGGCGCCCCTTGGAGAGTTCCCCGCCTGGCTGCCGGCTGCCGCACCCCAGCGGCCTGCTCCCTCAGACGCGGCGCCTCCACGAAGCGCTGGGCCGAGGCCGGCCCGAGGTTCTCAGCGCCTCGCACGCGCGCGCGCCCTGACGCTGGGCCTCACAGAGCGTTCCAAGCCCTCGCTCTCGCGGCGGGGAGCCGCAGGCCGGCTTTCGCGTGACGCCCACTCGGGTGGCTTACCCTCCGCGGCCCCGCCTCAGGCCTTCCCACGCTGACCTTCTAGATGGTGTGTGAGGAGACGTCAGCCAGCTCCGGATCCTGGAGGACGCGGGCGGAAGGCTCCCAGAGAATCCCGTGAAGCGGCCGCTCCGCGCGGACGCCCAGCCCCGGCCTTAGCGCGCGTCGTCAGCGCCCGCGCTTGCGCGGTGTCTTTGTCCCCACCGCGAACCAAGGCCGCCGGAGGAGCTGGGAAAGAGCGGTGGGCCGCGAGAGCGGGCGCGGCTGGAGGGAGCACCCTGGACACAGTGCACGTGCGAGCACCAGGGCTGATTCTCCCAACTCTCCTGGAAGCCAGTCTTTGTTACTCATGTATTCTAAGACGGTTGCCGCGGATGGTAAAAGTCTCCAGGTGTGTGTGTGCGTGTGTCTGTGTGTGTGCGCGCAACAGTACTGCCCATGTTACATTCCTGACTCCTCAGGATAAAGAGCAACTGTGCTGATACCATTTATGATTGTGGGGCTAAAAAGGGAGGATCAAAGTGAACATACCTGACCTTGCTCCAAAACTTCTTTAAAATGACTAAAATACTATAGATGACACTTTATACTCTTCAATAGACTTGCCTGTAGAAAACTATACCTAGGGTGCCCTGAGCACTTACGCCTACCTAAGTGACTTGTTGAGGGACGGCAGTGACTTAATTCTACATGAAGTACTTACCTCAGTCAAAATTAGTTAATGATGAGGACTGTTGTGGGATCACTGGGTGAGGCTTTTAAGTTAGGGGCCATTTGGGAATTTCCCCCACTCGAAGAAAGGTAACAGTCATCCCAAAGAGAAACACCTGTTAGGAAGGTATACGTTAATACAAGGGTTTAAATTATTTTGCTCGTATACTCCCTAAAAGAATTCTGGAAACATGTGACTGTACCTTTTCCCTCATTTTTAGATAGACCATACCTAAAAATTTTGATGATTTAAATAGTTGCAAAATATGCAAATTGTTCGATAGTAAATTGAGAGTTTTAAAATAAAACTGCTACATAACCCTTCTAAATGTAGCCAGTGTGAACCTAAATACCAGGCAATTTGATATCCTTCATCAATTTTTATAACTACATGAACAAGCTTTTCTTTAATACAAAATTTTGCATCCTTCCTTTTCTTCCTAAACCTGTATTTCCATAGTTCTTCATGAAAACTTATCCCAATATAATATTGCTTTATTCTGGAAAGTCTTTTCTTGATCACCTGTCAAACTTCTTTGCATCATAGGTACATAAATTTAAATCTAATTTTAAAATTTTGCAATAGCCATAAAAGTTAAAAGTGTTTAAAAACTTGAAATTTCTAAATACAAGGTCATTATATATAGAAAACCGTAGAATTTACTACAAAGCTACTAAGTACATCAAAGTTGCAGGATAAAGGATCAACATACAAAAATCGATAGTATTTCTAAACACTAGCAATGAACGCTTCAAAAATGAAATTAAGAATGTCATGAGAATACCATCAAGAACAAAACACTTGGGAATAAATTTAACAAAATAAGTGCAAGACTTGTACACCAAAAACTACAAAACATTGCTGACAGTGTTTATAGAAGACCTAAATGAACGGAAAGACATTCCATACTCGCAGACAGATTTAGAATCGTTATAATGGCAATATTCCCCAAATTGATCTATAGATGGAGCATAATCCCTAAGAAAATCCCAGACAACTATTTTGCAGAAATCGGCAAGCTAATCCTAAACTCACATGGAAATGCAAGGGAGCCAGAATAGCCAAAACAATCTTGAAAAAGAACAAAGGGGAAGGACATTTTTTTTGTTTGTTTTGTTTCTTTTGTGTTTTGAGTTTTTATTTGAATAATACAGTGATTCATCACTTTCATACAACACCCAGAGCTCATCACTACAAGTACCCTCCATAACCATCACCCATTTTACCCATCCCCCTGCCCACTTCTGCTCCAGGAACCCTTGGTTTGTTCCTTATAGTGGAGTCTGTTTCCTGGTTTGCCTCTCTCTCTCTTTTTTTCCCCATAGGTTCATCTGTTTTGTTTCTTAAATTCCACATATGAAATCATATAGTATTTGTCTTTACTGCCTGACATATTTTGCTTAGCATAATGCTCTCTGGTTCTATCCACATTGTTGCAAATGGCCAGATTTCATTCTTTCTGGTGGCTGTGTAATATCCCATTATATAAATATATCTATCATCTATCTATTTATCTATTTATCATCTATATATCTCTCTATATATCTTCTTTATCTATCCATCAGTTGATGTACATTTGGGCTCTTTCCATAATTTGGCTATTGTTGATAATGCTGCTATAAACAGGGTGCATCTATCCCTTTGAATCAGTATTTTTTTTTAAATCTGCATATGTCTTTAGGTCTAAAATGAGTCTTACAGGCAGCATATAGGTGGGTCTTGTTTTTTATCCATTCTGACACCCTATGTCTTTTGATTGGAGCATTTAGCCATTTACATTTAGAGTAATTATTGATTGATATATATTTAGTGCCATTTTATTACTTGTTTTGTCATTGTTTTTGGAGATTTTCTCTGTTCCTTTCTAGTCTTTGTCACTTTTGGTCTTTCCTTCCCACTCAAAGTGTCCCTTTTAATATTTTTTTACAGGGCTGGTTTAGTGGTCACGAACTGCTTCAGTTTTTGTTTGTCTGGGAGACTCTTTATTTCTTCTTCTGTTCTGAATGATAGCCTTGCTGGATAGAGTATTCCTGGCTGCATATTCTTCCCATTCAGCAGGTTGAATATATCATGTCACTTCCTTCTGGCTTGCCGGGTTTCTGTTGAGAGATCTGCCAGTAGATTATGGGTTTTCCTTGCAAGGTAGGGAAATGTCTTGCTGCTTTTAGGACTTTTTTTCTTTATCACTATATTTTGCAAGTTTAACTACAGTGTCTTAATGTTGGCCTGCTTTTCTTGATATTGATGGGAGTTCTCTGTGCCTTGTGGATTTGGATCTCTATTTCCATCCCCTGATTAAGGTAAGTTTTCGGCTATTACTTCCTCAAATAAACCTTCAGCTCCCTTTTGTCTCTCTTATTCTTCTGGGACTACTATGATACGAATGTTACTACATTTGATATGGTCACTGAGTTCTCTAAGTCTGCTCTTGTGATCCATAGCTTTTCTTTCTGTCTTTTGTTCAGCTTCATTATTTTCCATAATTCTATCTTCTGTTTCACTTATGTGTTCCTCTGCTTCTTCCATCCTTTAGGTCATTATATCCAGTTGGTTTCAAATTTCAGTTATTGCATTTTTAATTTCTGTCTAATTTTTTTAGCTCCTTTATCTCTGTGGTAAGGGTCTTTGCGGCTTTTCTCAAGTCCAGTGAATATCTTTATGATTGTTGCTTTAAGTTCTCCATCAGGCGTATTACTTATATCTGTTTCCATTAGATCTCTGGCTGTGATCTTATTCTTTCTTTTGGAATGAATTCCTCTGTCTTGACATTTTGTCTAGGTCTCTGTCTTCCTCTGTGCATTAGAAAAGCCTGTTATGTCTCCTGTCCCTGAGAGTAATGGCCTTAAAAAGGGGAGGCCATATGGTGTTCAGGGCCTGGTGCTCCAAGGAATGTGTCTGGTATGTGCTGTTTATACTCTGCTGCTATATTTTGGCTTTGGAGCAAAGCAGGCTAAAGCTCCAGTATTTGGGTTAGCCACCCTCAGCAGGTATCTCTGTGCCTATGCTGAGGGGTGGGGGAGGGAGATGGTGTCCACTGGATCATTCGTCACCTGAGAGGCAACTCTGCAAATGTCACTTCTCACAGATGGACTCTAAGAAGAGTGAACAGTCTCTCTCCATGAGCCTTTGGTGATGCTCAGATTGTGCCATCCAACCCAGGATTGCTTACATGCCTTCTCTCCTGGAGTAGGGGAGTGCCGTCAGGACTCTATCCTAGCCAAGCCTGTGGACCTCTAAAACTCCAGTTTTTGAGCCCCACTGGTTGCAAAAACTCACGAAAATCAGCCCCTCTTGTTTACCCAGCCAATGGCTTTGAGGAAGTGTTCCCCTTGTGCATATCCCTGTGTGCTCCACTCTGTCTTTCCTGTTTCTGCAACCTCGGCCCCCTCCCCTCTGCAGCACCCATGATTCATTTCTCCCCTAAAGCCCATCTCCACACTTCCTACCTTCCTGAATGTGGCCTCTTCTTTCCCTCTAGTTGTGCAGTTTGTCAGTCCACAGGTCAATTTCTTGGCTATTCAGAAGAATAGATTTTTAACTATCAAATAGATTTGATAGTTATCTAGCTGTGTTTGAGGGACGAGGTAAGCCTAGGGTCTTCCCACTATGCCACCATCTTAGCTCCCCCCACACTTTATGATATCAAAATTTACTACAGAGCTTCAGTAATCAATTCAGTTTGGTACTAGCATAGGACAAACCTACGTAGGATAGAATTGAAAAGTGGAACAGAATTAAGAACCCATAAATAAGCCCATTTACAGTGAACTGGTTTTCAACAAAATTGCCAAGAAAAACTGATGGGAAAGAAATATTCTTTTCAACAAATAGAACAATTGCAAATTCATCCAAAAAAGGTGAATTTGGACCCTTATGTCATACCATAGTAAAAAATTAACACAAAATGGATCAAAGACTTAACTGTAAGAACTAAAACTACAAAACCCTTAGAAGAAAACATGAGTAAATCTTCATAAACTTGGGGAAGCAATGATTTCTTAGTTACCACCCCCAAAATATAGGCAATAAAAGAAAAATTGGTAAATTGTACATCATCAAAATTAAAACCTTTTGCTCTTCAAAGGACACCATCAAAAAATTAAAAATAAGGGACGCCTGGGTGGCTCAGTCATTAAGCGTCTGCCTTCAGCTCAGGTCACGATCCCAGGGTCCTGGGATCAAGCCCCACATTGGGCTCCCTACTCGGCGGGAAGCCTGCTGCTCCCTCTCCGACTCCCCCTGCTTGTGTTCCTGCTCTCATTCTCTCTCTCTTTGTCAAATAAATAAATAAAATCTTAAAAAAAAAGAAATTGAAAATAAAACCCACAGACTATGATAAATTATTTGCAAATTATTATATCTGAGTTGTATTTAGAATATATAAAGAACTATTATAACTTAATAACTAAACAGATATGTAATATAATTTAAAAATGGGCAAAGGATTTGAATAGACATTTGTCCAAAGATATACAAATGGCCAGAAAGCATATGAAAATATGTTCAATGTAATTGGTCTTTAGAAAAATGGAAATAAGGAACACAATATGTCATTATTTACCCACTAGAATATCTGTAATAAAAAAAGATAGATACTAACAAGTGTGGACAAGGATGTGGAGAAATTCAAACCGTCATGTATTACTGGTACAATGTTAAATGACGCAGCCATATTTTGGTAATCAGTTTGACTGTTTCTTAAAAAGTTATATGTAGACTTACTTTATGACCTGCAATTCCCATCAGAGGTGAAGTTGTGTACATGTTTTCATCTCTTGGTTCAAAAAAATCAAGTGATGCTGCTGTTATAAAATTCCTTCCACTTTTCTTTATTTAGTTTAGGTGAATACTGTTTCTCAGCTTTCTCATCGATAAATGTTAAAATTGAGATAGAATTGGTGCTGAATCCTGTCTTATTCTGGAAATAGAACACCTATAATACATATAATACAAACAATACAAATACTGGTACACATATACAAAATATCCAAGTATACTTGACAGAAATGTTCATAGCATTTTAAAAGGCCAAAAAGTAAAACTAACCCAAACAACAAGTATCAATCAACTGATGAATGGATTTTTGAAATTGTAATAAATTCATATAGTTGGTATTATTTGGTCCCCAAAATACTGCAACATGGATAAAACTCAGTGAAAGAATCCAGACATGAACATATATTATATGATTCTATTTTTGTAAATTTTTTTAATGGCAAATAGAAAGTAGAGTAGTAGTTACCTATGGCTGTGGTTGGTTATTGGAATTGACTGTAAATGGGCATGGGCATGGGTTTTTTTTTTTTTTTTAGGTTGATAGAAATGTTCTAACATTAGATTGTGATGATGGTTTTATAATTCTGTAAACATAAAATTCATTGAATTGTACATTTAAAATGAGTAAACTTTATGGTATATGTATTATATTTAAAGCAGTTTGAAAAATACCTCCTGGGTAGAGGGATTATTATAATTGTTTGTATTTATATGTATTTTATGTTTGGATAAATATTTATTGAACAAGAAGTATATATTTATTGGAAATATATCTCGAAGAGGTGACAAGGACTTTTTTCCAATTCATATATTTCTAGATGATTATCATTTATTTCTAGAATGGGACAGAATTCAGCTTCAATTATATTCTAATTTTAATATTTATAAATTTAAAGGCAGAGAAATTCTGTCCACATAAAATGAACTGATTTAGGTTATCACTGGTGATATTACCTTTGCTCCCAGCTCATGTTAAACTCAATAGAATGACTCAGTGTAAAATAAAACTCCTGGTAAGTACAATATGTTGAAGACTAATGTGATGATAATATTCTAGGAGTTCCACATGAGGCTAGGTCTTCAATGTATGGAAAATAGGGAGTTGTTGTTTAACGGATGTAGTTTCAGTTTTGCAAGATGAAAAAGTTCTAACAACCGGTTGCACACAACGATGTGAATATAGTTAACATTAATTGTACACTTAAAAATGGTTGAGATGGTAAATTTTACATGTGTATTTTCCTACAATTAAAAAATAATCTGAGAATCAGCTTTACACTGATTCTTTGAAGCAATAATGTAACATTAGTCTGTCTTGTGGCAAAATGCAAGCTCCTTAAGAGCAGAAATACTGTTTCATCTATTTTATTTATCTTTGCATCCCCTACAGCTTCACTGCTCAAAGTGTGGTCCATGGGTCACAACATCAGGCATTGTCTGGGTGCTTGTTAGAAATGTACCAGCACCCCACATTTTGTGAGTCTACACATACATTTAATAACACACCTGGGTGATTCACATGCACTTTATAAAGTTTGAGAAGGACTGTTCTACAGCACCTAACTCAGAAATATCAGAGAATATTAAAGTTTGGCTGTTGTTCATGGATTAGAATCTTCTATTGATAGCTGCATTTAACTTCTTTGCTCTAGGATTGCTGTGAACTTTAGATTTCACCAATACACATATGCTAGAAATAAACAGTGAGCCAAGATTTACATAAATTTAAAGTGGGATTTTTAATCACCTTCTATCTGATTCTCCATCCTGCACTTGGAACAAAACATAACTTGAAGATGGAACCATCTCTGCCACCCTCCCATTTTCTGTGACCATGTAATGACCTCTATGTGGCAGTATAACTCTGAGAAAAGTGTGGAAAAGTCCGCATTTAGACTCCAGTTACCATTTCTCAGCTCTGAGGTGTCTGTCCCACACCCACGTTTGGGGAAAAGACCATGGGTGAGACCTTTGATTATAGTTGGCAGAGACCCTCAAAGCTTTTCCGTCCTCCTCCCTTCTTCTTCTCTCATCATTCAACTTCACAGGCCAAGCTTTTGCCAGATCTGGCCATATCACAGTCCTATGTGCCCAACCAACTCCTCTACCTCAACCTAGGATGCTTAACTAGAAAGGAACCAAGTTCAAATCCAGGACTCTTAGCTCCTCCTCCTAGGACAGCACCTAGCTCGGGTCTGAGGGAGATGGTGGATGAATAGCCCTCACATGGAATCCTTCAGCAAGACTTCTCTTGAGCAACCCCCTCATGGTGTTTCCTGGGACTCATATACACTCCAGATATCACAATATTGAGAGTGGCGGATCTAGGCAGGAATGATGTGTATCCATGGATACATGTCCCATGGTTGGAGAAGTCAACAATTAGTACATCCTCTGCATGTTAAACATGCTCTACTATCACACAGAGCTTTTGTAGCTCTGGGCTAGGGAAAATAGTCATTGCATGTGCTGACAGGACAACAGGACATGGTAATTCAATGCTACAGTGGCTGGAAAAAGAATTAGTGTCTTGTATGTTATTGGACCTACACTTGTCAAAGCATTTTACATTATCTCATTTGATCCTCAAAAGACTTTGCAACATCAAATAGGACAGGCATGATTAGCCCCATTATATAGAAAACTAACCCAAGTCTTGGCAAGGTTAGAGTTTGTAGCAGTAGTTGACAGCTGGGGCTTAAATTCACTCACTTCACTCATTCCTTGACCATGAGCAAGTAACCCAATGTCTCTGGGATGCAGTTTCCTCATCTGCAAATGGGAAGGAAAATAATTGTGTCTCGCCCACGAGGTAGATGGTGCATGTGAAGACTAGAGCATAGTGGCTTCCTGAACACAATAAGAGGTGACACCTTCTAGCTACTATGATTACTGACAGATCACACAGCTAATGGGTGATCACAATAGACCTAAGACTCAAACCATCTTCTTCAGGTTCTGAGTCCAATGGTCTTTTCACGTTGCAGCAGTGTGTGTGATTTTAGACACATTTCCAGCATCATCTCCTTCAGGAAGCATTTTCTGATCCCATGCTATTCCTGGCCGAGTGCCCCAACGCTCTTCCTAGTTGCATTCTGTACATCATTAGCTCTCCACACTGTGTATGAATCCACTGATTATAAGCTCCCTCAGAGCTGGGATCATGCCTCCTTATTGGTCTTGGTATCACCAGAGCTAGATCATCGCCAGCACAGAGTAAGCACAGTGTTTGTTAACCTGGACTCCATTATGGCTTAGTGATGTGGATTTTGATAGGAAACAGTCTTGCATTCAATCTTTGCAGGCGAGATCACACTGTATCCCACTCTGCCTGTGTTTCTTTGCCCTTTTGTCTTTTTTAGCTCTTCTGCTAGAGGCCTATTTATTATCTCTGTCTATAATTCTCCAATTCTCATGCAGAGTTTGAATAAAATCACAGTTTAGCACCAGCTGTGTAGATTTCTACAAAACAATATGAAGCTTCCACTTGCTGCTGAGAAAACACACAGATGCAATTTATAATCAGATTTCAGGGGAATGTGGCACGTTGTTAAGGTTTCATTTCTGGCCACATAGGAGGGAGGAACTAAAAATGGGACTGCTAGAACAAAATGAAAATGTCAGGTGCTTAAAAGGAATCGCGAAACTCAGACTTCAAACAACTAGATGATGCCACAATGGCCTTTTATTTATTTTTGCTTTGTCTGTCTAATTTGGGGGAAGCGAATTATGTTTGAGCAAATCAAATTCACTACAGATTATACGTATATGAATACACAAAGATATACACACACATATGGCTATAGATGTACGTATGCCTTTGTTTTCTAGAATTAGAAATGTTCATCCTATGTAGCAAAGCCTCGACGTACAAGCCCGTCGTGTCATTTAATCAGTGTTATTACTACAAATGAATTACTCAAATTTCTTACTGTGATATAGTAAAGGTCATAATCACAGCCCATCGTCAAGCATTAGCTACTGCTGTTGTATACAACACACTGAAGGATGTGACCATTAGTCATTTATGAAATGGATCGCCATTCTAATAAATTCAGCAATTTTAAGGAGGAATTTTGTAAGTTTAGGGCAGTATTTCAGGGCAACAATTCATTAAACAAGTATCAGCAATCTTTTTCTTCCATACTAGAAATCTTGTTGCTTTGGACAATATATTGAAAAAATAGCTTCTACTATTTTTGCAAGTCATCCATGAGAAGAAAAAACAAACAAACAAACAGTGATTGCTCAATTTGAAACTTCTAAAAGGATGGAATATATTATTTAGAGCTAAATTAATATATGAAATACAAATAAAGGCTTTCTGGATTGGTACAACTATTTTTAAATTCTTCTATCCTTATGAGAATGATAATCTTGCTTAATTTAAAACATCACACCCCCTGCATTTCCTTAGTTTGAGAAAAGATAAGCAGTTTGACTTCACATTATTTGGCAAAAGCATGGTTAGCTGATGAAAGGTGTGATGTGACATGTTAGTCAATGACAGCCCAAGATAACCATGAGATCATCAGAGTAGTTTTAAAATCAATTGGTAACACAGTCCCATGGCGAAGACAAGGGATAATTTTCTCAGACACCTAATGTTTCAAAAAATGTTACGCTATTAATTTTGATTATGGTCGTAATTTAACCTGGCCTCCAATTTAAAAATGTTTACATAAAAGCATTGATTTGGTATCTGAGACTCATTTCCTCAGAAAGCACACTGAGGTGAAATGAGCAGTTTTTAAATGTGCAGTGTACATTGTCTTCACTTTAGAAAACAAGTAGGTAATACATTCTTCTCTTATGGATGCTAGCAACCCAAAGCTTTATTACGTTTGTCTTTACGTTACTATTATTATCACCTAATTTCTGATACTGGATTAGCTGCAGTATGATAAAAAAGAAAAGAAAGTTGTCTATTTTCTGTGAGTGACTCCAACAACCCTCAGTCTCAAGAAGAGAAATGCTGAAAACATTAACACCCGAGTTCTGCCATCGGGCCTTGAACATGCCCTTCTTTGAGTGTGTGGTTAGATAAATTTGCAATGAGAACAAGAACTGCTTGACATCCTTCTGGTGGTCTTTTACCTAATGTTTGCCCAGAGGCCAGATTTAATTTGAGTGATAGCTTCTGGGGTCTCCGTTTATGTAATTTTGATTGAGGTAAGAGCAAGATGGAGGAAGCACTCCAGGTTTAAGAGATGTCCAAGCTTTTAAGTCACGTGGGAGACTATCAAAAGAGTTCCATGTTTCAGGGGTTCTGGAAGGCAGGATTCTAGTCCAATTTGGAGAAAGGAGAACAAAGAATGAAAAAAAAAAAGAATTCCAAATGAAAATAATCGAAGCTAAAACTCTGTTGGGAATTCAACAGTACAGTTCAGGAAATCTGTTTGAAGTATGAATAATAGGTTGTTGTTATGCGTAGTCTTAAAGACTCTCAGCGGAGCCCCGATCCAAGCTTCATTTTAGACTCGACTTGTCCCTGGTCTCCTAACTTGTTGTCACTGTAGATTACCAGACTGATAATTGCTGGGATTTTCCCACTATTTCTTAGGAGACGTAAGAATGTGAGGAGGTGAAAAAAGGACCTTAGTCAGTGATGTGCTACTAAGTGTTTAACAACTGGCTCCGTGGGGTGGGGTTGGGGGGTGGGGGAGTATGCCTCTATTTACAGACATAAGTTTATTATAAACCATACTGGTGTAAAGGATATGTAGCACACAATTTATTAATAATAATAAAATACATAATACTCTTTGTTGTAAATCAATTGATTCTTACAGAATGTTTTTGTTAATTTGTGCCAAACTCTTATACCTATAGCCAATCTACCGTTGCCACTGAGAAACAGATGTGGTTCTTACATGAATGTTAGTGAATGTTTTCCTTTAAGTCAGTGAGTGAGACTAAGTAAAACAAGAAAGACATATATCTCAGAACTTACTTGTCAATGATTTGAGTACTGGAGGAAAACTGGAAGAATATCTCCTCAATTTTTTATTCACAATGTAATAACCAGACACGACATGTTTAAAAAATTTAATCTGTATTAGTTAAATTTCCTCTACCACTTTCTGAAGTCCAAACCAGGGATTGGCCAACGTTTTCTGCAAAGGGCCAGATAGTAACATTTTCGGTTTTTTAGTTCATAAGGTCTCTATCTTAACTATCTCTATTTGTACAACCCGGCCATCACAGTATGAAAGCAGCCAGAAGCTGCATGTAAGCAGATAAGTGTGGCTGTATTCCAGCCAAACTTTATTTGTGGACTCTAAACTTTGAATTCAATGTAATTTTTATATATCTGGAAATATTTTTCTTCTTTTGTTTTTTTTTTCAACAGTTAAAAATATAAAAACCATTTTTAGCTCATAAGCCATACAAAAACAGGCAGTGGGCTAGATTTGGTTTATGAGCTGTAGTTTGTCATTCCCTTAATTTTGTCTGGCCACAGAATAGTAAATTAAGCTCTGATTTGCAGCATTTGCCAATCCTGTGGTATAAAGATTATCACTATGGCTGATTTCAAGCTACCAATGTGGCACCACTGAATGTTGGGAAGAGATGAGGAGTAGCACGACATTATATTGTATTTCCACCCCAAAGATAAAACAGGTAAGAATAACCTCAAGAGCATACATAATAGTAAAATAATTTGAAATGCTGAGTTTTAAGTATTTATTACCTTACTTTTATATTATTCACTTATTTGTATGATTATATGATTTCATTTTTAATAATGGCAACAACCAACTTGCAAAATTCTCAAAAACTTAACAATCGGCTTCTGCAAGTTGGTACAAGCTGGTTTCCCAAGCACTTATTCTAGCGATACTGCAGCTCTTGACTCTGATATTCCCCCACCAACACTGATTCTTCTTCTTTTTTTTTTTAAAGATTTTATTTGAGAGGGACAGACAGACAGAGAGAGACAACAAGCAGGGAGAGGAGCAGAGGGACAAGCAGACTCCCTCCTGAGCAGGGAGCCTGATGTGGGACTCAATCCCAGGACCCTGAGATCAGGACGTGAGCTGGAGGCAGACGCTTAACCAACTGAGCCACCCAGGCGCCTCAACACTGATTCTTCTACCATAGAAACGGAATTACCTCTTAGAAGTGTCCGCAAACTAGAGAGAGTGTAGGGAATCCTAGGCCGTGAGTCCATCTAAGAAGCTCTTGCTGATTCTGCCTTCCACGGAGAAATGAAATGATGGAAACCTTCACTGCCACAGGTGCAGTGGGTCTTGACTTATCTCCCAAATGGAAGAATTGTTATAATAGTCATAATAGTTGACATTTCTTGAGTATTTACTGTGGACCACGCACTGTTCTCAACTTTTACCTGTCCCAACTCATTGGGTTGTCACTCAACGCCAAGACGGAGTTTCCATCATCATCATTTACATTCGAGGATAATGAGACACACAAACGTGAGGCTCCTTGCTGAGGGTACAGATGTGGAAAATTAAAAGTTCCTACTTCCCTAAACGCTAGCTCATTTCCTCTCTAAGTTGCGCTTGCAGAGATCAAGTATCTGTTTTTTATTATTTACTTATTTATCAATCCAATAAAAGGTTATCAGTAAAATTCAGTAGGTCCCAACCTGGACCATCATCTTTCCTCCCCAAATCTGTTTTCTCTGTTCTCTTTTCCACGTGCTTGCTGTTCCTGGTGCTGACACGACACTAGGCACCCTGGCATCTTGGACTCTTTCCTCCTCATTCTACACAGCTGCCAATCCAGTCCATGGAAACTCCAATATTACTTATTGGGCCTTCTCCTTTTTATTTCCATTCTCCTTCTCATTGAGGACTTCGGTACCTCTCACTCAGATGATTGCAGAAGGCCCCTCACCATCTCCAAGTATTTGTTCCAAATGGCATACCGTGCTGCCAGAACATGGAACCAGTCTCTTGCTCATAAGCTATAATGATTGCCCACCGCCTACTCCTCAAAGCTCTCCCCTTCCTCCTCCTCTTGACTCCTTTTAAGCTGCAAGCTTACAGAACTTTTCTCCATTTTTCGCAGACACTCCATGCTTGACCCACCTCCACGCCTTTGCTCAAGCTGCTGCTTTTGCTTGCAGTGCCCTTCTCCAGAACTCTGTCTGCCTGCTCTCTAGTCTTCTTTTTTTTTTTTTTAATGACCCAGAATTTCCTTGGTCTCCCAGCCAGAAGCAGCCTCTCCCTCTGCTGAAGTCCCATAGCATTTTTTCTACCTGTGCTTTTCTTGTGGCACTTTTTGCCCTCCCCACCCTAATTATTCTTTTTGTTTAAGATTGTATTTATTTATGTATTTTAGAGGGGGTGGAGGGAGGAGTGGATGGAGAAGGGTAAGCAGACTCCACACTGAGCTCGGAGCCCAACACAGGGCTCAATCCCACGACCCCGAGATCATGACCCGAGTTGAAATCAAACCGACTGAGCCACCCAGGCGCCCCCATTTATTCTTCTTTGTTGTTTCTCTTCTCTCTCCTGCTTGACTCTGAATCCCCTGAAAGCATGATTAGTTTTCCACCTATCCCCTACGGTTGCTTGTGCACTGGGTGCTTAGCCAAGATCAGATGGGTGAATGAATAAAACCCAGCAAAGGCAACCTCTCACCACTTACTATTAATGTTGTTTAATATTCCTTTTGTGAAACATACCATGCACAATATAGAGCTGCATTGTCCAACATGGTAACCGCCAACCGCATGTGTCTGTGGAGCACTTGAAATGAGGTCTAAGTCCAAAATGTACACTGGTCCAAATTGAAATGTGCAATCAGCATAAAATATATACTGTACTTTGAAGTCTTAGGATGAAAAAAAAATCTCAGTAGTTGTTTTACATGTGCAAATTATCATGCCTGCAATACACTGGGTTAAATAAAATATAAAAATTACCACCCATTTATGTTTGCTTTTAAAAATGTGACTACTGGAAAGTTTACAATTACATACATGGCTTGCATTATATCTCCACTGGAAGCTCTGTTATAGAGTGTACTCATGATCCCCTTGAAATGTCTCTGTTTTCTAGACTGACAGTGTGCAGTCATGGAAAGGGTTCTCAGAACTTGTCCCAGTTCCTTAAACTTTTGGAAGCTTTGTTTCCTTGATTTTGAATTAGGGGTAACTGTGCCTTCCTGACAGGTGGTTTAATAAGGTAATATACATTAAGCTGCCTGACACTTTGTAGGTACTGGGTAAGTATGGGTTTTTTCAACTTTCTGGGCCAGCACAAACATACCACATGCATCATTCCCACCCATCATTGCCAGTCTATTAGTATCACTGCACCAACCAGTACTCACCATTGTTGTAGGCCAGCTCTATATAATCTTTCTATTATCTCTTACTGTTGCTTTAAGTCTCATACCCCTAGCAAGAATACATGGGAAATGCAGTTGTTAACCTGAAAACAAAGAGAATTTGGAGAGCTTATCCTGCTTACCTTTTCAGGGTCTGGTTCCAAATTACAATGTAAGCAGCCTGAGGCTCACCTCTCTGGAGGAAAGAGATGTCCACATCTGCCACGTTCCTCAATTTGAGGGGTTCGATTCACATCATACAGTATCCTGTGTTTTACACCAACAGTACAGTGTGAAGGGTCCTTTGAATAACTTGCTGTTCTCATTGATATTATGATTGGTGGCGGGGGGGTAGGGAGATATGTACAAATTGTTCTTCATTTTAGGCAAGACCATGAACCTAGGTTTTGAGGTCCTTAAAGATTAGAGGGTAATTAGCAAAAAAAATGAAACAATTATCAATGCTATATATGCTATATAAAATAATGTCAACATTATTTTCAGAGCAGACATTACCATTATAATATACTGATATTAATACTAACCAAGGATTTCTGGGAAATTTTTCCTTCATCATTAAAGGTTAGAGTTGTCATTGCTGTCATGTTCCATGGGGTTGCATGTCCTGCATCTGCTTGTCTCCTTCACAGAAGGGCTTATATATCTAGAGAAGGTGAGGTCTTCACAATGGGAAGAGGAAGATTTTAAGTCTTCATTATCAGTGTACAACAAGTAATTTTAGATCCCAAGATAACCTAACAATAGAGGGATGATGGTGTTTATCATCTTGGGCTGCTTGTGCATGAATATTATTAATCATCAACTTAATCCTGAATATCTTGGGACTGCAGCAGAGTTCCAGGATTGCATTTCTTAATGTCTTCATTACAGCTGTAAATCTCAAAAGAAATACGATAATTACAAGGAAGCATCAGCAGCTGGGGCAATTAAATGCTAGTTGCCTTCTGCTATGCAGAGACTTGCATTAAGCAAAATGTGTGCTCTTCATTACAGAACAATTCTTTACAGATAAATGTTCCACAGTAGAAATGACGTTCCTTCTGCCAAAGGAAGAAACTTATCAGGGAGGGTGCCATCCCTGGGGTCCCTGGATATCCAAATGGAGATGCTCAAGCTCAAATGTGAAAGAGAAATGGGACATGAAATCTTCAGGTCCCTGGGGCTCCACTAATCAGATGACTGGGCACAAAGATGGGTATTCTCTTTTCAGATTGAAGGTGTATTTGCCACAGAAAATCAACCAAGTAATCAACAAATATTTACTGAAGACAAACCATCATCGTCCTTGTCATCAACTACAAAAACTTATTTTGCGTGTAACACACACATTACCCGGATTAGACCACAGAAGAGCAAAACTCTGGATTGTAATAGGGGAAGCTAAATATGACTACAAAGATAATAACACAGAAATTTCAACAGAAAGTACTATACAGTAAGAGATATAGGGTAAGAGATACAGGGATAGCCACTTTAGTGGGCATTATTCTAGAGTCATGATATGTTTAATAAGAAATATAAGAACTGATCCCTGTGCTTAGGGAATCACAGTTTAATTCGGGGATGAACTAAACATAATACTATGAGAAAGCAATAGGATATAAAGAGCTAAGATACAGATGCAGAATGAAAACCTGTGAAGATTGGAAACAAAAAAAGAGAGCAGACTCTATGGCGTCAATAGTCAGGGGTGGCTCCATGGAGGGGAGAGAGTGCTTTAGAAATCCTTTAAAGTCAGAGACAGTTTGGATAAATGAAGGGGAGAAGGGAGAGTTCAAGGCTTCAGGTGAAAATATCTTTAGTTTTGGTAAACTTTGGAGAGTTGGTCAGCAAATCATTTATTCAACATCAGCGTTCTGATGGAGGAACTGGACTATTTTGAATGGGAAATGAAGAACAGGTCCTTACGTCTATAACTGCAGGTTCTACTGATGGGCACACTCTTGGGTTTGGAAGTCATCCTTCTGTTCGTTCGGTAAACACTGACTAAGGACCTGTTATACACTGAGATTATACTAGGCTATATTAGGCAAGACAAGAAACACATCAAGGATATGGAAAAGTTAACAGGTTTAATTACATACAATGTGGTCCATGCTCTTACAAGGACAAACACAGATTTTAGAGGAGAACCCCCAAACTCAGGCTTGGGAAGTCAAGAAAAGTTGAGATGTGCAGAATAAATAGGGGTTATCCCGGCAAGGGACGTGGGATTGTAGGAAGCATATCCAGATGGCATGAATAATTTGGGTAAAAAGCCGACCTGGCTAGGTTTAAGAACCCCAGGTTGTTCTGTTTGGCTGGAATGAAGAGGCAAGAAGAGTTGAGGCCAGGTATATAGGCCAATGCCAAATGGTAAAATACTTTCAAGCAGTGATAAAGAATTTGGACTTTGTCCTGAGGACCGTGGAGAGTCAGAGAATAATTTTAATCTGGGGATGGACATGATTGCATCTGTTCTGAAACCTCATCCAGGCTGCAGTGTGGAGAATGGATTGGATGCTCCAGGGTCAAAGCTGATATTATCATACAGCATTTTCATAACTGCCCTAAATGAGAAAGGGAAAAATGTGTGTAGTCTAGTCTCCTCTGCCCATGCCTATTGTCTGCTTCTTGACTCAAGATTGCAGTCTTTATCCTTAGAGGCATGGGATTCTGATCCTCAATACCTACAAGAAGGTTTTCCTGATTCTACCTGGTTCTACCCCAGCAATGGATAGATGACTGCTCAAATTTCTGTCTGCTCAAGTCCTAGCCTGATCCGAAAGGAGACCACTTGCTAACACATATAACAATCATATAACTCAGCACAATTATGTTGTGGAGGACAAAACATCAGGGAATTATAGTAATTCAGTTTAATATCTGCTGAAAGCGTTGATAAAGGCTTATGTGGCTGTTCAGAGAAATTGCATGCGGTAAGAAAGCCATTGCCATAACCACTGAAAAACACTTGGTATTTTGACAAAATTTAAAATGCCCTCTCAGGAAGGACTCTATTCTTCCCTTGAATAACATTTTAGATCTTGAGGTAAAGGCAAGGGATATGTGTGGTAAGGAATTATGTTCATATTATACACAGCTCTCAGCTTGTATTCCAGGAGCTCCAAATTCCTTTTTTCTTTTCTTTTTATGTTTCAGTCAGTATAAAAGCAAAATTGATCTGACTTCACAAATTGTGCTTCTAGCAAATTTTAAAAGTACTTAAAATGTTATCTTTGAAAATCAGGTAATACCACAGGACATCTGTGCATTCCTTTTATTCTGGGCAACCCAGCAGGCTTCCAGGTTAATAGAATCTGTGTGTGATTGCAGATGTTTAATACGCCTAATTAATTAAACGCTGATCCCAGTCATCATGCTGCGAGATATAAATACTGTCTGGGAAGGGCTGTTTCATAAGATGACAAGTCTAATAGTGCAAATGTTGCAACACCATTCAGAGGAGGAAGGAAGCTGTTCTGGAGTTTTACTAAAAATAAGATGCTTGTACTGAAAAAGGAAATTATAAGTGCATGTTCTACCCACCTAGGTTGGCCATCTATTCCATTCCAAAGAGTAGCACTCACTTCCAAACCACTCTCTGAGATAAAAGGAGTTGCAATTGAGGAAGAGTAAGAAACTGACAGATCTTCTGTTATTTGGATAAATGATCCTTTCTCCTTTCCTTTCATATAATTGCACACTTGAATCGAATAAACAAGAAGTTAGTGGATTAAATAAACATGAATAAGAAGGCCTAAGCATAAGAGACAAAGGTTGCATCCTGCCATATTTAATATGGGCTTCTTAAAACAGATATACACATTTAGTATTACTTTATGAACAGATATTTTTCAGTTGCATTTTGGGAGCTGTATTATTGTTTAGATCCATTACTTTTAGGTTCTTATCCTAACTGCATGGAACTGTTTAAACATGAGAAAAAGCAGTTTATTGGAGAGTATATCCCATTGAAAAGCAATTTATTTCTAGCATGGCAAGGATACTAAACTTCCTTATTGTTGGCACGTGTAATCCATTTTTAGAATCCTAATGTTTGAAGCTGAACCAAAAATGGAATATTTTCAGGGGAACAAGAATTGAAGTGGATAAATCACTTCTGAGAATTTTGCAACAATCCAGGTGAGAGATGGTGGCAGGAGAATAGGAGATGGTGAGGAGTAGGTTGACTCCGCAAATATTTAGAAGGAAATGGTGCAAGAAAAAGAGAGGACTGAAGGATGATTCCAGAATTCCTTTGAGCTGCTGGATGGTGGTGGTGCTAACGAAAGAGATGGGGAGGGGCGCCTGCGTGGGTCAATCGGTTAAGCATCAGACTCTTGATTTTGGCTCAGGTCAGGCTCCACACTCAGTGGGGAGTCTGCTTGAGATTCTCTCTCTCCCTCTGCCCCTTCCCCCTCATACAAGCGCATGCAAACCCGCTTGCGCTCTCTCTCTTCTCTCCCTCTCTAAAATAAATTTAAAAAAAGAGAGAGAGAGAGAGATGGGGAATATTTGCGGATGGGACAAAGGTTGATGGAGAGAGTGGTTGAATTGCCTGCTTAGCTTCCTTCCTTTTTTCCTTTCAGGCAGGGTGGGAAGGTGACTGGACAGAGGTTGGAACTCTCATGGCTGAGTATTTTAGGGGTTGGGGGGCCCTTGTGGGGCTGGGGTTGACACAAGGAGATTGTGAAGAGGCAGCCTGGTAGCAAGAGACTGGCTCCATGAGGGGGATTAAGCAAATGAGTAAATATACTGGTGGCACCCGGAGCCAGGTTTGTTATTGTTGGAGAAGGTACAGATATGGAAAGGGGAGAGCTAGAGTGAACCCGATGGGGTTGGAGGGCAACCAGATATATCTGTGTGAACTCATGGCGTGCGTGTGTACACACACATATATACACGCATCATATGTATACACCTAAATGTGTATATGTATTCACATATGTGTGTGTATATATATATGTACATATATTTCCTAGATCTGGCCAACATCCATAGTAAAAAAAATACAAACAAAAGGCACACATTTCCCCGCATAAATCTATATTGTGTAGTAACTAAAATACTGTTCAGAGCCGTGGCTAGAATTAAACAGTACAACAATACACAAAAAAGAACCCAGTAGCAGTGAATGCCCTGGTAGCAATGGACAGATCTTGGTTTCTAAATAGCACTCTCCACTAAAACACTGAAAGGAAACACTACCTAAAGAATTGGCTGACTCTAGGGCTGGGCAGTGAAAAGAACAAGAGCAACTTAGAATACCTTTTTGTATCAGAAAGTAGGGAAGTGCTCACAGAATGATGGGCTATGTAATAAAGAAACAAAAGCCTTCTTGAAGGGCTTCCTCTAATCAAGTCTGGGTCAACCTGGGCATCAAAATAAGTAATGACAGCAGTGGATTATAATTCATTAAGCAATAAAGGAATATATGAATTTACACTTTCTCCCCATCTGTTAACCATTATAATAATAATTGATCCAGGCAAAAAAACATTGATGATGCCAATTAATAAATGTAAAAGTAATGACAGAATCAAAAAAACCCCATTTGTTAACCATAATAATAACATTACTATTATATTAATAATTATAATAAATATTAATATTAATATATGATAACATTATTAATTAATAATAATCAATAATAATTGATCCAGGCAAAAAAACATTGATGACTTCTAAGTTTCAGGTCTCATTAGTCTCTTGTGCTCTGTGATAGTTGCTCAGTGTTGCTTTGCATTTATATGGCCTTGACAGTTTTGAGGAATACTGGTTAGATGTTTTGTTGAATGTCCCTCAATTTGAATTGTCTTATGTTTTTCTCATGGTTATTGGGATTATGAGTTTTTCAAAGAATTCCGTGGAGATGAAGTACCCTTCTCCTCACTCCTATGAGGGAGTCCATGGTGTACAGGTGACATCAGGGCTGAAACTAAACCTTGGTCCCTTGGGCAGGGTAGTGTTTTCCAGGTTTATTCACAGTTCCCTCTCCATCCTTTATTCTTTGAAATTGAGTTGCTCTGTTTAGCGCACACTTGGGGGTGGTGTTGATGAAGTGTCAGCTCCTGCGAGGTGTAGTATCTACATATACTACTTAGAATTCTTCTGGGGCGCCTGGGTGGTGCAGTTGGTTGGGCGTCCGACTCTTGTTTTGGGCTCAGTTCGTGATCTCAGGGTCGTGGATTCGAGCACCTTGTCAGGCTCTGTGCTCAGAGGTGAGTCTGCTTGAGGATTCTCTCCCTCTGCCCCTCACACTTGTGCTCTCTCTCTCTCTAAAATAAATAGATAAATCTTAAAAAAAATAGAATTCTTCTGTAGGGAGTATTTGCCTCTTTCCCCCTATTTATTATTTTTGCAGTATAGACTCACATACATTTATTTTATACTTTGGATGATACTCCAATACTGTATTATTTAATTTGCTGTTTTTTTCTAGCTTTGGCCATTGGGAGTGCTTTCACATGGCTACTGTGTCTGTTTCATGTGACCCTACCTTTTTTTTTAAATATATCTTTACTTTCATATTATAAAATGCTCCAGGCTTATCTTGTATTTTCCCTAGCTCAGTCCTGCATTTCTCGAAGATGACCTAGTTCCTTACATTGGAGAATGTTAATTGGAAACCAAGATCTAGACACAAGGCATCCTTGTTGCTCCTGAGATGTCATTGCTTTTAGGCCCCCTGAGGTAGATAAGACAAAACCAGGCAATGCAGGCATGTATCCTAACCCACGTGGACATGCATGCCTGTACTGATTCTGTATCTATCCATCTGCATATATATTAAACAGGAGTTCATACTGCTGTTTCCAACCCATATCCAGTACCACAGGGTTCATTTTATCCTTCACTTCTTGCTTATACTGAATAATTTTTGAATGTTTAACTCTTTTCTTAATTTCCAGATTTTATTGACTGATTTGAGAGAGAGAGCACAAGCAGGGGAAGGGGGAGAGGGAGAAGCAGGCTCCCCACTGAGCAGGGAGCCCCACGTGGGGCTCGATTCCAGGACCCTGGGCTCATGACTTGAGGCAGATGCTTAACTGACTGAGCCACCCAGGCGCCCCAATTCTTGAATGTTTAATAAACATTGCATTCCTGGAATAAACTCCACTACTATTATAGTGTATTACCCTTTCCCTATCTTACTGGACTTCATTTGCTAAAATTAAAAATAAACCGGTGCATTTATGTCCATGAAGAATATTGGTCTGTAGTTTCCTTTTCATGCAACATCTCTGTGTTAATCTCACTCTCAGGATAATGCTGGCTACATAAAATAAGTTGGGAAGTGTGTTCCATGTTTCAGCTTTTGGGAAGAGTTAGTGTAAAATTCCTATTGTTTCTTCCTTGCATGGTAGGCTTTGCCAGTAAAGCTCTCTGGACCTTGAGTTCACTTTGTGGAAGGGCATGGGTTTGGGAATTCAGTTTCTTTCATAGGTATTTAGTAAGCAATTCGGGCCATCTGTCTTCTTGAATGAGCTTTGGTAGGTTTTATCTTTCAAAGAATTTATCCCTTTCATCTAGCTAGTCAGATTTATAGGCACAAGATTGTTCATAGTTTTCCCTTATTATCTTTCTAATGACTGCCCGTCTGCTGCATTTGTGCTGATGCCATCGTTCTAATCCCTAATATTGGTAATTTTTAATTTTTTCTCCTTTCCCCCCTTGGTTAGTCTGACTAAAGTCAGCTGTACTGGTTCTTAAGGAACCAGTTTTACTTTCATTAACTTTCTCTATTTGTTTTTGCTGTTTTCTATTTCATTGATTTCTTCTCTGTTATTTCTTCTACTTTGGGCTTAATTCATTCTTTTACCAGTTCCTTAAAGTGGGAGCTGAGGTCATTGATTTGAAATCTTCTTTTTCTTCTAATATATTGAACACTATAAATTTCTCCCCAAGTAGTGACATCCCACATTTTATGTTAGTTATACATTTTTTAGTTAGTTCAAAATAATTTCTAATTTCCCCTTTGATTTCATATTTGATGCATCAATTATTGAGAAGCATGTCATTTAGTTACCAAATAGTTGGGAATATTTCGGTTATTGAGTTATAATTTAATTGCATATTATGGTCAGAGTACATATTTTGAATAGCTTGATTCATTTTAAACTTTCTTAGACTTGTTTTATGGCCTAGAATGTATTCTATCTTCATCAATGTTCTTGGTATACCTGAAAAAGATGTATGTTCTTCTGTTTGTGGTGGAATATTCTATAAATGCCAATTAGTTCAGGACAGTTGATAGTGTTCACATTTTCTATATCCTTACCGATCTTCTGTACATTTGTTCTATAAATTATTGAGAAAGGTTATTGAAATCTCTGAATATAATTGTAAATTTGTCTACTTCTTGTAGATTATATATATTTTATCAGTTATATTGATAAAATAATTCACATACCATACAGTTTACCTGTTTAAACTGTGTAATTCAATGGCTTTCAGTAGATGCAGAGAGTTCTGCAACCATTACCACAACCCGTTTTAGAACATTCTTATTCCCCAGGGCGCCTGGGTGGCTCAGTCGTTAAGCGTCTGCCTTCGACTCAGGTCATGATCCCGGGGTCCTGGGATCCAGGCCGACATCGGGCTCCCTGCTTGTCAGGAAGCCTGCTTCTCCCTGTCTCACTCCCCCTGCTTGTGTTCCCTCTCTCGCTGTCTCTCTCTCTGTCAAATAAATAAATAAATTCTTTAAGAAAAAAAAAGAACAAATCATTGTACCACTGTCCATGTTGGTATAGATCTACATCAATTCTAAATAGTCTAGGTTCCCTCCTTCTTCCAAGTTTTGTCCATATATATTTTTTTAAAGATTTTATTTATTTGCCAGAGAGAGACAAAGCAAGAGAAGGAACACAAGCTGGGGGAGTGGGAGAGGGAGAAGCAGGCTTCCCGCGGAGCAGGGAGCCAGATGTGGGGCTCAATCCCAGGACTCTGGGACCATGACCTGAGCTGGAGGCAGACGATTAACAACCAAGCCACCCAGGCAACCCTCCATTTTTTTAAGACAAAGTAAAATGACTTTTTCATTCCATAGTTCTCATTTTTGTGTTAATACTTCTCACTCCTTTGTCAGAGTACATATTCTTCAACATTTTCTTGACTTAGGTTCTTCTTTCCTTGAAATGACTGTCAGGGTCAGTCATTGTCCATTTAGATTATTTTGCAACCATAGTTATGAGAGATTGACTGTTTATACCATTTCATCCTTTCACTGTATTAATGATGATGATCATGTATATCTGTATTGATTAGAAAAAAAAAAACTTTTGTCTTTAGGTTTCTTCGGGATTTAAATGAATAAATAGCAGTTCACTTATATATCCAACTCAAAGAACACAGAATGCTTGTTTTCCCCCTGGGAAAACTATTTAAGAGCCAATTAAATTATGAAATATTTAGAAGGTTATTTATTTTAATGTAATGATTTGCTCCTAAGCAAGTCTAAGCTGTTATAGGTGTGTATGCACTGTAATTTGATGTCATTTTAAAGAGAGCTTGTAGCTTGAAAGAAAGGCATAATAAAATTGTAGTTAAAAAATCTTCATACTGATACATTTTTCTTCAACTATGTGATTTTTATTTAAATATTTTATTTATTTATTTGAGAAAAAGAGAGAGCACAAGCAGGGGGAGCAGCAGAGGCAGAGGGAGAAGCAGGCTCCCCGCTGAGTGGGGAGACTGACATGGGGCTCTTGATCCCAGGACCCTGGGATCACGACCTGAGCTGAAGGCAGACGCTTAATGGATTAAGCCACCCAGGTGCCACAACGATGTGATTTTTGATCACTTGAGTCTTTTTGTTTACACTGGTAGAAGTTTGAGATCACTGCATATTTAGAAGCTAAGATTACTGATTGCTTTGGGCTCCTGAAACAGTTGATTGTATCATCGTTCACCTGAGCGACAGATCTGGTGGGCATCTTGGGGCGGGGGGAAGAAGTGTATAGAAGATACCTTTAAAGGTGATGATATTATAAATCAGTTTCCCTAATTTGCATAAATTAATGAGCTGTTTGCACTAAAGACATTTACAAAGTATATAGGAAAATATCTAAAACTGATGTTGAGGTGCCAGGACATGGATAAATGCAACTGGGTCGTGTTTTCCTTTTTGGTGTCAGAATTTGTGGCAAACAGAATAGCTTGTGGCTTTTTCATTTCTTCTTTAGTAAAATATTGGTTCATCTCCCCCTCCGATTTACTCCCCTTCATCCTTCCCCTCCTGCTATCTTCTTCTTTTTTTTTTCTTAACATATATTGCATTATTTGTTTCAGAGGTACAGATCTGTGATTCAACAGTCTTGTACAATTCACAGCGCTCACCATAGCATATACCTTCCCCAAAGTCTATCACCCAGCCACCCCATCCCTCCCACACCGCCACCACTCCAGCAACACTCAGTTTGTTTCCTGAGATTAAGAATTCCTCATATCAGTGAGATCATATGACACATGTCTTTCTCTGATTGACTTATTTCACTCAGCATAACAGCATTCCCTTCCATCCACGTCATTGCAAATGGCAAGATCTCATTCCTTTTGATGGCTGTATAATATTCTATTGTGTATATATACCACATCTTCTTTATCCATTCATCTGTCGATGGATATCTTGGCTCTTTCCACAGGTTGGCTATTGTGGACATTGCTGCACATACCCCTTCGGATTCCTACATTTGTATCTTTGGCGTAAATACCCAGTAGTGCAATTGCTGGATCGTATGGTAGCTCTATTTTCAATTGTTTGAGGAACCTCCATACAGTTTTCCAGACTGGTTGCACCAGCTTGCATTCCCACCGACAGTGTAGGAGGGTTCCCCTTTCTCCGCATCCCCGCCAACATCTGTCATTTCCTGACTTGTTAATTTTAGCCATTCTGATGGGTGTGAGGTGGTAACTCATGGAGGTTTTGATTTGGATTTCCCTGATGCCGGTGATGTTGAGCACTTTTTCATGTGTCTGTTGGCCATTTGGATGTCTTCTTTGGAAAAATGTCTGTTCATGTCTTCTGCCCATTTCTTGATTGGATTATTTGTTCTTTGGGTGTTGAGTTGGATAAGTTCTTTATAGATTTTGGATACTAGCCCTTTATCTGATATGTCATTTGCAACTATTTTCTCCCATTCTGTCAGTTTTCTTTTGGTTTTGTGGACTGTTTCTTTTGCTCTGCAAAAGCTTTTTATTTCGATGAAATCCCAATAGTTCATTTTTGCCCTGGCTTCCCTTGCTTTTGGCGATGTTTCTAGGAAGAAGTTGCTGTGGCTGAGTTCGAAGAGGTTGCTGTCTGTCTTCTCCATTAGGATTTTGAGGGACTCCTGTCTCATGCTTAGGTATTTCAACCATTTGGAGTCTATTTTTGTGTGTGGTGTAAGCAAAAGGTCCAGTTTCATTCTTCTGCATGTGGCTGTCCAATTTTCCCAACACCATTTGTTGAAGAGACTGTCTTTTTTCCATTGGACATTCTTTCCTGCTTTGTCAAAGATAAGTTGACCATAGAGTTGAGGGTCCATTTCTGGGCTCTCTATTCTGTTCCATTGATCTATGTGTCAGTTTTTGTGCCAGTACCATACTGTCTTGTTGATGACAGCTTTGTAATGGAGCTGGAAGTCCGGAATCATGATGCCGAGGGAGTGGGAATTTTTTACGTCACTGTAATAGTTGGTCCCTCGGGGGTGGGCAATTCCTGTTCTACTGTTGACGTTGTCTCTAGCAGTTTGAGTATGCATTACAATCCCATAGGGAAATGGCAGGGGGGCTACAGTGGTCGGCAGGCTATTGTTGTTGATGATATTTATGAGTGGGTTCCATATGATGAGATGTGAGTTCCTATGGATAGGGATCCTCATTAAGTGCCCCTAAAGAGTGCTTTTTCTGAGTTTAATAGTAGATATAGTTTTATTACTTTTAATAGCCCTCCTTCTTCTTGGTACCCCAATGAGCAGTGCATTACAATGTTGCCTGCATTTTATTCGTGTGTGGATGAGTGTTTGAGAACGGAAAATGTTGGCAATGCCTCTACAAATTGCACACTGGAACATCGAAAGAATAAAATTGTATTTTTGAGAACAAAATAGGAAGTATCCTCCTGTGATTCTTAGTTTAAACCAGGGGAGGGGGCCTTTTTGTGGTATTGGTAATGAGTATCATAGTCCTTCTTAGGGAACATTATCAGACTGTAATGGGAACTTGGTCTCTGTTATTGTAGAAGAATCAGGAGTGGAAAAATTATTTGTCTCCTGTTTCATTATCCATGAACATTTCCACAATATTTGGTTTCACACCTCTGCCATTGTGAAATCATCCCAGATTTGGCACCAGCTCACCCTCCTGTGCAAAGGGTATGTTTCAACCGAGAAAAAAGCAGCTTCTGGGTGACTGGGAGACTCTAGGATCAGAATGCTGTTGGTAAGCACTCTTACTGTGATCCTAAATTCTGAACAAGCTCCTGACATCCAGACTAAATAGAGTTCAGATTTAGAAACTTCAGATAGAAATTTTGTGTCCATGATGACAACTAAAGAACACGTGTGATCCTTAAACCGAACTCTAACCCTTAACTTTAACCCTAAAAGCTAACGTGACCCTAAGCCCCAAACTGGAACCCTGAATCTCAAACCTGAAACTGAACCCCATACCCAAACTCTGAACCCAAGTCCTGAATCCCAGCCCTGAACCACGAACCCAAACCCTGAACCAGAACTCTGAGTCATGAGCCCTGAACCCAAACCCCAGCAAGAACCCAAACACAAATGTGACCTTAAACTTTATCCCCTAAGCCTTAAGTCTTAAACCCTAAATCATAAGCCTAAATACCTAAGCTCTCATCCTAACCATTAACCTCACCTTCACCCAAAACCCTCACCCTCACCCTGATCCTAAACCCAAATCTTGATCTAGAACTATGACCCAAACCTGAACCTGAACCCAGAACCAAACCCTTGACCACACTTTGTTTATGCATTCACCATGGATGGACATTTGCACGGTTTCTGCCTTGTGATTATCGTGAACATTGTTCGGGTTTGGGGGCTAGGGTTAGGGTCTTGGGCTGGGGTCAGGACCAGCTTGAGATCAAGTTTGGGTCGGAATCATGTTCAGTCAGGACCAGGGCACTTTTTGAGTCAGGACTGTTGTCATTCCGTATTGTTTCCAATTAATTGTTTCTTAGCTATTTTTGGAGAAGTTGGGGGGATATTGGGCTCCATTCAGCTTGAATTTTCAGAATTTAATGGCTTCAGCTGGACCCAGGGAGCGAGCAGGTGCTTCCACTGAACGGGGAGCTCACCTTGTCCTGCACTGCCTCCCCCGCCTGCAGAGGGCGCACGACCCCAGCTCCCGCCAGGAGCCCAGAGCTTGGCCTGCGCAGCCGTCGTGACAGGGGCAGACCTCCTCAGAACCTGAGGTGGAGGCTTCTGGGGGTCGCGTCCGCGCTGACAGAAGCCAGGCCTCCTCAGGACCTGCTCTGGAGGCTTCTGGGGGCCGTGGGGCCCATCCACGCTGACAGGAGTCCGGCCTCCTCAGGACCCACTGTGGAGGCTTCTAGAGGACATGGGGCGGCGTCCACGCTGACAGGAGCCCGTCCTCCTCAGGACTCGCTGTGGAGGCTTCTAGAGGACACGGGGCGGTGTCCGCAAGGACAGAAGCCCGGCCTCCTCAGGCCCCGCTCTGGAGGCTTCTGGGGGCCGTGGGGTGCGTCCACGCTGACAGGAGCCCGGCCTCCTCAGGACCCGCTGTGGAGGCTTCTAGAGGACACGGGGCGGCGTCCGCAAGGACAGGAGCCCGGCCTCCTCAGGCCCCGCTCTGGGGGCCGTGGGGCCGCGTCCACGCTGACAGGAGCCCGGCCTCCTCAGGCCCCGCCGCGGGAGGAGAAGGTGAGGAGAAGCCGTCTGAGCGGGGACCGCGGAGGGGGCCCGAGCTCACAGGACGCAGCGGAGGAAGGGCGGGTGCGCAGACCGTGGGGTGTCCGTGGCTCTGTGTGCGGTGACGTGGGGTCCCCGCGGTGCCGTGCGCGGGGCTGTCGGGGCTCCGCTCTCCGGCCTCGGATCCGCTCGGCGGCCCCCGCGTCCGTGTCCACGCGCACCCGGAGTCGGTTCCTGGGGCTGCTCCCGCGGTCTGCGGTCCGGGCCCGCCGCCCGCCGCTGTGCTCCGGCTCCCCCGCCTCGGCCCCGCGGCTCCTCCCCGCGTCCACACCCGCGTCAGGGCTGTGGGTTCCGTGTCTGCGAAGACCCCGCTGGAGGCCCGTAGCGGCGGCGCGGACTCGGCGGACGGCGGGGGGAGAGTAGACATGTTCGCAGCGTCCGCTCTGCCCTGAGCGCGGGGCGTCTTCCCGGCGAGTCTCCCTCGACGTCCGCGGTCCGTGTCTCACGGGGTCGGAGAGCAGGTGTGTCGGCTCCTGGGGACGTGTGCTCCTCGGTGTGTGGTTCTTCTCGATGCGGCTGTGAAGGAGCCTGTGCTCCGCGGGTCTCGTCCTGACGGTGTGTGAGGAGCGCCTGGAAATGCACCGGATTTTTGTCTCTCGGGTTTGCTCCTGGCCAACTTACCGAGTTTATCCGTCCTGTTGACCTTAAACTGAAAGTGCCGGTCGTTTTACCAGCAAAATGGGTTTATTTGGGAAGAGCAGAGACTTGCCGTCCGGGACAAGCCAGCTCCGGCCACATCGCGGACGAGAAAGGACGGAGAGGAACAGCATGTCGTGGAGAAGGAGGAGGCAGCGGGGGGCGCTGTTCCGACGGGAAGTCCGCCGGAGAGAAGCAGGCTTCGCGGTGACGGCGGCTCGCCCCCCTGAGCTGCGGGGAGCGTGGGCTTCCTGGAGGAGCGGACACCTGCGTCCTCCGCTCCGGGGCCTGCGACTGACGGGTGTCTCCCGTGGAGGCTTCCGACCCCGGGCCTGTGACTGACGGCCGTTCCCGTCCCTGACCCTGAGCGGCGGGCTCCCCGCTCCGGCCTCCCTGCTGGCGTCCCCAGTCCACGTTCCTGAGGTGCCCTTCTTCCATTTTCACAGTTCTAACCAGGTTTTGGGGGAGGGTTGTGGAAAATGGGAATTCCAGATCCCACTGCTTCTGCTGCACCCAAGACACAGGGGCTGCTGATTGAATCCTCCCACGAGTCTCTTGAGGGCTCTCCGCGGTGGGTGAACTGGATCTGGGAGGGCGCGGCCTCCGTCACAGTCTGGTGTCGTCTCTGCTTCTGTGACCTGGTGCCGCCGTGGTGGTTTGAAGAGTCGTGGACTCTGCGGTGATTTCAGAGTGCGGTCAACCTGTCACCGCAGCGCAAATACGCTTTATCTCCACCACTCACACCCAGCTGTCGTCTCCTTACCACATTTACCACTTCACACGGGGTGCTTCAGGGCGTGTTACCCCAAACAGGGACACTGTCCCGCGGAACCACCACATACCCGTAAATGAGGAAATCATTACAGCTTCCACATTATAACCCAGACCACAGACCCACTTCCACTGCCACCACCTGCCCCACATCCGAAATGTCCTTTTCCATTCAGATCCAGTTTTCTTTTTCTGGAACTGCTCCGAGAGTTTCCCTTATTTTCACAACCCTGATGGGTTTAAGGATTTAAGGATGGATTTAGAGCCAATTTACAGACGGCGCTAATCTGAGTGGTATTTTCTGTCTGGCTTCTGTCACTTGGGCTGTTTTCAGTGTCCATCCACGTGGTGACATGCATCAGTCCTTCATCCACTTTTCCACCGTGACTAAACATAAATAACCTTTACCACCTAAAACATTTCAGGTACACAATGCTCTGGCCTTAGCTGAGTTCCCACGGTTGTACCTCATTCTCCAGAACATGTTCATTCTCCCCGAGGGAGACTCTGTATGCATTAAACACCCAACTCCCCGTGATTTCTCTGGAGAAGGGTCTATCCAAGTCCTTTGTCTATTTTAAAATTAGGTTGTCTTTTTGTTGAGGTGTTATAAAAGCTCTTTACATCTTCTGGACAACAGACGCTTACTAGATACATAATGTACAAATATTTCCTTCTGGGGGCTGTCTTTTCACTTTCAGGATAGTCACTTCTGATGTACCAAGATTTTTAATTTTTTCCAACATTTGTTTTAATAGTGAGGGAGAGAGAGTGTGCGAGCGGTCGGGGGCAGAGGGAGAGGGAGAGAGACTTTCAAGCAGGCCCTACCCTGACATGGGGCTTGATATCATGACCTTGAGATCATGATCTGAGCCAAAATTAAGTTAGATGGTTAACTGACTGAGCCAGCCGGGCGTGCTGAAGAGATTTTTAATTTTGAGGATATTATTTTATCTATTTTTTCTTTCTTTTCTTATGCTTTGGTGTCAGAGCTAAAAGCATTGCTAAATCCAAGGTTATGAAGATTTATCCCCATTTATTTCTTCTAGAGTTTATAATTTTACCTCTTACATTTAAGCCTTTACTTATTTTGAGCTAACGTTTCTATGTGGAATGACGCAAGGGTCCAGTTTCATTCCTCTGCACATGGATAACCAATTGTCCCCCAATGTAATGTTGTCCACCCTTGTCAAAATTCAGTGGACCATAGAAGAAGGGGTTTATTTCTGGTCTCAGTTAAATCCCACTGATCTGTATGCATACCTTTTTAAAAGGGTATGCAGAACAATAAAAATTGTTATTTTATTTATTTAAAAAAATTTTAATTCAATTAATTAACATATAATGTATTATTTGCTTCAGGGTGAATGCATACCTTTACAACAGTATCACAACGTTTTCTTGACTATTGCTTTTTTATTAGATTTGAACTTTGGAAGTATGACCTTTCACCTTTGATTATCTTTTTCAAGATTGTTCTGGCTATCTTGTGGTCCCTTGAAATTCCATATGACTGTTAGGATTAGCTTGTGCATTTCTTCCCAAAGGCCTTTGTGAATTTTGTTGGGAACACATTGAATTTCCACATCGCCTTGTGTTCTACTGCCATCTTATCAATAGCATGTCTTTTCCTCACCATGGGGTGTCTTCAGAATTATTTAGGTTTCCCTTACTTTCTTTCAGCAATTTTTGTAACATTCAGTGTACAAGATGTGCACCTTGATGACTTCTATACCTAAAAATTTGTTAATGTTGATGTTCCCTAAAATGGAATTGTTTTCTTAAATTCCTTTTTGGATGATTCATTGCTAGTGTATAAAATAAGAGAGATTTTTGTGTATTGATATTTTGTCCTGTAACTGTGCTGAATTAGGTAACTGGCTGTAATCATTTTTGTTGATTATTTAGGAAGCTCTATGCAAGATGATGTTATCCCTGGTCTCTGATTAGACAGAGTTCTAGTGTTTCCTTTCACATGTGGATGCCTTCTTTCTTGGCTTATCCTTCTGGGTAGAATTTTCAGTACAACATTGAGCAACAGGTGAAAACCAGCAACCTGTCCTTGTTCCTGATTTCAGAGTAGAGCTGTCCACCTTCAGACTTAAGCATGGTGTTTGCTAGAGATTTAATGAGAAAATTACTCCTTACTCCTGCTTTCGTGAGTATTTATATGAGCAACAGACTTTGGACTTTGGTTAGAACATTTTCTGCATCAATTAATATGGCCACATGATTTATTAAAAATTCATTGTGCTGTATAACATTGCTTGTTTCACTCTATTGAATAACCTTTGAGATGTTTGTGCAGAGCCACTTGCTTAGGGTGCACAGTCTATTTATGAGCTCTTGGTTTTGCAATTCTTCTGATCTAGCTTCTTACATCTCTTTTAAGAAAGGTACAGGAATGTATTTTGCTGATTTTGTGGGGTTGGTAATAGTGGTTAGGGTTAGGCGTTAGGGATTAGGGTTAGGGTTAGGTTCTCCCTGTCCTCTGCTGCACAGAACCCATTCTCCTCTGTAACTAGAGTGATATTTTCAGAACATAACCTTTGGGCCTTTCTGTGGTCTGCTCCCCTCCTGCCCATCCTCTCCAGCCTCACCTCTTCCACCATAGCCACCCTTCTGTGGGCCACCCAAGTGTGTGGTCGTCCCACATGTACCCTGGGCCTGACTACAAGCCTTTGCTTTTGCTCTGCCCTCTGCCAGGATCCCTCTTCTATCCCCCTGCTTCATATCTGACTTGTTCCCCCATTGGCTGGATCTGGACTTGCCCTCTGGTGACCAGACTCATGTCTGCTGGTTGAGTGTGCTTATCCCCTATTTTAATGTAGTGCCCTCCTTCCCTGTGTGAGCGATTTACTAACCTGCCGGGTATGGGGCAGGCCCAGGGAAGTAGCCTTAGCGCCTATGCAAAAACATCAGTCTCAGAGGGGCTCAGCACACTTGCCTATAATGGGGGAGCTGCTGTCCTCACAGGGGGAGCAGGTAGTACCCTTAAAGGGGGACAAGCCATGGGACGTGGTTGGACAAGACTTTGAACCTTTTGGGGCCGAGGAGATGTAGACCTGGACCTGGAAGCTCACACCCTTGGATTCAAGCCTGGGGCCTAAGCAAGCCCCCTCTTCTTCCTGGTGTCATCTTTTGCCTTCCCTGTCCACGGGGTGGACCTGATTCCTGATGTGGCAGAGTTTGAGGGTGACCCCTCCTAGGAATACCAGTGGCTTACTGAGCACCATGTCAGCAGGATGCCCAGTAGCCTTCCAGGGAGGACCCTACAGGAAGTGGAGACAGGTCTGTGGGGGCCAGCGGCAGCCCACTCAGAGCAAAGTGGGATGGGTGGCCGGCCCTGCTGATTCTAGCCGCTCTGAAGACATAGAAATGAGGGCTGTGCCCAAAGGTGTTTCCTTCCTGGAAGGTGGGGATGGGATCTGCAGGGGGGGCGGCCAGTGGAGGGCACCTGCAGGGTTTGCCCAGGAGCTCAGCACAGGGGGAGTGTTCCTGGCTCCCGCATGCTGACTGTGGGGTTGCATGGGTTTCCAGCCTCTGAAGCCTCAGGCTCCCCTTTGGAAGAAAGGCTGCTGATGGCCCCCATCTCTGGGAACAGACATTGGGGAGGTCCTGCTGGCAGATTCCCTCAGGAAGGTCAGGAGGTGACTGTTGCTTAAAGCAGCCCAGGGCCTGCCCCCTTGAAGAAGGTGCACACGTCCATGGCCCCCAACTCTGGGGTCCTGCTGCCAGCCTCTGGCAGTAACCATTTTCCTGCCCTGTTCACTGCCCCTGTGGATGCATGGTCTTCCTGGAGCCGTTCCTTCAGACAGCAGAGAAGCACTACATGGAGGGGCGTGGGGTCACCTTCTAGGTTTTCACCAATCAGCCAGCTGCTGGGCCCCGTGTGCCCCTCTATGTAGGCCGTAGGGTGGTCGTCCTCATGGTGGACACAGGGTCACTTACTACATCTTCACCGATCAGCTGGTTGCTGTGCCCCTTGTGCCACTCTGGGAGGGCTGGAGGATGGTGGTCGTCGAGGTTCGCGGCATCCTGCTCTGGCAGGATGTGTTCATGCGGCACATAGCGATGATCAGCCGCTTCTGCGAGCAGCGCTTCCTCTGTGACGAGGATGACCTCGCGTGCACGTGGATGCAGGAATGAAGTTCTGGGACCATGTGGGCATGGAGATCCTGTCCCCCCTCTTTGGCACCCCACAGCTCGGTTTCTACTGGGCAGCCCATGAGGACTTTAGCTACGAGCGCTGGCCACAGTCCCAGACCCACATTCCCAGGTAACAGGGCAACTTTTACTACATGGGGGCCTTTTTTGGGGAATTGGTGGTGCACTTTCCCCGACTGACCTCGGCCTGTCACCAGGCGATGGTGGTCAACTGGGCCAATGGGATTGAGGCTGTGTGGCCCGATAAGAACCACCTGAACAGGTACCTGCTGGGCCACAGGGCCACCAAGGTGCTGTCCCCAGAGGACCTGTGGGACCCACGGCTGCTGAGCTGCCCCCCCCCATCATTCCCCGGGTCATGAAGAAGCTGAGATACATGGCTGTGCCCAAGAATCAACAGGACACCCAGAACTCATGAGGGGCTGTCCCCGGAGGAGCTGTGGGACCTGCGGTATTGGGCTGTCCCCTGAAGGGCCTGTGAGATCCGCAGCTGATGGGCTGGCCCCTGTCATGGAGAAGCTGAGATTTGTGGCTGTGCCCAAGAATCACCAAGACATCTGGAACTCACGAGGGGCTGCCCCCGTCTCCATCAGGGGGTGCTGCCTTGAGCGGACCGGTCAGAGCAGATTCCTACTTCTGTCCCCTTGAGGGAAACTGTGGAGCCCAGCACTGCTTGCACGGGCACGCCAGCGCCCCAACCAGCCCTGCGCACAGGAGGCCTGCCTGGGGGCACAAGTTCCTCTCTTTGTGGTCACTACATTTTGATCATTTCCGGGTCCTTTACAGCTCTGAACGGCTCCAGTTTTATGTCGGATGTTTTTCTGTGTCAAAGCTGAGCAACCATCTTAAAAAGAACAATTGAAGGAAAATGCTTTCTCCGTGGTTCTAAACAGACATCTCCTGTTGGGGCTGGGAGCAGCCCTGTAGCAGCCATGGAGCCAGAACGGGCGCTGGCCGGGTCTTCCCTCCCAGTCCTTACACCTCACCGCGACCATGGGGCTTCAGGGTCAAGGGTGCGCCGAGCCACCTCTCAGACCCCCAGTGCCCTCACCACCAGAGGCCTTGGCCGTGGTCACTAGCTCGGCCTCCAGGAGCATGGAGCCCTCTGGGCTATATAAGGTTCCTGCCTTGGTTTTATTTTATTTTTTTTATTGTTATGTTAATCACCATATATTACATCATTAGTTTTTGGTTCAGTGTTCCATGATTCATTGTTTGTTCATAACACCCAGTGCTCCATGCAGAATGTGCCCTCTTTACTACCCATCACCAGGCTAACCCATCCCCCTACCCTCCTCCCCTCTAGAAACCTCAGTTTGTTTTTCAGAGTCCATCATCTCACATGGTTCCTCTCCCCCTCTGACTTACTCCCCTTCATTCTTCCTCTCCTGTTATCTTGTTCTTTTTCTTTTTTCTTAAAATATGTTGCGTTGTTTCAGAAGTACAGATCTGTGATTCAACAGTCTTGCACAATTCACAGCGCTCACCATAGCACATACCCTCCCCAATGTCTATCACCCAGCCACCCCATCCCTCCCACCCCCCACCATTCCAGCAACACTCCGTTTGTTTCCTGAGATTAAGAATTCCTCATATCAGTGAGGTCATGTGATACATGTCTTTCTCTGATTGACTTATTTCACTCAGCATAACACCCTCCAGTTCCATCCACGTCGTTGCAAATGGCAAGATCTCATTCCTTTTGATGGCTGCATAATATTCCATTGTGTATATATACCACTTCTTCTTTATCCATTCATCTGTCGATGGGCATCTTGGCTCTTTCTACAGTTTGGCTATGGTGGACATTGCTGCTATAAACATTGGGGTACACGTACCCCTTTGGGTCCCTACATTTGTATCTTTGTGGTAAATACCCAGTAGTGCAATTCCTGGATCGAACGGTAGCTCTAATTTCAACTGTTTGAGGAACCTCCATACTGTTTTCCAGAGTGGTTGCACAAGCTTGCATTCCCACCAACAGTGTAGGAGGGTTCCCCTTTCTCCACATCCCCGCCAACATCTGTCGTTCCCTGACTTGTTAATTTTAGCCATTCTGACGGGTGTGAGGTGGTATCTCATTGAGGTTTTGATTTGGATTTCCCTGATGCCAAGCGATGTTGAGCACTTTTTCATGTGCCTGTTGGCCATTTGGATGTCTTCTTTGGAGAAATGTCTGTTCATGTCTTCTGCCCATTTCTTGATTGGATTATTTGTTCTTTGGGTGTTGAGTTTGATAAGTTCTTTATAGATTTTGGATACTAGCCCTTTATCTGATATGTCATTTGCAAATATTTTCTCCCATTCTGTCGGTTGTCTTTTGGTTTTGTGGACTGATTCTTTTGCTGTGCAAAAGCTTTTTATCTTGATGAAATCCCAAAAGTTCATTTTGGCCCTGGCTTCCCGTGCCTTTGGCGATGTTTCTAGGAAGAAGTTGCTGCGGCTAAGGTCGAAAAGGTTGCTACCTGTGTTCTCCTTTAGGATTTGGATGGACTCCTGTCTCACGTTTAGGTCTTTCAAGCATTTGGAGTCTATTTTTGTGTGTGGTGTAAGGAAATGGTCCAGTTTCATTCTTCTGCATGTGGCTGTCCAATTTTCCCAACACCACTTGTTGAAGAGACTGTCTTTTTTCCACTGGACATTCTTTCCTGGTTTGTCAAAGATAAGTTGACCATAGAGTTGAGGGTCCATTTCTGGGCTCTCGATTCTGTTCCATTGATCTATGTGTCTGTTTTTGTGCCAGTACCATACTGTCTTGATGATGACAGCTTTGTAATAGAGCTGGAAGTCCGGAATTGTGATGCCGCCAGCTTTGCTTTTCTTTTTCAGTATTCCTCTGGCTATTCGGGGTCTCTTCTGGTTCCATACAAATTTTAGGATTATTTGTTCCATTTCTTTGAAAAAAGTGGGTGGTATTTTGATGGGGATTGCATTGAATGTGTAGATTGCTCTAGGTAGCATTGACATCTTCATAATGTTGATTCTCCCAATCCATGAGCATGGAACGTTTTTCCATTTCTTTGTGTCTTCTTCAATTTCTTTCCTGAGTATTTTATAGTTTTCTGAGTACAGATCCTTTGCCTCTTTGGTTAGATTTATTCCTAGGTATCTAATGGTTTTGGGTGCAATTGTAAATGGGATAGACTCCTTGATTTGTCTCTCTTCTGTCTTGTTGTTGGTGTATAGGAATGCCACTGATTTCTGTGCATTGATTTTATATCCTGCTACTTGACTGAATTCCTGTATGAGTTCTAGCAGTTTTGGGGTGGAGTCTTTTGGGTTTTCCACATACAGTATCATATCATCTGCAAAGAGTGAGAGTTTGACTTCCTCTTTGCCGATTTGGATGCCTTTGATTTCTTTTTGTTGTCTGATTGCTGTGGCTAGGACTTCTAATACTACGTTGAATAGCAGTGGTGAGAGTGGACATCCCTGCCGCGTCCCTGACCTTAGGGGAAAAGCTCTCAGCCTTTCTCCATTGAGAATGATATTCGCTGTAGGTTTTTCATAGATGGCTTTTATGATATTGAGGTATGTACCCTCTATCCCTATACTCTGAAGAGTTTTGATCAAAAAAGGATGTTGTACTTTGTCAGATGCTTTTTCTGCATCTATTGAGAGGATCATATGATTCTTGCTCTTTCTTTTGTTAATGTATTGTATCACGTTGATTGATTTGCGGATGTTGAACCAGGCTTGCAGCCCAGGAATAAATCCCACTTGGTCGTGGTGAATAATCCTTTTAATGTACTGTTGGATCCTATTGGCTAGTATTTTGGTGAGAATTTTTGCATCCATGTTCATCAAGGATATTGGTCTGTAATTCTCTTTTTTGATGGGGTCTTTGTCTGGTTTTGGGATCAAGGTAATGCTGGCCTCATAAAATAAGTTTGGAAGTGTCCCTTCCATTTCTATTTTTTGGAACAGTTACAGGAGAATAGGTATTAATTCTTCTTGAAATGTCTGATAGAATTCCCCTGGGAAGCCATCAGGCCCTGGGCTTTTGTTTCTTGGGAGATTTTTGATGACTGTTTCAATTTCCTTAGTGGTTATAGGTCTGTTAAGGTTTTCTATTTCTTCCTGGTTCAATTTTGGTAGTTGATACATCTCTAGGAATGCACCCATTTCTTCCAGGTTATCTAATTTGCTGGCATAGTGTTGCTCATAATATGTTCTTATAATTGTTTGTATTTTTTGGTGTTGATGTGATCTCTCCTGTTTCATTCATGATTTTGTTGATTTGGGTCATTTCTCTTCTTTTTGATCAGTCTGGCCAGGGGTTTATCAATCTTGTTAATTGTTCCAAAGAACCAGCTCCTAGTTTCGTTGATCTGTTCTACTGTTCTTTTGGTTTCTAGTTCATTGATTTCTGCTCTGATCTTTATGATTTCTCTTCTCCTGCTGGGTTTAGGCTTTATTTGCTGTTCTTTCTCCAGCTCCTTTAGGTGTAGGGTTAGGTTGTGTATTTGAAACCTTTCTTGTTTCTTGAGAAAGGCTTGTATTGCTATATACTTTCCTCTCAGGACTGCCTTTGCTGTATCCCAAAGATTTTGGACAGTTGTGTTTTCATTTTCATTGGTTTCCATGAATTTTTTTAATTCTTCTTTAATTTCTTGGTTGACCCATTCATTCTTTAGTAGGATGCTCTTTAGCCTCCACGTATTTGAGTTCTTTCCAACTTTCCTCTTGTGGTTGAGTTCTAGTTTCAAAGCATTGTGGTCTGAAAATATGCAGGGAATGATCCCAATCTTTTGGTACCGGTTGAGACCTGATTTGTGACCTTGGATGTGATCAATTCTGGAGAATGTGCCATGGGCACTAGAGAAGAATGTGTATTCCGTTGCTTGGGATGGAATGTTCAGAATATGTCTGTGAAGTCCATTTGGTCCATTGTGTCATTTAAAGTCTTTATTTCCTTGTTGATCTTTTGCTTAGAGGATCTGTCCATTTCAGTCAGGGGGGTGTTAAAGTCCCCCACTATTATGTATTGTTGTCAATGTGTTTCTTTGCTTTTGTTATTAATTGCCTTATATAATTGGCTGCTCCCATGTTTGGGGCATAGATATTTACAATTGTTAGATCTTTTTGTTGGATAGACGCTTTAAGTATGATATAGTGTCCTTCCTCATCTCTTATTACAGTCTTTGTTTTAAAATCTAGTTTGTCTGATATAAGGATTGCCACCCCAGCTTTCTTTTGGTGTCCATTAGCATGGTAAATGGTTTTACCATTTTCAATCTGGGGGTGTCTTTGGGTCTAAAATGAGTCTCTTGCAGACAGCATATGGATGGGTCTTGTTTTTTAATCCAATCTGATAGCCTGTGTCTTTTGATTGGGGCATTTAGCCCATTTACATTCAGGGTAACTATTGAAAGGTATGAATTTAGTGCCATTGTATTACCTGTAAGGTGACTGTTAACTGTCTGTTGTCTGTGTTCGTTTCTGCTCTTTGCTGCTTTTAGGTTCTCTCTTTGCTTAGAGGACCCCTCTCAATATTTCTTGGAGGGCTGGTTTCGTGTTTGCAAATTCCTTTAGTTTTTGTTTGTTCTGGAAGATTTTTATGGCTCCTTCTATTTTCAATGATAGCCTAGCTGGATATAGTATTCTTGGCTGCATATTTTTCTCGTTTAGTGCTCTGAAGATATCTTGCCAGTCCTTTCTGGCCTGCCAGGTCTCTGTGGATAGGTCTGTTGCCAATCTAATGTTTCTACCATTGTAGGTTACATATCTCTTCTCCCAAGCTGCTTTCAGGATTTTCTCTTTGTCTCTGAGACTCGTAAGTTTTACTATTAGATGTCGGGGTGTTGACCTATTATTATTGATTTTGAGAGGGGTTCTCTGTGCCTCCTGGATTTTAATGCCTCTTTCCTTCCTCACATTAGGGAAGTTCTCTGCTATAATTTGCTCCAATATACCTTCTGCCCCTCTCTCTCTCTCTTCTTCTTCTGGGATCCCAATTATTCTAATGTTGTTTCGTCTTATCGTATCACTTATCTCTCGAATTCTGCCCTCGTGATCCTGTAGTTGTTTCTCTCTCTTTTTCTCAGCCTCTTTATTTTCCATCATTTGGTCTTCTATATCGCTGATTCTCTCTTCTGCCTCATTTATCCTAGCATTTAGTGCCCCCATTTTTGATTACACCTCATCAATAGCCTTTTTAATTTCGATTTGGTTAGATTTTAGTTCTTTTATTTCTCCAGAAAGGGTTTCTCTAATAACTTCCACGCTCTTTTCAAGCCCAGCTAGTATCCTTAAAGTCATGATTCTGAACTCTAGGTCCGACATCGTACTATGGCCGTATTGAGTAGGTCCCTGGCTGACGGTACTACATCTTGTTCTTTTTGCTGAGGTGATTTCTTTCGTCTTGTCATTTTGTCCAGAGGAGAATAGATGAATGAGAGAACAAAATGCTAACAGGTTTACAACGTCCCCAGCAAATATACTGTATACAAATCAGAAAAGACCTGAAACCAGGGGAAAAGAAAGGAAAAGAAAGAAAAAAGAAAGAGAAAAAGAAAAAAAAGAAAAAGAAAGATAAAAACAAAAACAAAACAATACAAAAAAGGCAGAATATGATCAAATATGATCAGGCTAGTGCATAGATCAGTGCCACACACTAGATTTTGGGCGTATTTTGGTCTGTTAGAAAAAAGTGCCTTCTAAAATTTTAAAGGAAGAAAGACATATATGTACAAAATAAGGGTTGATAGAATGAAGGGATGGAAGATGACTGTAAAGATGAAAATTATAAAAGATTTTATAAAAGGACTTGGTAAGATAAGTTGTTTGAAAAAAGAAAGAAGATTTAAGAAAAAAAAAAGGAAAAAGGCAGAGAATGTGATCAGGCAGGAGACTAGAACAAAGCCATACACTAGTGATTTAGGGTATATTTTGATCTGTTAGAAGAAACTGTACCTCAAAATTTTAAAGAGAGAACTTATACATATATGCCAAAAATAAGGGTAACTACTATGAAGGGATAAAATATGACTCTAAAAATGAAAAATAAAAAATGTTTTTTTTTCTTTAAAAAAAGGGATTTATAAGATGTTGGTTGAAAAAGGGAAAAAGAAAAATAAAGAAAAACAGTCAACAAAAATTAACTTTGATGAAATAATGAATCATGGTAAAAAAAAAAAAAAAGCCATGAATCTATGTGCAGTATTCCCCTAGCGCTGGAGTTCTCCTATTCTCCTTGATCGATCAACTTGGTCTTGGCTTGCTGGCTGTTTGTGCTGATCTTCTGGGGGAGGGGCCTGTTGCTGTGGTTTCCAAATGTCTTTGCCGGAGGCGGAATTGCCCCGCCCTTGTCGGTCCGGGCTAAGGAAGCTGCTCCGGTTTGCTCTCAGGAGCTTTTGTTCCCTGCAAGCTCTCGGTACAGATTTGGAGGACCAGGGCAGAAATGGTGGCCTCCCAATCTCCACTCGGAAGAGCTGAGAACTCGGGGCCCCGCTCCTCAGTGTGCCCCCAGAGAAAAGCAGTCACTTCCGTATCCCCGGTCTCCGGCCGCACTCCGTGCTCACCCGGCCTGTGATCGAGCGTTGCTATCTCTGGCACCCGACCCCGCGTGGAGTCTCCAAACCCAGCAGATCCCTGCAGTGCGTTCCCGCACCGCTCCTCCCCGGGAAGGAAGGGGAGTCTCCCCGGATCTGCTGCTTGTTGGGTCCCTGCTGGGGGAGCCGTGCCCCGACTGGGCCGCAGATCACAGTTTATGGCAACCCCGAGCTGAGAGCCCGCGACTCTGCTCCGTCTCTGCAGCCAGCTTCCCCGCTCTGATACCTGGGAGCTCTGGCGCACTCAGGCACCCCCGGTCTCTCTGTGACCCCGAGGGTCCTGAGACCACACTGTCCCGGGAGGATTCCACCCCCCACTTAGCCACTGCAGCGACGTCCCTCCGCGGAGCCAACTTCTAAAAGGTCCAATTTTGTGCTCCGCGGCTCTATCACTTGCCAGAAGCCGCCGGCAGAGGCCCCTCCCCCGCCGTCTATCCTCCCGAATATCGCCTCGGATTCACTTCTCTGCACGTCCTACCTTCCAGTAAGTGGTCGTTTCTCTGTTCAGAGAGTTGTTGCTACTCTCCTGTTCGATCTCCTGTTGAGTTCGTAGGTGTTCAGAATGGTTTGATCCCTATTCAGCTGAATTCCTGAGACCAGACGAAATCTAGGTCTCCTACTCCTCCGCCATTTTGCTCCGCCCCCCTGCCTTTGTTTTAAATGGCTATTTCTGTGCTGGTGTTTGTGAAATGTGGGCACTCGCTCTGTCTGGATGCGCATCCCTTTGGGATTCCTCAGTGCTAACCAGTGGGTTTACACTTGTGCACTTTCTCTGGACCAGCTGCCTGCACTGTGTCTTAGCAAGCACTTACTGAGCTCAGTCACCCAACAAGGGGCAGAGCATGAGAGCAAGAACTAAGATACAGGCTCCCTGCTCCTGGGCCCTCCAGGGACTCGCGATGGCCCCGACTTCCTGACTCACTTCTTTTGTATTGTGCTATAATGGACATACAGCTGATACCATGAAGCGTGTTTCAGTGGTAATAAGTATATTCCCTGTTCTGCACCGGCTACCTCCATCCATCGCCACAACGTTTTCATCATCCCAAACTGAAACTCTACCCACGAGACACTAACCCCCTTTCCCCTTCCCCAGCCATGGCACCCAGCAGCTCCTTCGACCTCTGTGAACGGGAGTGCTCTCCATCCCTCACAAGTGGGGTCCTCCGGTGTCGGTCCTTTTGGGACTGGCTTATTTCACGTGGCATAATGGCCTCAAGGTCTGTCCCTGTGAGTCTGAACCTGACCCATTTTTCCCCCAAAAGTGTGCCTCAGCGCTCTCCTGTCTAAGCCGAACCTCCTCAGTCCCCTCTACTCCCCTCACCTTCTTCCTCAGCCTGAAGATGATCCCAGCCAGTCTGCAGCTTTGAAGACCTGTTCAGTCCGGATGCCAGGCACATACCCTGGGGGCCTCGGGCCTCACCCATACCCCATCTGTCCACTTCAGGTGCCTGACCCCCTCCCCCAGCTGACCAACTGCACCTCCCACAGGTGTCCCCATCTCAGGAGAGGGAAACACCAAGTCCAGACCCTTGGAGTCCTCTGGGATTTCTTGCTTGCTACCAACTCTCCCAGCAGTGAAGTGGCTACTGGAGGACATTCAATGTCCAAAACATTTAAAGGCATACATGAGTCTCTGCTGCCTAAGGCAATGGATAACAGTTGGGGCAAAGAGAAACCAAACAGAATCACAGTAAGAAAGGATAGTTAATGAAGAGCTTTAGGGAAGAAGGGTCTGGAAGCTCTGACTGCCCCTACCTGACCTTCAGGTGCTCCTCAGTTACTCCTGTGCCTCTGGTATCTTCCTGGAACCCTGACATGCCTGTTTTCAGACAGCTCGTCCAGCAGTACCCTCAGATTGTGGGAGGCGGATTTGCTGGAATCCATAGTGTGTCCTGCTGCCCCACCGGGATCGTTTTTTGAAGTTGCATCTTCCGGGCCATCTGAAGAGCCAAGACTGTGGGTCTGCGGCCTGGAGGGATTCTGAGCAGAACTGGTGGGATGGGAGGGCTGCAAGGCCCAGAGGCAGGTTTCCAGAAAGCCGACTGGGGTCCTCGGCATCCTACCGATTTTGAATCAAAGCCCTGAGTTCTTTAAAATGCCAGCAATGTTACAGCATGGGCCAGAAAAGCAAATGTCCCTGTGCACCCAACTCCACCTAAAATATTGGGCATTTCTTGTCACTTGACCTGAGGTCAAAGGATTGGGAGTCGGGGCTTGAGGAGGGTCCTGGGCCAAACTTCGTATTTGGGGGACAAAGGCCATCCAGACAAGCTTGTGCTGAGCCTGAGGAGGGGGTCTGTGTGGAGACACCAGCTGCAGGCACCGCTGTCCACGGAGGCCCTCTCAGTCTGCCCCAGTGCACCTCCTGCTGGGGGAGAGCCTGCCCCCACCTCTCTGCCTGAGGGCTCTCTCCTGCACCAGGTGCCTCCTCTCCTGCCAGCCATTGCCATCCTGCAGCCTGGGAGGGTGGCTACCCCGAGTTCCTCTAGCTGCTGTGGGAGCACCTGCCCCCTCCTCTCTGCTTGAGGATTCTCTCTTGCACCAGGTGCACCTACTCCCCTCTCGTCAGTGTCAGCCTGCAACCTCGGAGGGTGGCTACCCTGACAACCTCCAGCCCTGGGGACAGAACTGGTGTGGGTGAGATGTGGTCTCCCAGCAGGCCTGAGCGCCAGGTCCCCACAGTGCTCCCTCTCCTCCTGCAGGCTCACTGTGCCACATCCTCCCTCAGTCTCCCTGGGCCCAAGTCTTCCTCTGTTCATGGACAATCCTTGACCCAGGCTCCACACGCTGGGACTGGGAGCAGGTCGTCTGGACCTTCTGGACTCTCGCTTCCGTGCCCGTGACATGGGCACAGTCCGGCCTCACAGACTGCTCAGAGGAGACGTAGCGCAGGAAGAAGCAGGCCACTGCAAGGGAGATGGCTAGTGACCCCAGTAGGAGCACACATTCCTTGCAAAAAGCACAGGGCTCACAAGACCCAGCGTGGGATGTGGGTGTCAGACCAGGGAGCACAGAGAGTCCTGGAGGGGGAGGCCCTGGAGGGGAGGTCATGGAAGGGTCCCAGAAGAGGCAGGAGACAAGGAAGACGACAGGACAGGACTTCCCAAAGAGGCTGATGGAAGGATCAGCGAATCGCAGAGACCCATGGAAAACTCAGAGGCCCTGGAGATGTTGCCTGAAACGCTATCATTTGGTCCGAAAAGTTGGGTCACAACACCGCAGTCGACACTGGATAATTTACTCTTTGTTGTTTCAAGGAATCAGTAGGTACCTGCCAGTAGAACTCACATTGCATGAAGTCTAGGATATACTTACTTTTCATTACTTTTCAGGACTAGATTTTTCTAGAGGAAGCGCTAAGCATGGGTCTTCCATTCTTTGCATTGTACAACTGTCCTCTGTTTTCAGGAGCCGGTTCCTGATGCTCATCACCACTGCTAATCCTGAGGACTGCCCCCATCACCTCCCACAGTGGACATGACCATGTGTGTTGGGGGGTGCTCACTGAAGAAACCTCAGTGCTCAGTACACAGCAGGGACCCCAGATCCTCTGCTGAATGAAGGAGGAAGGAGAGAGGGTTGGAGGTGGGGAATGAATGAGGGAGAGAATGAATGAGGGAGGGAGTAAATCCACAGAAGCTGGGTCCATAAATCAGGAGTCCTTATTTGGGGTAAGGTCCTAGGGCATCACAGCCCGCCCGGGCCCTAGATGGTGGCTCAGGGCACGTCCATCTGTCCTCCCAGTGCTGACCTTCCTTCTCCTTGCACCCGCTGTCATCCTGGATCCTCTCCCCCTCCTCCTCAAACAATTCTCAATGTTCCCAGGGGCAGGGTGGCAGGAGGGTTGGGTCTTAGGAGGGGCTTCCCAGATCCTGTGCCTCGGATGACACCGGGACAGTAGCTGCAGGGCATTCTATCATGAGAACTGGGACCATGGATCCCATCCATCTCCTTGGGCATTAGTGTTGTTCCATTTCCTGCTCTCTCCACCACCGCTGTGATGAACACTCCTGACAATACGTGTGTGAAAAACCGAGCCAGAGTTTCTGGGGCTGAGTCCGAGGCTGAGGATTGGTGCACCTGTGGCCTGGGATGGATGCTGCTCACTGTTCTCCCAGACAGGGGTGCCTGTCACCGTTCTCTCCAGGGGACCTCTACTTCCTCACATTCTCCCCAGGCCTGCTGGTCCCCAGACCAGACACCTGCCAGTCTGAGGGTGACCAGCACTGCCTCCATATGGTTTCCTTTGCCAGAGCCCTTCCCCAGGAGCTCCCACATCTCTGACACATATTCCGTGTGTGCCTATCTTTCTGCCTTGGATTTGCATGTGTTTGGTCTCCGTACCTGTGGAACCCAGTGACTGGGATCGTGGTTTGGAGCAGATTCAGGTGAAACCTTTCTCTGGCCTTGGGTTGTGAGCAATGCTTTTGCCCTTTGTGGTGTATCTTCCAACTTTCTGCATTTCCCTGGTTTCTGTGTGGGTCCCAGGAGGAACGAGCACTGTCCTGTCTGGGGTCAGGCTGTGGTGTCCCAGCAGGACCAGGGGTCTCGGCCCCGAGATTGTGCCCATAATTCCTAAAGTGGCCTCTTTGATTACATATGATGTGTAATCCATTGGGGATTTCAGTATCAAATAAGGGAAATTTTATGAAAAACACAGAAGAAAAGGAGTCCCCTTTGAAAATAGGGGGCAGACACAAAGGCCCTTATTGTGTGATTCCAATTACAGAAACATCAGGAATAGGTAAAGGAACAGAGAGAGAAAGCAGCTTAGGGGTTGTCAGGGTCTGGCTGGGGGAGAAAAGTGCAGGGAGGGCTTCTGGTTCGGGGACTCCTTTGGGTAATGATATATTCTGCGGCAATGTTCTGGGGTGTGGTGGCACAGCGTTGGGCATGTACATAATTCTCATGACCTGTTCAATTGAAAACAATTAATTTTATTTAAAACAAATAATAAACAGTATATAGGACATGGAAGGATAAAAAAAGAGTTAATATGTACCAGAGAGAAAGAACACAGGGGGAGGGGATGAAACAATCAGGCGGGGTCTCAGGTTCCGGCGATGGAAGTAAGGATAATTGTACAAGGAGCTCTCCCTGCAGGGCTGTGGGCTCTGGATGTGGCCGTGGGAGCCCTGCAGGAGCAGGAGTAGGGGCAGGGTGAGGGGCAGGGTCAGGGGTAAGAGCAGGGGCAGGGGCAGGGGCTAGGGGAGGGACAGGGTCAGCAGTAGTGGCAGGTGCAGAATCCAGGGCAGGAGCAGGGACAGGATCTGGGTCAGGGGCAGGAACGGGACCACTGGTAGGGGCAGGGGAAGGGGCAGCGGCTCTGGTAGGAGTACGGAGAGGGGCAGGAGCAAGGGTAGGATCTGGGTCAGGGACAGTGGCTCTGGCAGGGGCAGGAGCAGGAACAAGAGCACAGGCAGGGGCAGGGGCTGGGGCAGGGGCAGGGGCTGGGGCAGGGGCAGAGGCAGGGGTAAGGGAAGGGGCAGGAGCCGGGTCAGGACCTGGGTCCGAGGCAGGGGCAGGGGCTGGGGTGGGGGAATGGGGAGTGGCAGGAACTGTAGCAGGGGCAGGGGCAGGGGTTGGCGCAGGAGCAGGTGCCAGTTTTTCCTGGACAGTGCCAGGCTCTCCGTGGGCAGGTGCCGGTCACCTGCCGGCTCCTGGTCTCCTCCTGAAATCACTGCAGGCACAAGCCCTCCCTCCAAATCTGGCTCTAGCTCCTCAGGTGGTGGAGCAGTGGTGAGAGGAGAAAAGCTCACCCACATGCCTGCTTTCTGCGGGCCTTTGCGGGGACAGAGCCCAGGCCAGGGTCTCCCAGAGAAGCCACAGCCGGAAGGAACCCTCACGGGGACGTCTCCCCAACTGCAGTCCACCGCTGTGTGCTCTGTGCCCAGGCGTTGCTCCTGGCCCCACACCAGCCTCTGAGGGCTCCTCCCTGTGGGGCCAGCACCGACCTATCCCCACACACCACAAACACCCAGCCCTAGCCTTCTCACCCTCGGCCTTGGCCTCCGTGGGCTCTGGCTACTGGACCACTGTCCGGTGGACAACCACCTGGGACAGTGGTCTGGGTGGTGTAGGAGGTCTTCCACTACAATCCCCAGCACCTGCTTCTGGGGACCCCTGTGGGGTCACCCCCTCTGTTGAGGAGATGGAGGGCATGTCCACCAGCGTGTCCCACTCCATGTCCCCCGGGGCCTTCTGCAAAGACAGGGACCAGTAGCTGGCCCTGAGGCATCACAGACCTGCCCGACCATCCACACTGTCCTCCTGCCCAGTCCCCCTGCTGCTTCCAGATCAGACACAGACCTGTGCGTGCACAGCCCTGCATCCAGGATGCAGTGATCCATCCCTGCATGGCTATCGGGATACACCTCGGGCAGAACGGGCAGTGCCCGCACACCCTATCCCACACAGCCAGCCTTGACCTTGAACATGATCTGCCCACTGGGTATCTGAATCCTCATCAGCCTGCTCCTGCTCGGGGTGGCCCCACCCTGCATGACCCCTCTTTACACATACATACACACACACGCACACACACACACAGACACACACCCCCATCCACACACGTGCACCCACACACACACTCACACACAGACACACGCACGCACACACACAGACACACACAGACACACACACACGGAGGGCACCTGGGGCTACACAGGTCATCAGAGTGAGTGGGGCTGGGTGGCTGGCTTTGGGCCTCCTGGTGTCACCTTTCTGTCCTTCCGGGGAAATGGCCAAAGGCGGTGGGGAGCCCTGACATGAAATCCACAGCGGGGGACAGCGTCTGCAGGGCGCGCTTTCTTCCGCCTCCAGCCTCCGGACCTTGGAAAGCAACATGCGAACATCTTGGTTTGAAGATCTCCAATGAAACGACCTGGGCAGGTAGCTGTCTGTGGAATGTGGGTGCCTGGTTATCAGGGTTCCAAATTCTGTTGAGCTCTGTTGTCAGGGAAGTGAGGTCACCACTGCTTGGGGTCCTTTTACCCAAATTACTCCTCACACAAGAGCCCCCCGAGTGCCCCCCTCCCCCAGCTGCTCAATGCTCATCTTCCCCCCATGCCCCATCCACACAGTGACACCCACACAGCCCACCCACAGCCCCCGGGAGCCCTGGGTGCAGCTGGTGTCTCTGCTGTGATGGCTCAGAGCTGGGTTCAGACCTGGTTCCTGTGCATGCCCAGAGCTGTGACCCTGGACAGACCCTGTGCCTCTCAGGGCCTCCCCAGGTTCCCCATGTGCACATCGGGGTATTCTGGCTTCTACTTCTAGTTACACCATTGGGGATAGGACCTCTACACATGTTCCATACCTGCCTTCACAGGAGGCTGGTGCATACTTGGCAATGCAACGATGAGCCAGGAGCTGGGCTTGGCATGGAACACAGCTCAGAGGGGCTTGGGTCTGCTCTGGGATCCAGGCAAAGCCACCCCCCTCCTGCTTGTGTCCCAGCCCCGGTGGGAAGTAGTAATGAACTGATTCTGACCTTGTCATCTCACAACACAGACTTCCAGGGGCTCCCATTAGGGTTAGGCTCAGGTCCCAGGGCCTCGTCTGTGCCCGTGTGCTGGGCAGTCCCCACAGTGGCTCCTGGCACCCCTGAGTCCTGGTCACACATCTCTGTGGAATCCCCTCCCCTCCAGGGTGGATGGCCTGTGTGACGGCGCTCTCAGGATTGGAATGGCACAAAATGCCGGGATGTCATTTCCAAGCTGATGGAGTCTGTGACTTCTCCTGGTTCCCTCTGTCCTGGGTTCATTCTCTGTCTCCTTCTCTGTCTCTGTGTCTGTGTCTCTCACAGGAGCAGGATCTGTGGGTTCCATGGGCGATGTGAGAAACCTCAGAAGCCTCCCTTGTCCACGTTCCCCTCTCCGGTCCTGCTGCTCCATTCCTTCCTAAGGCCTCCTCACACTGACCAGAGGAGTGATTCTGGATCCTCTTCCAAATGGGGACTCTGAGGCTGCAACAAGGAGGGCCCTGACCTTGGTCTCCAGACTGGTGGCCCAGTGCTCTGCCACATTCTGTGTACCCAGGTCCTCAGCCCCCCAAGCCCCCAGTCTGTCCTCTTCTGAGAAGGACCTCGAGGGGGTAGAAAGCATTTTCCCAGCACTGGGAGCACAGTGGGTCAGGGATGGAGATCCAAGGCCAACAGGCTCTTTCTACAAGCCTGTGGGACCCTTGGGACACTGCATCTCTGCAGCCCAAGTGACAGAAGAGTAAGCTGAGGCCTTTTGGGCTGTAGCCCCTCTGGACTTTGGGGTGGGTATCTCTTCCTTCTCCCAAGTGCCCAGGGTGGTGGTGGACACCGGAACCCAGACCCTGTCTTCTCCCAGTTCCCTGGCAACCCCCCGGGCTTCTTGGGGACCCCTGACCATCAGCCTGGCCTGTCTCCCCTCCCCATGCTCTGGATCTGGGTCCTTGCCAGGAGTCCTGATGCCCTGCCCCATGGCCCAGCTGTCTCCAACCTCTTTCTTCTTTCCCCCTTGTCACCCACTTTGCTCCCTGGGTGTCCTCCCCTTCTGACCCCCCAGCTGGGCAGTCAGAGTGATGTGGGTGTGGGGGTGGGTGTGCAGGTGCGCATGCCTCTACGTGCATCGGGATGCCAAGTTCATGTCCCCACATGGGATGGTTTGGGTAGCTATCCCCGAGGAACTGAGGGGCTCGCACCCCCAAAGCGAACCTCATGGGACGGTTGGGGCTGGCCTAGGACTGGAGAGCAGCCCTGCTCCTTGGGCTCTGCACCCCTCATTTGTCTTGGGCCAGTCTCGGCCTCTCTTGACCCATGTTCCCAATTGTCCCTGAGGGTTGGACATGGAAACTATTGAACGTGGCTGCTTCTAGAGGGTAGGCGGGGGACAGGTGCACCAGGCACACAGCCCTCCCTCCCAAGAGGGCCAGCCAGGTGTGTCATGGCCAGGTGTGCAAAGGGGACCTGCACAGAGCACCTGTACAGTGACCCAGCCCTGCGGCGGATGTACACGAGACCCATGGCTCTGCAACTGACGTGTCCCCCATGTTCCCTCACCACTGCCAACTGCTCTGTGGCCCCAAAGTCCACTGGGCCCCACAACCATGGCCACCCTTGTGGCAGGCCTTAGCGTGCAAGACCAGGTGGGTAGGATATCTGGGGACGCACAGGTCATTCAATATCCCCCACCCAGCTGGAATGCATTCCAGTCTGCTGGAATGCAAACTCCCTCTCAGGGTCCAGCTAAGTGCTGGGCTGGGCCAGAGGACCTGGAGTCATCAATGGAGGCTGACTCAGGACATGAGAAGATCAGTCCGCCCCTTCCCCTTCTCCTCTCCTCGTTTGCCTTGTCTTCCTGGCAGGACCTGGGACAGACGTCCAGCCTGTCCCTGGCTGCAGCCCTGGCTGGAGTCAGAGGGGCGGGAAGGAGGCTGGGGTGGAGGGGCCCACCAGCAGGATTCCCATGTGCAGGGGGCCGTTAATATAATGAGGGACTCCGTGGGCATTCAGGGATTTCAGCCCTTTGTAGACATGAGCAGTGGCCCCAGGACTCAGCCCCTGCCCCATCCTTCACCCTCTACAAGGCCCTGCGTCCTCCCCAGCCCAGTCCTGGTCCACAGCCAGTCCTCCCTCTGGCCCCAGGAAATCCAGCTGCTCCAGGGGCTGCAAAATCTTTACAAGCTGGAGCTGAGCCAGCCCAATGGAGCCTGGTTCCTGGTCCTGCAGCCCCACAGTGAGGAGAGGTGAGGCCAGGCAGGAGTGGGGAGAGGGCAGAGTGGACTCTCCCTAGGTCCATGGCTGCCTGGTCAGCAAAGACCCTGCTGTGTGCCGGCCCCTAGGGCACCCTGACTCTTGCTCCCGAGCAGGCTCCGTGAGGGAGACTAGAGTGTGGCTCCTGCTAGCTCACGTGGTGTCACTCTGTCCTGCATCTACAGCCTGTCCCACCAGCGGGACTCCCCTCCTAGTTGGCCAGCTCACCTTCAGGGTCAAGAACAGGTCATCATTAAGCTCAGGGGCAAGTGCATGGGTGGGCAGGCAGAGGAGGGCTCGCTCTGGGCTCAGGGAGTCTCTAGCTGGACTAGCAGGGGCTCTGGAGAGCTGGCCTTCTAGATTCTCTGCTGACCAGCCCTGGGTTAGGGTGAGAGGTAGGGTTAGGGTGAGGGGTTAGGGTTAGGGTTAGGGTAAGGGTGAGGTTTAGGGTTAGGTTTAGCGTTAGGGTTTAGGGTTAGGGTTTAGGGGTAGGGTTAGGGTTAAGATTAGGGTTAGGGTTAAGGTTAGGGTTAGGAGATGATGGCTCCTGATACTCCAGTAAAGATATATAAGACCTACTGGATATTCATTTGAAGGGCATGTGACCTCCTGAAAGTTATGTGAGCTGAGAAATTGTGACACTTAGTTAGAAAGTTAGTAGGAGAATAAAGCTCATTTGACAATCTGAAAACTCATAACACTTAGGAAGAATCTATGTGGTGTCCTGCCACGTAGGCAGGCAAGGGACAACCTCTTGATGCTCAGATTGTCTTTTGGAGAACTTACACTCAGGGAGAGGAGGGAACACTGCCCTTCATGCAGGTGGAGGTGTGACCTCCTCACACTCCTACAGGTAGTTGAAACTTCTTTACATGCAGGTAGGAGGTGAGCATTTGTCATCCTCCTGTCGGTGAGATGCCGTCTCCTGACAATCAGAAAAAATGAAACTACAGGATATTCAGGTGATTGTGGTGAGATTTCCTGATCCTTAGGTATAGGAGACACATCTTCCTGTATGTAGGTCTCAGAGAGGAGACCTGGAGACACTCAGGTAAGAAACACCAGGCCCTGTGATGCTCAGCAGTGAATAGAAGAATGGGCTTTGTAGTCCTAAATTAGAGAAATTCAAAGTGGCTCTTTGAAACGTGTGCTGATAGTATATACTTGGAAGAGGGAAAGACAATTTGCCCTACACAGTGTTAAGGATCGATTAATCTGGTGAGCCCGACACCTTGTGACCATTGACATGCTGCATCATCTTGACACAGAGGGATAGAGCTGCCCCTCAACCCATGATTTGGAACAGGAACTGTGGTTGCAGCTTGCATGAGGGGCAGACCCTGACACTGCACAAAACTGGATCCTCAGATGATACGGAATCTTTGAATGTAACTGGGAATGAAGATCCTGGCCTTGGGACAGAGGGAGGGGGCTGCACATGAGCCCCCATCACCCGAGGAGTACAGAGGGGCCTGTACAGAAAGCTGGGATCTTGTTTCAGCCTGAACCGGTTAAGCTAAAGGGCTCCTGCCTGGCCTGACTATTGGGGGGGTAAGGGGGATGTAGCCATGCTGATTGGTCAGGAGGCCACAGAGCTTTGTGAGGTCACTGGTCTTCCAGGGCAGGCTGGGGCAGGAATATGATAGAGATGCTGCCAACTGCCATTCTGCTGTCCTTGGCAGTGTCTGTGGTTGCCAAAGATAACGCGTGGAGGGAGGTCTTCAGAAAGGCTCTTCCCAGAAGGGGACATTCTCCAGGGCTCTCTGTGCACAGTCTCCCCGGGGCTCTGGGCCATGTGGCAACCAGGCCATGAGTGGGTGGGCCCAGGCCCTTGCTGAGGGAGGGCTCTGAGGATCATGGTCACCAGAGGTTTCTGTCGAGCCCATCCTTTCTGAGGATGACCTGGCTTGCCTCTGTGCCCACAGAAAGTATATGACTGGAGACTGAGTTTTGGAACAAGGGAAATTATATATGGGAACGATGAGTCAGTGAAGCCGCATCAACAGGAGAGATATGTCGAGAAAATCATCATTCATGAGAAATACATCCCCAGTTTAGAGAACCATGACATTGCTCTCATGAAGATCACCCCTCCCGTTCCTTGTGGGCAATTCATTGGAACGGGCCGCCTGCCCCAATTTAGGGCGGGCCCACCTGGAGTTCCTCAGGCCTGCTGGGTGGCTGGCTGGGGATTCTTGAAAGAGAAAGGTGAGTATGGGAGTGGCTCTCACAGGGGTAGGGGCACTGGAGGTCATTCCCTCAGTGGTCTCTGAAGTGCAGGGGCCATATGTGGTGCCTAGTGTTGATGTCCACCAGAATGTGGGACACTGTCCCCTTTTAGAGCGGGAGAAACTGGCAGCCAATTCCCCTGTGCACAACCTCACCACTGATGGCTTGTGTGGTCGCAAGGAGGAAGGGTGTATGCAGGCCCAGGAGAACCTGGGCATTTTTCGAATGGGGTATGGGCTGTGGCTCTATCTGGGGCCTGGAACCCCAGTTGCTACCTTCTGGAAATGGGGGATTGTCCCCTGAAACAGCACTTGGAGAAGAGCTCGAGAAGGGGTTTTGTGGTTGCGGGCCAACTCCTCTCCTCTCTGGACATCCATTTCCCCATCGTTGAGTGGAAGGGCCATGTCACGTGGTCTCTGAGCTCTGAGACCCCAGAGCCCAGCCCTCTAGACCTCAGTGAACCTCTGCTCCCCACCCTCGCTGGACACAATGCGAGAATCCACCCTCCCCATCCGAGGGACTTCGTTTTCTCTGCAGAGAGGGGACAGGGTTCTTGGCAGGCCAGCAGTGGGCAGCAAGGGTTTGACGAGTAGGTAGGCCTTTCAGCTTTCCACAGGTGACCACATGGACTTTTTACCCAGTCACATTGGGGATGAGAAGAGAGACTGAAAGCTCTTCTGTCCATTGATAATGGAACACTGAGGGCTCCTAAATCAAGGCACTTCAGTCATTTGGGGTTCAAAATTCAGCCTTTTCTGGTGACAAAACCCTGGTAGTTTCAGTATGCTTCCTGTAACTCTTCTTCCCTCTCTCAAGGCTTCCCCCTTTGTCTAATTGGGTTGCTTCTCCTCCCGGGCACCCCTGTTTCACTGGCGTCTGCTGGCCCTTCCCTCCCTGACCTCGGGTTTCAACCTCTGTCTGGCTATTGATGTCCATAGCTCTGCTGAGGCCTCTAGAGCATTCTTCTTGTCCCAACACCAGGCATTCCCTGCTCTGCCCACCCACCCAAACATGTGTGCAGTGTCCCAGGGTTCCTATAGTCCCTGGGGGGGCTGATCTCAGGGTTCTCATCTACACTCCCACCCCTACCACCACCTTTGCTGTCCTATCTCTCAAAAGGATTATAGGCTCCCAGCTACACCCTGGACATCACACAAGGCATCTTTTGTTCTAGGATCCTCCTCAACTTAGTGGGATTGCTACCGTCTTCTGGTGAATCCATCCCCTACTGGTAAAGCCGAGTTTTAAGAAATCCCCAGCCTCCAAATTTCTGTGTCATTCTTGCAGACCTTCCTTTTTCTACCTCCTCCTTGAGCCCATATGCTTCTGGGGTAGTCCTCCCTTTCTATTGAATTTCAAGTTCTTGTGGACTTTTTAGCATTTAAAGCCAACGTGTTGGGATTGAGAAAACCCTGTTCTCTTCCAGGTCATCTGGCTCTTCCATAGATCTAAAAGGTCACCATAAGCGACCAGGCTTGTTGTGGGGGTCATTTCCATGTCACCCCTGCCTTGGGGACAGTGCAAGTACAAAACTAACCCTGCTTGGATGGTATGCAAACTTGACCTGAAGGGCCTGGAGATGCAGTCCAAGCCACACAAACACACAGTCTGAATGCAGTGTGCCTAGCTCCATCCACTTTCCTCCACTTGGTTCTGGCTTCCCACTTGGCCTCCACTGCCATGTTCCAAGTGTGATCTGCCACATCTCCACCCGGATGCAGGCGATTTCAGACGCACCCACCAGGCTGTGGCTGGGCTGTGGGTGCGGCCGTGGTGGGTGGAGGCCACTTGATGAAGAGGGGATAGCTGCCCCTATAGTCAGGTGTGAGGTTGGCTGATGGAATCATAGCCTGGGCTGGGCCTTCCTTAACCCAAAGGTCATGATGGAGCCTCTGGGGCTGTACAGGATATTCTGACCTGCCTTCCGGTTATTCCAACCAGCCATGCCCCTGACCGATCTGTGTGTGTGGAGGCCATCCTGCAGCTCCTCCTTCTCTGTAACTTCAAAAGGGATGGGAGGCATGCGGGGAGGGACTCATCTGCCCAGCTCCAGCAGATCCTGTCCAGAACTGAGCTGAGGGGTTTAACGGGGGACAAAAAGCAATGAGGGCGACTTAGAGCCGTACTGTGGGGAAATGAAATGTATGCCCTGGGTTTGAGTGTAGAGAGGAAAACCTTGGTCCGAATCCAAGCCACACCACCTCCCTACCAGCATGTTTGTGCAAGTGGTGCTCCAAGCTCTTGATTGGAGGCAAGGTGAGTCATAGCACTTAACACAGGGGGTCACTGTGGGGTGTAAATGAGGTGACACATCCTGGCTGTAGCTGTGAATAATCATCTGGCATCAACACACATTCCTGCAGCCACATCTGCTCATCCTCCATGCACTGCCCCTCCTCTTCACCTGCATATGCCTCCACCACCCCACATCCTTCACAAGTGTCTGAGGAGAGGCCAGAGGCATTGACTTTCATGGATTTTAGGTTGAAGTAGAGCATTTCAGGATGATGGGGTTTCCGTGGAGGGAGGAGGCAGGGCTTTCCCAAAACATGTCTTCTGTGATCGCTGACCACCGAGCCGCCTGGCTGTAGCCTACAGGATCGCACCTACACTGCAGGAGGCCCGTGTGAACCTCATCGACCTCGACTTATGTAACTCCACCCAGTGGTACAACGGGCACATTTATTTAACCAATGTGTGTGCAGGGTACCCTGATTCAGGATCGACACCTGCCAGGTAACTTCCCTTCGGGCGCCCCTTTCCCTGTCAACACCTCTTTGTGAATCCCTGAACTCCACTCCCACCAGGGCCCTGCTTCAGTGACCCTTTCCCTGGTCCCATCTTGTAGTAGTGAGGATGGGAGGTGATACCTGTGGCCCCTACAAAGAACCAGTCACCACAAAGAGAGCTTTATCCCACCATGACACAGAGATAACACCTGAACACCACCCTGGAAGAAAATGCTTACCTCTCCTCACCAGAATACAAAACCTTCCAATCCACTTGTTCACACATGCCCATGCATGCATAAAGCCTCATACGTGGACTCAGGGGTCGCTGATCTTCCCTCCTCAATGCAAGGAGACCCATGACAATCCATCCCCTTCTCACATCCACCTGAAGCTGTTGATACCAACTCAAAGTTTACCACCACCTCTTATGTTCATGGCAGCAAGAAGTCACGTGACTGAACAAACTGCCCTTCCAGAGCATATGCCCCTTCTGGGCAGGGGAAAATTGGCTCAGGCAGAGAGTGACTTCTGTGTCCTTCTGGGCAGGGGGACAGCAGCGGGCCTTTCATGTGCAGAGACAACTTGACAAACACCTATGTGGTCGTGGGAGTCACAAGCTGGGTGGTGGCTGTGCCCGAACTAAGCGCCCCGGCGTCTACACGGCCACCTGGCCCTACCTGAACCAGACTGCTTCCAAGATCTGTTCTAATGCCCTGCACATGGCTCAATCGCCCACCCCTCCCCATCCGACTTCTCAAGCAATCCCAGCTAGACAATCCTCTGCCCGCCCTTCTGCTCGCCCTCCTTGGTACTTCCAACGCCCTCCTTGACCTCCTCCCAGCCGCTCTGCATCTCGACCTCAACCTCGACCCAAACCCCCGGCGCCAACCCCAGCCCCACCGCCACTCCCATCTGCCCCCGCACCTATCAGTAAAGCTCCCCAAGTACTTTATGTTGCCAAGCGACTAGAGCAACTCACAGAGATCTTGAAGGGGAAGACCTTTTCTAATGAAAAGGGGTATTACAAAATGGAGACCACAGATCTCCCAGAACAGACGGCTGCCTCCTGATCTGACCCCACTCCAGACCCAGTGAGCCCTTTACTCCCAAGAGTAAATCTTGAAGGGATGATTTCCTGACTTCTTCATTCCTGCCCTCCCCGGCACAATCCAAACCTCCCCCAGCAAATCTGTCTTCCCTCTCTCACCCTCCAACAGGGTGCAATTGCTTATGTGTCAGAGGTCATTGTGGTCTCCTAAATCTTGATTTTTGAAGTTGGAACAAGGCGATCTGTGGTGACAGGCCAGGTATGGTCTGGATCTCACACTCAAAGTCTCTGCTTATTAAATCAGTGCAGGTGGGCCCTGGAGCACTTCTGTGAGGTGAGCTGACTCAGAAGGAGGGGTGTGGGTACATTGGAAGAATGACCCCAGTCTGAAGTTTTGTACCATGGCCATCTGATGCTCAGTTCACATGGCCAACCCCAGGTAGGAGTCTGCCCTCAACCAGAATTGCTTATGTCCATCTGTGAATTCCTGAGAAAGAGATTTCGATGGCCTCAGGTCAACTGCCCACTCTGGTCAGGGCCCAGATCAAGCCTAAATGCTGGATTAGCCACTTGAGAATTAATGATTGCAGGCTCCAGAAAGAAACCCCCGGGCTCCTGGCTGGGCAGTTACTGCAACAAGCAAAAGTCTCATACCTTGTCACCTGGTCACTCTTTGCACATGTTTCAAGTGCAAGATGGTCCTATGTTCTGGTTGCAAAGACAGATGGCATAGGGTACAGGACCATGAGGGAGGAACTTTGGGTGAGGAAGACCAAGGACCCTGTCTTTTCCTGCTGGGGCTGCAACAGGGACTGATGAAGCAGGCATGAGTATTTTCAGGATTCGTCAGTCTGTGTGGGTTCAAACAAACCCCCTGCTTTACCCCTCATCAGCTATGTGGCCTTGGGAATATGGCCAGAGGGTTGTGTGACAATGAAATTAGGACAGATGTGAAGCTTTCAGAGCAGAGCGTGACACGTCATACATGCTTATAGATGTGGGCTCTAGAGCCAACTGGTGATGAGATGCTGGGTAACCTTATACTTATGCAAGGGCACTCGGGTCTATATCGTCTGTGCACTTATGAGCCCTGGAATGCCTAGGCTACCTAAGAGGACTTGCAAATTGATCTGGGTGGCCCATGGCTCTGTAGTGTATTAACATTTGATAAAATACAAAAACCAAATTATATCTGCCTTCACTGAGAGCCAACATTACTAAGATTAGAGTTGGCATGTCCATGATTCCTTTCGTTGGCTTTGGTCTGTCTCTTCTAAAGTCAGTTTCTTAATCTCCCTACTGGTTATATAAGCTTTGTACCCTGGTGTCAGACACCAGGTACCCTCTAAACACTGAACAAAACTCAATGTCAGTCACAGAGTGAGACAAACACCAAGGCATAAGCCACATGGTCCAAAGAGCAGAAACAACCATGGCAGCCACTCAGGACCTGCCCTCACCCTTCCTGGGCAGTCCTGAACCCTGACCTTGCAGGTGGGAATGATGTGGCAAGATGTGCTCAGGCTAGGGAGTAGGGGTGGGTGTGGAGAATTTGGGACAATTTTGGAGGAGCTATAATAGCAGTGGTTTCTTTCCACTTACAGATCATCCCTCCTCCTCAGAGCTTCCCAGGATCCGGAATGGATTCTCCTGGCACTCTCTCCTTTCACATGCTCAAATCCTTGTCCTTAGTTTTTCCCTTCTCTCCTCATTGGGCCTGTCATCTGTAGCTGACACTTGGGTCTCCTTCCTGGGGAGACAGGGCTTATGCTCAGGGAACACTGATGGGAGGCCATGGATTGGGTAGAGCCTGCAGAATCTGATTGATGGTTTCTTGTGTATCTTCCGAAACTTTCCATGCCCACGAATAGATTTACGTATAACACTCTTCTTATTTAGTCACTGTTCATACTACTCTGACTTCCTGTTTCATTTAGGAAATTAGAGTTATTTTCGTATTAGCACACAGGGACTCACCCTCTCAAAATTACATTGTGCATTAGGGGTACTTATGAGATACAGTGCCACATTTCCTTCCTGGGAGGGGTTCTCTAGCCCCCAGCTTTAGCTTTCCCTCAATGTACTCATTTCCCCACATAAAGCCAATACTGGTTTATATCAAATTCACTGATTTTTGCAAAACGAATAGATGTTCCAATTGTCATTTTTTTTTAAATTATGAATGAAGTTGTTGACAAGTGAAGTGAGAGTCTCTGATCTGCCTTCATATCCCTGTGGATTCTCTAACCCTGAAAATGGCTTACAGGTCCCGGAGCAGATACTGCTGCACACAGAGACAAGAAGAACAGGGGAAAACTGGACAGGCTGTACAATGAGCCAGCACCAAGGGGCATCTAGGCAACTGAGGCATATGCTTACTGTTGGGTAGGTGTTCAGATAGTGGAATGGCTGGGTTATATGGCAGGTGTAAGTTTTGACATATGAATGCACCCAGGAAACCAGCACCACGATCAACATAGTGAACCTGTCCATCACTCCAAAGGCTTCCTTGGGGTACTCTGTAATCCCTCCAGCCCCTTCCCTCCTCGGCCCTAGCAACTTCTGCTCTGTTTCTCTCACTGTGTATCCATTTGTATTTAAAAAATAATTTTAATAAATGGAGTCATACAGAGAGTGCTCTTTTTTTTTTTTTTGGTCTAGCTTCTTTGGTCTAGCAGGCTCTCCACTGAGCAGGGAGCCCTGTGCAGGGCTCCGTCCCTGGACCCGGAGATCATGATCTGAGCTGAAGGCGGAGGCTTAACAGACTGAGCCACCCAGGTGCCCTGGGATTTCTAAATATTTTACTAAAAACAAATGAAAAAGCCACAAGCTATTCTGTTTGCCACTAATTCCTACACCAAAAAGGAAAACACGACCCAGCTGCATTTATCCATGTCACGGCACCTCAACATCAGTTTTAGATATTTTCCTATATACTTTGTAAATGTCTTTAGTGCAATCAGCTCATTAATTTATGCAAATTAGGGAAACTGATTTATAATATCATCACCTTTAAAGGTAGCTTCTACATATTTCTTCCCCCCGCCCCAAGATGCCCACCAGATATGTCGCTAAGGTGAACGATGATACAATCAACGGTTTCAGGAGCCCAAAGCAGTCTTTTTAAAAGTTCACGGTGAGACACTTGGCTTTCTTTGAAAGATCTACGTCATTGCCTGGCTTCAGTAACAGGAAGAAACCTGATGGGGATTTCCCTCTTATGAAAAAAGTTGAAAAGTGAGCATCGCGTTCAGCATCTGTTTTGCTGGGAGCCACTGCAGAGGCGGCGAGCACCACAACCAGCTCCTTCCTGGCAACCGCTCTCCATGTCCAGCCCCAGCGCTTTGAATTGTGTCTGTGAGCATCTGCTGTGCTTTATCTCCATCCATTAGGAAGTTGTGTCCTGAGGCCTAAGGAAAGCCAAAGAGAAGTCATTTTTGGAGTCTGAGCTTGCTCACTATTTTTTCTGTATAAATGAATGGTAATTCCTCCCTTGGTTTACACCATTTGTGCTGTGAAATGTTTCCTAGGATCAATGTACTTTCAAATAGTGGGGGAAACTGTACCCCATCCTGCTGGGTTAGCTTGAGTCTCCATGCTGCACACAATGTTCCATGACTTATGGATTTTTTCACTCAAACATTGTGCCTTTGACCACCTTCCCTGCCCCCCATCCCTGAATCTGGCAACCACCAGTCTGTTCTCAGTATCTATGCTTTCAGTATATTTTTCCATGTGGAACGTCCATGAACATCTGGTATTTGTCTTTCTGTGTCTGAGTTCCTTAGCATAATGCTCCCAAAGTCTCTGTTTCTATGTCTGGTTACTGTGAATAATGCTGCAGTGAACAACGGAGTGCATCTATCTTCTTGAGGTAGTGTTTTTGTGTTCTCTAGATAAATACTCAGTAGAGCAATTCCTGGGTCATGTGGTAGTTGTCTTCATTTTTTCCAGAACCTCTATATTGTTTGTCACAGTGGTTGTACCAATGTACATTCCCACCAACAGTGCACAGGGTCCCCTTGTCTACACACCTTTGGCCACACCTGGTGTCTGTCTCTGGGACGATTGCCATCCCAACAGTTGTGAGGTGATAGCGGATTACAGGTTTGACTTATGTTTCCCTGACGATGATTAGTGTTGTTGAACAACGTTTTCTGTGTCTGCTGTTCACTTGGGTGCCATCTTTGGAAAGTATCTGTTCACATATTCTCCCCATTTTTTATACAGGTTTTTGTTTGTTTGTTTTGATTTGTATGAGTGTTTTGTGTTTTGGATATTAGCCTCTTCTCACACATATGATTTGCAGGTATTTTTTCTCATTGGGTAGTCCACCTTTTAAGTTTTTTATTATTATTATTATTTTTTGCTGTGCAGAAGATTTCAGTTTGATGTCATTCTACTTGTTTATTTTTGCATTTGTTGCCTTCGCTTTTAGTGTCCGATCTAAAACACTCTTTGCCAAAACCATACCCCGAAACGTACTACCTGTGCTTTCCTCTCAGAGGTTTATGGATTCAGGTCTTATGTTCAAGTCATTCATCCATTTAAATTTTTGTGTAAGAAAGTGATCCAGTTCCATTCTTCTGCGTGTAGCGTGCGGTTTTCCAGTGCCGTTCACTGAAGAGACAGTCCTTTCCGCACTGCATATTTTCTGCTGCTGTGTCGTCAGTTAAGACCATAGTTTGTGGGTTAGTTTCTCAGCTTTCTTCTGCTTCTGCTTCTGCTTCTCCTCCCTCCTCTTCCTCCTTCCTCCGTTTTTGTCTTAGCGTTTTCCTCTGAGAAAATATTTTTCCCGTAAGAATATACGCAGTGTGGACTTCATTGATTACATGTCATACTATTTGTTAGGACACTTCTCTGATGTGTGTTTTTGTAAATGAGTAGCTGGATCTATAGCTCCCAACACGTTAAACATGTGGGCAGAACTACTCAAGTCATGTTATATCCTTCCATCAGATACGGATTGTGTCTGATTGTCGTCTTTTGTGATGCTATCAGTTGGTGATGGATATCTATATTTCCTTCTCCATGATACGTTTATTAAAGTGATTTTAAATTTCTTAAAAATGTGCATTCTAAATCATCCTTATTTTATAATATATATTTATATAAAACATGTTTGAACAGAAGCATTTATTGGAATCAGCTGTTGAAACAGCTGATTAATTAATATTAATAAATATTAATTCCCATTCAGAGTTAATCATATCAGAGCTAAGTTTAAATAAGCCTTTAATGTACTGACTCTAATGAGTAAACTTTGCCAAAAGTGCTATGACTATCATTTTCCGAACTTTCTATTCTATTCCATTGACCTGTGTGTCTGTTTTCTTCTTCTTTTTCTTTTTTCTTAAAATATGTTGCGTTATTTGTTTCAGAAGTACAGATCTGTGATTCAACAGTCTTGCACAATTCACAGCGCTCACCGTAGCACATACCCTCCCCAATGTCTATCACCCAGCCACCCCATCCCTCCCACCCCCAACCACTCCAGTAACACTCAGTTTCTTTCCTGAGATTCAGAATTCCTCATATCAGTGAGGTCATGTGATACATGTCTTTCTCTTATTGACTTATTTCACTCAGCATAACACCCTCCAGTTCCATCCACGTCGTTGCAAATGGCAAGATCCCATTCCTTTTGATGGCTGCATAATATTCCATTGTGTATATATACCACTTCTTCTTTATCCATTCATCTGTCGATGGGCATCTTGGCTCTTTCCACAGTTTGGCTATGGTGGACATTGCTGTTATAAACATTGGGGTACACGTAACCCTTCGGGTCCCTACATTTGTATCTTTGTGGTAAATACCCAGTAGTGCAATTGCTGGATCGAACGGTAGCTCTAATTTCAACTGTTTGAGGAACTCCATACTGTTTTCCAGAGTGGTTGCACCAGCTTGCATTCCCACCAACAGTGTAGGAGGGTTCCCCTTTCTCCACATCCCCGCCAACATCTGTCGTTCCCTGACTTGTTAATTTTAGCCATTCTGACGGGTGTGAGGTGGTATCTCATTGAGGTTTTGATTTGGATTTCCCTGATGCCAAGCGATGTTGAGCACTTTTTCATGTGCCTGTTGGCCATTTGGATGTCTTCTTTGGAGAAATGTCTGTTCATGTCTTCTGCCCATTTCTTGATTGGATTATTTGTTCTTTGGGTGTTGAGTTTGATAAGTTCTTTATAGATTTTGGATACTAGCCCTTTATCTGATATGTCATTTGCAAATATTTTCTCCCATTCTGTCGGTTGTCTTTTGGTTTTGTGGACTGATTCTTTTGCTGTGCAAAAGCTTTTTATCTTGATGAAATCCCAATAGTTCATTTTGGCCCTGGCTTCCCGTGCCTTTGGCAATGTTTCTAGGAAGAAGTTGCTGCGGCTAAGGTCGAAGAGGTTGCTACCTGTGTTCTCCTTTAGGATTTGGATGGACTCCTGTCTCACGTTTAGGTCTTTCAACCATTTGGAGTCTATTTTTGTGTGTGGTGTAAGGAAATGGTCGTTTCATTCTTCTGCATGTGGCTGTCCAATTTTCCCAACACCATTTGTTGAAGAGACTGTCTTTTTGCCATTGGACATTCTTTCCTGCTTTGTCAAAAATGAGTTGACCATAGAGTTGAGGGTCCATTTCTGGGCTCTCGATTCTGTTCCATTGATCGATGTGTCTGTTTTTGTGCCAGTACCATACTGTCTTGATGATGACAGCTTTGTAATAGAGCTGGAAGTCCGGAATTGTGATGCCGCCAGCTTTGCTTTTCTTTTTCAGTATTCCTCTGGCTATTCGGGGTCTCTTCTGGTTCCATACAAATTTTAGGATTATTTGTTCCATTTCTTTGAAAAAAGTGGATGGTATTTTGATGGGGATTGCATTGAATGTGTAGATTGCTCTAGGTAGCATTGACATCTTCACAATGTTGATTCTCCCAATCCATGAGCTTGGAACGTTTTTCCATTTCTTTGTGTCTTCTTCAATTTCTTTCCTGAGTATTTTATACTTTTCTGAGTACAGATCCTTTGCCTCTTTGGTTAGATTTATTCCTAGGTATCTAATGGTTTTGGGTGCAATTGTGAATGGGATTGACTCCTTGATTTGTCTCTCTTCTGTCTTGTTGTTGGTGTATAGGAATGCCACTGATTTCTGTGCATTGATTTTATATCCTGTTACTTGACTGAATTCCTGTATGAGTTCTAGCAGTTTTGGGGTGGAGTCTTTTGGGTTTTCCACATACAGTATCATATCATCTGCAAAGAGTGAGAGTTTGACTTCCTCTTTGCCGATTTGGATGCCTTTGATTTTTTTTGTTGTCTGATTGCTGTGGCTAGGACTTCTAATACTATGTTGAATAGCAGTGGTGAGAGTGGACATCCCTGCCGCGTTCCTGACCTTAGGGGAAAAGCTCTCAGCTTTTCCCCATTGAGAATGATATTCGCTGTAGGTTTTTCATAGATGGCTTTTATGATATTGAGGTATGTACACTCTATCCCTATACTCTGAAGAGTTTTGATCAAGAAAGGATGTTGTACTTTGTCAGATGCTTTTTCTGCATCTATTGAGAGGATCATATGATTCTTGTTCTTTCTTTTGTTAATGTATTGTATCACGTTGATTGATTTGCGGATGTTGAACCAGCCTTGCAGCCCAGGAATAAATCCCACTTGGTCGTGGTGAATAATCCTTTTAATGTACTGTTGGATCCTATTGGCTAGTATTTTGGTGAGAATTTTTGCATCCATGTTCATCAAGGATATTGGTCTGTAATTCTCTTTTTTGATGGGGTCTTTGTCTGGTTTTGGGATCAAGGTAATGCTGGCCTCATAAAATGAGTTTGGAAGTGTCCCTTCCATTTCTATTTTTTGGAACAGTTTCAGGAGAATAGGTATTAATTCTTCTTGAAATGTCTGATAGAATTCCCCTGGGAAGCCATCTGGCCCTGGGCTTTTGTTTCCTGGGAGATTTTTGATGACTGTTTCCATTTCCTTAGTGGTTATAGGTCTGTTCAGGTTTTCTATTTCTTCCTGGTTCAATTTTGGTAGTTGATACATCTCTAGGAATGCACCCATTTCTTCCAGGTTATCTAATTTGCTGGCATAGAGTTGCTCATCATATGTTCTTATAATTATTTGTATTTCTTTGGTGTTGGTTGTGATCTCTCCTGTTTCATTCATGATTTTGTTGATTTGGGTCATTTCTCTTTTCTTTTTGATCAGTCTGGCCAGGGGTTTATCAATCTTGTTAATTCTTTCAAAGAACCAGCTCCTAGTTTCGTTGATCTGTTCTACTGTTCTTTTGGTTTCTATTTCATTGATTTCTGCTCTGATCTTTATGATTTCTCTTCTCCTGCTGGGTTTAGGCTTTATTTGCTGTTCTTTCTCCAGCTCCTTTAGGTGTAGGGTTAGGTTGTGTATTTGAGACCTTTCTTGTTTCTTGAGAAAGCTTGTATTGCTATATACTTTCCTCTCAGGACTGCCTTTGCTGTATCCCAAAGATTTTGAACAGTTGTGTTTTCATTTTCATTGGTTTCCATGAATTTTTTTAATTCTTCTTTAATTTCTTGGTTGACCCATTCATTCTTTAGTAGGATGCTCTTTAGCCTCCCTGTATTTGAGTTCTTTCCAACTTTCCTCTTGTGGTTGAGTTCTAGTTTCAAAGCATTGTGGTCTGAAAATATGCAGGGTATGATTCCAATCTTTTGGTACCGGTTGAGACCTGATTTGTGACCTAGGATGTGATCAATTCTGGAGAATGTGCCATGGGCACTAGAGAAGAATGTGTATTCCGTTGCTTTGGGATGGAATGTTCTGAATATGTCTGTGAAGTCCATTTGATCCAGTGTGTCATTTAAAGTCTTTATTTCCTTGTTGATCTTTTGCTTAGATCATCTGTCCATTTCAGTCAGGGGGTTGTTAAAGTCCCCCACTATTATTGTATTGTTGTCAATGTGTTTCTTTGCTTTTGTTATTAATTGCCTTATATAATTGGCTGCTCCCATGTTCGGGATAGTTATTTACAATTGTTAGATCTTCTTGTTGGATAGACGCTTTAAGTAGGATATAGTGTCCTTCCTCATCTCTTATTACAGTCTTTGTTTTAAAATCTAGTTTGTCTGATATAAGGATTGCCACCCCAGCTTTCTTTTGGTGTCCATTAGCATGGTAAATGGTTTTCCACCCCCTCACTTTCAATCTGGGGGTGTCTTTGGGTCTAAAATGAGTCTCTTGCAGACAGCATATGGATGGGTCTTGTTTTTTAATCCAATCTGATAGCCTGTGTCTTTTGATTGGGGCATTTAGCCCATTTACATTCAGGGTAACTATTGAAAGGTATGAATTTAGTGCCATTGTATTACCTGTAAGGTGACTGTTAACTGTCTGTTGTCTGTGTTCGTTTCTGCTCTTTGCTGCTTTTAGGTTCTCTCTTTGCTTAGAGGACCCCTCTCAATATTTCTTGGAGGGCTGGTTTCGTGTTTGCAAATTCCTTTAGTTTTTGTTTGTTCTGGAAGATTTTTATCTCTCCTTCTATTTTCAATGATAGCCTAGCTAGATATAGTATTCTTGGCTGCATATTTTTCTCGTTTAGTGCTCTGAAGATATCTTGCCAGTCCTTTCTGGCCTGCCAGGTCTCTGTGGATAGGTCTGTTGCCAATCTAATGTTTCTACCATTGTAGGTTACATATCTCTTCTCCCAAGCTGCTTTCAGGATTTTCTCTTTGTCTCTGAGACTCGTAAGTTTTACTATTACATGTCGGGGTGTTGACCTATTATTATTGATTTTGAGAGGGGTTCTCTGTGCCTCCTGGATTTTAATGCCTCTTTCCTTCCTCACATTAGGGAAGTTCTCTGCTATAATTTGCTCCAATATACCTTCTGCCCCTCTCTCTCTCTCTTCTTCTTCTGGGATCCCAATTATTCTAATGTTGTTTCGTCTTATCGTATCACTTATCTCTCGAATTCTGCCCTCGTGATCCTGTAGTTATTTCTCTCTCTTTTTCTCAGCCTCTTTATTTTCCATCATTTGGTCTTCTATATCGCTGATTCTCTCTTCTGCCTCATTTATCCTAGCATTTAGTGCCCCCATTTTTTATTGCACCTCATCAATAGCCTTTTTGATTTCGATTTGGTTAGATTTTAGTTCTTTTATTTCTCCAGAAAGGGTTCTCTAATAACTTCCACGCTTTTTTCAAGCCCAGCTAGTATCTTTAAAGTCATGATTCTGAACTCTAGGTCCGACATCATACTATGGCCGTATTGAGTAGGTCCCTGGCTGACGGTACTACGTCTTGTTCTTTTTGCTGAGGTGATTTCTTTCGTCTTGTCATTTTGTCCATTGGAGTATAGATGAATGAGAGAACAAGAGGCTAACAGGTTTACAACATCCCCTGCAAATATACTGTATACAAATCAGAAAAGACCTGAAACCAGGGGAAAAGAAAGGGAAAGAAAGAAAAAAGAAAGAGAAAAAGAAAAAAAGATAAAAACAAAAACAAAACAATTCAAAAAAGGTAGAATATGATCAAATATGATCAGGCTAGTGCATAGATCAGTGCCACACACTAGATTTTGGGCGTATTTTGGTCTGTTAGAAAAAAGTGCCTCCTAAAATTTTAAAGGAAGAAAGACATATATGTACAAAATAAGGGTTGATACAATGAAGGGATGGAAGATGATTGTAAAGATGAAAATTATAAAAGATTTTATAAAAGGACTTGGTAAGATAAGTTGTTTGAAAAAAGAAAGAAGATTTAAGGGAAAAATAAAAAAAGGAAAAAGGGAGAGAATGTGATCAGGCAGGAGACTAGGACCAAGCCATACACTAGTGATTTAGGGTATATTTTGATCTGTTAGAAGAAACTCTATCTCAAAATTTTAAAGGGAGAACAACTTATATATATATGCCAAAAACAAGGGTAACTACTATGAAGGGATAAAATATGACTCTAAAAATGAACAAAAAATAAAAAATGTTTTTTTTAAAAAAAAAGGGATTTATAAGATGTTGGTTGAAAAAGGGAAAAGGAAAAATAAAAAAAAGTCAACAAAAATTAACTTTGATGAAATAATGAATCATGGTAAAAAAAAAAAAAAAAAACCATGAATCTATGTGCAGTATTCCCCTAGCGCTGGAATTCTCCTATTCTCCTTGATCGATCAACTTGGTCTTGGCTTGCTGGCTGTTTGTGCTGATCTTCTGGGGGAGGGGCCTGTTGCTGTGGTTTCCAAATGTCTTTGCCGGAGGCGGAATTGCCCCGCCCTTGTCGGTCCGGGCTAAGGAAGCTGCTCCGGTTTGCTCTCAGGAGCTTTTGTTCCCTGAAAGCTCTCGGTACAGCTTTGGAGGACCAGGGCAGAAATGGTGGCCTCCCAATCTGCACTCGGAGGAGCTGAGAACTCAGGGCCCCGCTCCTCAGTGTGCCCCCAGAGAAAAGCAGTCACTTCCGTGTCCCCGGTCTCTGGCCGCACTCCGTGCTCACCCGGCCTGTGATCGAGCGTTGCTATCTCTGGCACCGGACCCCGCTCGGAGTCTCCAAACCCAGCAGATCCCTGCAGTGCGTTCCCGCACCGCTCCTCCCCGGGAAGGAAGGGGAGTCTCCCCGGATCTGCTGCTTGTTGGGTCCCTGCTGGAGGAGCAGTGGCCCGACTGGGCCGCAGATCACAGTTTATGGCAACCCCGAGCTGAGAGCCCGCGACTCTGCTCCGTCTCTGCAGCCGGCTTCCCTGCTCTGATACCTGGGAGCTCTGGCGCACTCAGGCACCCCCGGTCTCTCTGTGACCCCAAGCGTCCTGAGACCACACTGTCCCGGGAGGATTCCACCCCCCGCTTAGCCACTGCAGCGACGTCCCTCCGCCGAGCCAACTTCTAAAAGGTCCGATTTTGTGCTCCGCGGCTCTATCACTTGCCAGAAGCGGCCGGCAGAGGCCCCTCCCCCGCCGTCTATCCTCCCGAATATCGACTCGGAGTCACTTCTCCGCACACCCTACCTTCCAGTAAGTGGTCGCTTCTCTGTTCAGAGAGTTGTTGCTACTCTCCTGTTCGATCTCCTGTTGAGTTCGTAGGTGTTCAGAATGGTTTGATCCCTATTCAGCTGAATTCCTGAGACCAGACAAAATCTAGGTCTCCTACTCCTCCGCCATCTTGCTCCGCCCCCCCAGACATTTTTTTATTTAAATAATGCAGTAGCATAGTATCATGTACCGACAGGAGTTTCATTAACAAAACAATTTATAAGAGAGCATATCTGTTGCAATAATTAAAGACAGATTTTCATGGCAGGAAGTTAGTGCCAAGTCAGGGACTCCTGAATTCGTCAGAGTATGGCCGGCAGCTCAGGGGTGCTACGTTTTCTTTCACTAAAGACACGTTTCTTGGGCAGTTTAACATCCCCCCCCCCTTAGAATTTAATGCTGTCAAAGCTATGATTAATATTTTACTCAGAATTTTTAAGAGAAAATCTTCACAAAATTAACCATACAGATCCTCAAGTAATTAGGACCACTCAGAGGCACCTGAAAAGAATTCCATGTATGGATTCGTTGATTTTTCTTTTATTCTTTGAATTAAATTCAGTGAAAGTTTTAAGGGGGGGGGAAGTCAGTTAGCTATTCATTCCCTCATGTTTTAATTAAACAATTTTAGCGATTACGTAGAAAAACACATTTTACATGTTGCTGTAAAGCACTTTTCTGGAACTGGCCACTGAATTAAGACATCGGAAGATCATGATAGGCCACCTATCTTCCTGTAACGTGATGGTAAATCTGCCTCTCGATGTCCGAAACCAGAGTACTGGCACCTATTCGGAACAGTTCTGGCGTCAGCCATTCATCTCCCAGCTCTTCCTTCACATGAGAGAGAGAAGCAAGGGAATCCTTGGCACTGCGGATGCCTCCTGCTGGTTTAAACCTACCTTGTTTCCAGTTTTCCAGAAGAAATCTCTAATGGCCCATAGCATTACTATAGCTACTGGGAAAGTGGCATTTACCGTTTCTTTTCCAGTAGAGGTCTTAATAAAGTCTGATCCTGCCATCATTGCGATCATACTGGCTTTATAGACATGAGTAAGAGATCCACGTTCTCCTGTAGCTAAGATGGTTTTGAGATGAGCCCCCCACAGGCCTTGCAAAACTGACGAATCTCATCACACAGGGTTTCCCGCTGGCCGGTCTGCACCAAGGTCCTATTAATCACCACATCGATTTCTGTAACTCCATTTTCCACAGCCAATCTGATCTCTTCCAATCGTGTTTTTAAATGAGTCTGTCCAGGGTGCCTGGGTGGCTCAGTTGGTTGGGTGACTACCTTCGGCTCAGGTCATGATCCTGGAGTCCCGGGATGGAGTCCCACATCAGGCTCCCTGCTCAGCAGGGAGTCTGCTTCTCCCTCTGACCCTCTTCCCTCTCGTGCTATCTCTCATTCTCTCTTTTAAATAAATAAATAAATAAATAAATAAATAAATAAATAAATAAATAAATATAAATAAATGAGTCTGTCCAGCTGGAACGCCAGTGGGCACGGAAGCCACTGGGATGGTACAGCCTGGGGCCTTCAGTGCTTTAACCGCATCACACACCTGCGTGGGCTAGACATAAACAGCAGTGGTCATAAGGCCTTTATCACACATATTTAAACTTTTTAAGAGAGCTTCCCGGATTGGATACTTGGCTTTATATCAGAGCCTCTGAACGTTGGAAGATGTGTCATCGTCTGAAAGTGTAGTAAGACCTATAGGTAATCGCTTTCAGGAGCCAAGCAACTTGCCACTCCTTTTTCACGGTTCTGCAAGCCTGGATTTGTTCTGCATGCCTCAGAACTGCGGGTTGATTCATTTCTTACTTTTATTCCTAGATTTTTTTTTTCTTGATGCAATTGTAAATGGCATTGTTTTCTTATTTTCTCTTTGTGGAAGTTTGTCATCACTATACAGAAATGCAACAAGTTGGGACACCTGGTGGCTTAGTCAGTTTAAGCGTCTGTCTTTGGCTCAAGTCACAATCCCAGGGTCCTGGCATCCAGAACCTCAATGGTCTCCCTCCTCAGTGGGGTGCCGGCTTCTAGGTCCCCTTCTGCTGCTCACCCTGCTTGTGCTGTTTCTCTCTCTCTGTCAAATAAATAAATAAAATCTTTAAAAAAAAGAAATGCAACATGTCTCTGTATATTGACTTTGTATCCTGCAGCTTTAGTGAATTTATTTATTCTAACATTTTTTTGGTGGATTCTTTAGTGATTTCTATATATAGTATGTCATTTGCAAATAGTGACAGTTTTCCTATTTGGATTTCATCTTTTCTTTCTTTCATTCTTTCCTCTTTTCTTTCTTTCTTTCTTTCTTTCTTTCTTTCTTTCTTTCTTTCTTTCTTTCTTTCTTTCTTTCTTTCCTCTTCTTTCTTTCTTTCTTTCTTTCTTTCTTTCTTTCTTTCTTTCTTTCTTTCTTTCTTTCTTTCTTCTTCCTTCCTTCCTTCCCTCCTTTTCTTTCTTTCTTCTTTCTTTTTCTTTCTTTCTTTCTTTCTTTGTTTCTTTGTTTGTTTGTTTGTTTGTTTGTTTGTTTGTTTCTTTCTTTCTTTCTTTCTTTCTTTCTTCTTTCTTTCTTTCTTTCTTTCTTTCTTTCTTTCTTTCTTTCTTTCTTTCTTTCTTTCTTCTTTTCTTTTCTTTTCTTTTTTTGTCTAAATGTTTGGCTAGGGCTTTCAATACTATGTTGAATGAAAGTGATGAGAGTGGAAATCTTTGTCTTGTTCTTGATCTTAGTGGAAAAGTTTTCAGATTTTCACCCTTGAGTATGATTTTAGCTGTGAGCTTTGCATATATGGTCTATGTCCCTCTATACCCAGATGGTTTAGTGTTTTTATCATACATGCATATCGAATCTTGTCAAGTGTTCTTTCTGCATCTATTGTAACAATCATATGATTTTTATCTTTTATATTTTTAAGATGGTGTATCCTGATGTTTGATGTGCAGATGTGCAAACATCCTTGCATCCCTGGAATAAATCCCACTTGATTGTGTTGTGTGATTCTCCCGATGTATTGTTGAATTCAGTTTGCTTATAATTTGTTGAGGATTTTGGCATCTATGTTCTTGAGGGATATTGGCCTTTCCTTTTCTTTTTTTTTCCCATCCGCCCACCCCCCTCCCCTCTAGAACCCTCAGTTTGTTTTTCAGTGTCCATTATCTCTCATGGTTCGTCTCCCCCTCCGACTTACTCCCCTTCATTCTCCCCCTCCTGCTATCTTCTTCTTCTTTCTTTTTTCTTAACATATATTGCGTTATTTCTTTCAGAAGTACACATCTGTGATTCAACAGTCTTGTACAATTCACAGTTCTCACCATAGCACATACCCTCCCCAATGTCTATCACCCAGCCACCCCATCCCTCCCACCCCCAACCACTCCAGGAACACTCAGTTTGTTTCCTGAGATTAAGAATTCCTCATATCAGTGAGATCATATGATACATGTCTTTCTATGATTGACTTATTTCACTCAGCATAACACCCTCCCATTCCATCCACGTCGTTGCAATTGGCAAGATCTCATTCCTTTTAATGGCTGCATGATATTCCATTGTGTACATATACCACTGCTTCTTTATCCATTCATCTGGCGATGGACATCTTGGTTCTTTCCACAGTTTCGCTATTGTGGACATTGCTGCTATAAACATCTGGGTGCACGTACCCCTTTGGATCCCTACATTTGGATCTTTGTGGTAAATACCCAGTAGTGCAATTGCTGGATCATATGGTAGCTCTATTTTCAACTTTGTTAGGAAACTCCATACTGTTTTCCAGGGGGTTTGCACCAGCTTGCATTCCCACCAACAGTGTAGGAGGGTTCCCCTACTCCACATCCCCGCCAAAATCTGTCGTTTCCTGACTTGTTAGTTTTAGCCATTCTGACTGGTGTGAGGTGGTATATCATTGAGGTTTTGATTTGGATTTCCCTGATGCCAAGCAATGTGGAACACTTTTTCATGTGTCTGTTGGCCATTTGGATGTCTTCTTTGGAAAAATGTCTGTTCATGTCTTCTGCCCATTTCTTGATTGGATTATTTGTTCTTTGGGGGTTGAGTTTGATAAGTTCTTTATAGATTTTGGAAACTAGCCCTTTATCTGATATGTCATTTGCAAATATTTTCTCCCATCCTGTCGGTTGTCTTTTGGTTTTGTGGACTGATTCTTTTGCTATGCAAAAGCTTTTTATCTTGATGAAATCCCAATAGTTCATATTTGCCCTTGCTTCCCTTGCCTTTGGCGAAATTTCTAGGAAGTAGTTGCAGCGGCTGAGTTCGCAGAGGTTGCTCCTTGTGTTCTCCTTTAGAATTTTGATGGACTCCTGTCTCACCTTTAGGTCTTTCAACCATTTGGAGTCTATTTTTGTGGGTGGTGTAAGGAAATGGTACAGTTTTATACTTCTGCATGTGGCTGTCCAAAATTCCCAACACCATTTGTTGAAGAGACTCTCTTTTTCCATTGGACATTCTTTCCTGCTTTGTTGAAGACGAGTTGACCATAGAGTTGAGGGTCCATTTCTGGGCTCTCTATTCTGTTCCATTGATCTATGTGACTCTTTTTGTGCTAGTAGCATTCTGTCTCGATGATGACAGCTTTGTAATAGAGCTGGAAGTCCGGAATTGTGATGCTGCCAGCTTTGCTTTTCTTTTTCAATATTCCTCAATCTATTCGGGGTCTCTTCTGGTTCCATACAAATTTTGGATTATTTGTTCTATTTCTTTGAAAAAAGTGGATGGCATTTTGATGGGGATTTCATTGAATGTTTAGATTGCTCTAGGTAGCATTGACATCTTCACAATGTTTGTTTTTCCAATCCTTGAGCATGGAAAGTTTTTTCATTTCTTTGTGTCTTCTTCAATTTATTTCATGAGTATTTTCTAGTTCTCTGAGTACAGATCCTTTACCTCTTTGGTTAAATTTATTCCTAGTTATCTTATGGTTTTGGGTGCAATTGTAAATGAGATCAACTCCTTGATTTGTCTCTCTTCTGTTTTGTTGTTGGTGTATAGGAATGCCACTGATTTCTGTGCATTGATTTTATATCCTGCCATTTTCCTGAATTCCTGTATGAGTTCTAGCAGTTTTGGGGTGGAGTCTTTTGGGTTTTCCACATACAGTATCATATCATCTGCAAAGAGTGAGAGTTTGACTTCCTCTTTGCCGATTTGGATGCCTTTGATTTCTTTTTTTTCTGATTGCTGTGGCTAGGATTTCTAATACTATGTTGAATAGCAGTGGTGAGAGTGGACATCCCTGCCGCGTTCCTGACCTTAGGGGAAAAGCTCTCAGGTTTTCCCCATTGAGAATGATATTCACTGTAGGTTTTTCATAGATGGCTTTTATGATATTGAGGTATGTACCCTCTATCCCTATACTCTGAAGAGTTTGGATCAAGAAAGGATGCAGGACTTTGTCAAATGCTTTTTCTGCATCTATGGAGAGGATCATATGTTTCTTGTTCTTTCTTTTGTTAATGTATTGTATCACGTTGATTGATTTTCAGATGATGTACCAACCTTGCAGCCCAGGGATAAATCCCACTTGGTTGTGGTGAATAATCATTTTAATGTACTGTTGGATCCTATTAGCTAGTACTATGGTGAGAATTTTTGCATCCATATTCATCAAGGATATTGGTCTGTAATTCTCCTTTTTGATGGGGTCTTTGTCTGTTTTTGGGATCAAGGTAATGGTGGCCCCCTAAAATTAGTTGGATGTTTTCCTTCCATTCCTATTTTTTGGAACAGTTTCAGAAGAATAGGTATTTATTAATTCTTCTTTATATGTCTGGCAGAATTCCCTGGGAAACCATCTGGCCCTGGGCTTTTGTTTGTTGGGAGATTTTTGATGACTGCTTCAAATTCCTTAGTGGTTATAGGACTGTTCAGGTTTTCTATTTCTCCCTGGTTCAATTTTTGTAGTTGATACATCTCTAGGAATGCACCCATTTCTTCCAGGTTATCTAATTTGCTGGCATAGAGTTGCTCATATATTTTTATAATTGCTTGTATTTCTTTGTGGTTGGTTGTGATCTCTGCACTTTCATTCATCATGTTGTTGATTTGGGTCATTTCTCTTTTCTTTTTGATAAGTCTGCCCAGGGGATTATCAATCTTGTTAATTCTTTCAAAGAACCAGGTCCTAGTTTCGTTGATCTGTTCTACTGCTCTTTTGGTTTCTATTTCATTGATTTCCGCTCTGATTTTTATTATTTCTCTTCTCCTGCTGGGTTTAGGCTTTATTTGCTGTTTTTTCTCTAGCTCCTCTGGGTGTAGGGTTAGGTTGTGTATTTGAGACCTTTCTTGTTTCTTGAGAATGGCTTGTATTGCTATATACTTTCCTCTTAGGACTGCCTTTGCTGTAACCCAAAGAATTTGAACTGTTGTGTTTTCATTTTCATTGGTTTCCATGAATTTTTTTTAATTCTTCTTTAATTTCCTGGTTGATCCATTTATTATTTAGTAGGATGCTCTTTAGCCTCCATGTATTTGAGTTCCTTCCGACTTTCCTCTTGTGATTGAGTTCTAGTTTCAAAACATCGTGGTCTGAAAATATGCAGGGAATAATCCCAATTTTTGGTACAAGTTGATACCTGATTTGTGAACTAGGATGTGATCAATTCTGGAGAATGTGCCATGGGCACTAGAGAAGAATGTGTATTCCGTTGCTTTGGGATGGAATGTTCTGAATATGTCTGTGAAGTCCATTTGGTCCAGTGTTTCATTTAAAGTCTTTATTTCCTTGTTGATCTTTTGCTTAGATGATCTGTCCATTTTAGTCAGGGGCGTGTTAATGTCCCCCACTATTATTGTATTGTTGTCAATGTTTTTCTTTGCTTTTGTTGTTAATTGCCTTATATAATAGGCTGCTCCCTTGTTAGAGGCATAGATATTTACAATTGTTAGATCTTCTTGTTGGATAGACCCTTTAAGTAGGATATAGTGTCCTTCTTCATCTCTTATTACAGTCTTTGTTTTAAAATCTAATTTGTCTGATATAAGGATTGCCACCCCAGCTTTCTGTTGGTGTCCATTAGCATGGTAAATGGTTTTCCACCCCTTCACTTTCAATCTGGGGGTGCCTTTGGTTCTAAAATGAGTCTCTTGCAGACAGCATATGGATGGGTCTTGTTTTTTAATCCAATCTGATAGCCTGTGTCTTTTGATTGGGGCATTTAGCCCACTTACATTCAGGGTAACTATTGAAAGGTATTAATTTAGTGGCATTGTCCTTCATATTTCTTGGAGGGCTGGTTTCGTGTTTCCAAATTCCTTTAGTTTTTGTTTGTCCTGGAAGTTTTTTTATCTCTCCTTCTATTTTCAATGACAGCCTGGCTGGATATAGTATTCTTGGCTGCTTATTTTTTTCATTTAGTGCTCTGAAGATCTCATGTCAGTCCTTTCTGGCCTGCCAGGTCTCTGTGGATAGGTCTTTTGCCAATCTAATGTTTCTGCCATTGTAGGTTACATATCTCTTCTCCTGAGCTGCTTTCAGGATTTTCTCTTTGTCTCTGAGACTCGTAAGTTTTACTATTGGATGTCGGGGTGTTGACATATTTTTATTGATTTTGAGAGGGATTCCCTGTGCCTCCTGGATTTTGTTGCCTCTGTCCTTCCCCACATTAGGGAGGTTCTCTGCAATTATTTGCTCCAATATACCTTCTGCCCCTCTCTCGCTTTCTTGTTCTTCTGGGATCCCAATTATTCTAACGTTGTTTCGTCTTATTGTATCGTTTATCTCTCGAATTCTGCCCACGTGATCCTGTCGTTGGTTATCTCTTTTTCTCAGGCTCTTTATTTTCCATCATTTGGTCTTCTATATCGCTGATTCTCTCTTCTGCTTCATTTATCCCAGCAGTTAGTGCCCCCATTTGTTATTGCACCTCAATAATAGCTTTTTTGATTTTGACTTGGTTAGGTTTTAGTTCTTTTATTTCTCCAGAAAGGGTTTCTCTAATAACTTCCATGCTTTATTCAAGCCCAGTTAGTATCTTTAAAGTCATGATTCTGGACTCTAGGTCCGATATCATACTAATGTCAGTATTCAGTGTGTTCCTGGCAGACGGAACTACCTCTTGTTCTTTTTGCTGAAGTGATTTTTTTCATCTTGTCATTTTGTCCAGAGGAGAAAAGATGAATGAGAGAACAGAATGCTAACAGGTTAACAATGTCCCCAGCAATTATACTCTATACAAATCAGAAAAGTCCTGAAACCAGGTGACAAGAAAGGGAAAGAAAGAAAAAAGGAAGAGGAATGAAAGAGGAAAAAAGAAAAGATAAAAACAAAGAGAACAGAACGAAAAAACAGAATATGATCAAATATGATCAGGCTAGTGCATAGATCAGTGCCACACACTAGGTTTTGGGCGTATTTTGGTCTGTTAGAAGAAAGTGCCTGCTAAAATTTTAAAGGAAGAAAGACTTATGTTTGTACAAAATAAGAGTTGATAAAATGAAGGGACAGAAGATGACTGTAAAGATGAAAATTATATAAGATTTTATAAAAGAATTCATAAGATAAGAAGTTGTTTGAAGAAAGAATGATGATTTAAAAAAAAAGAAAAAAGAAAAGAAGAAAAAAAGGGAGAGAACGTGATCAGGCAGGAGACTAGAACAAAGCCATACACTAGTGATTTAGAATATATTTTTATCTGTTAGAAGAAACTGTACCTAAAAATTTTAAAGAGAGAACTACTTATATATATATGCCAAAAATAAGTGTAACTAGTATGAAGGGATAAAGTATGACTCGAAAAATGAAAAATAAAAAAATATTTTTTAAAAAAGGGATTGATAAGATGTTGGTTGAAAATGGGAAAATGAAAAATTAAAAAAAAAAACAGTTAAAAAATTAACTTTGAAAACCTAATAAATCATGGTAAAAAAGCCATGAATTCTATGTGCAGTATTCCCCTAGCGCTGGAATTCTTCCATTCTCCTTGATCGGTATAATTGGTCTTGGCTTGCTGGCTGTTCCTGCTGATCTTCTGCGGGAGGGGCCTGTTGCTGTGGTTCCCAAATGTCTTTGCGGGAGGCGGAATTGCCCCGCCCTTGTGAGTCCAGGCCAAGCAAGGTGCTGGAGATTGCTCTCAGGAGCTTTTGTTCCCTGCAAGCTCTCGGTACAGCTTTGGAGGACCAGGGTGAAAATGGTGGCCTCCCAATCTCCGCCCGGAGGAGCTGAGAACTCGGGGCCCCGCTTCTCAGTGTGTCCCCAGAGAAAAGCAGTCACTTTTTCCCCGGTCTCCGGCCACACTCGGTGCTCACCCGGCCTGTGACCTAGCATTTCTATCTCTGGCACCGGACCCCAAGTGGAGTCTCCAAACCCAGCAGATCTGTGCGGTGCACTCCCGCGCCACTCCTCCCGGGGTAGGAAGGGGAGTCTCCCCAGCTCTGCCGCTTGTTGGGTCCATGCTGGAGGAGCCGTCGCCCGACAGGGCCGCGGATCACAGTTTAGGGCGACCCCGAGCTGAGAGCCCGCGCCTTGGCTCCGTCTCTGCAGCCGGCTTCCCCGCTCTGATACCTGGGAGCTCTGCCACACTCAGGTAGCCCTGGTCTTTCTGTGACCCCGAGGGTCCTGAGATCACACTGTCCCACGAGGGTTCCACCCCCCACTTAGCCACTGGAGCAACGTCCCTCTGCAGAACCGACTTCTAAATGTTCCGATTTTGTACTCCGCGGCTCTAGCACTTGCCAGAAGCGGCAGAGGCCCCCTCCCCTGCCGTTTATCCTCCCGAATATCACATCGGATTCACTTCTCCGCATGTCCTACCTTCCAGTAAGTGGTCCCTTCTCTGTTCAGAGAGTTGTTGCACTCTCTTTTGTGATCTCCTGTTGAGTTCCTAGGTGTTCAGAATGGTTTGATCCCTATTCAGGTGGATTCCTGAGACCAGACGAAATCCAGGTCTCCTACTCCTTCGCCATCTTGCTCCGCCTCCTAACCCCCCACCCCCCGCCCGGTCTTTCCTTTTCTTGTAGTGTCCTTCTCTTATTTTGGTAACAGGATAATGCTGGCTTCATAAAATGAGTTTGGACGTATGCCCTCCTCTCCTATTTTTTAAAGAGTCTGAGAAAGGTTGGTATTAAGTCTTCTACTATCTGGTTGAACTCCTCAGTGAAGCTGTCTTGTCTTGGATATTTGTTTATATGTTGGGGTTTTTAATTATCGAATCAATCTTTTTACTAGTGATCAGAGTGTTCAGATATTTTTCCTTCACAGTTCAGTCTTTCTAGGTTGCTGGTAGGAACTTACCCATTTCTTCCAGTGTATTGGCCTCTTTTCTCCTAGGACTCTCTTATGATCCTTTGTATTTCTGTGGTATTCATTGTCATGGCTCATCTTTCTTTCTTTTTTTTTAAGTTTTTCACATTTTAAAAATTTTAAATTCAATTAGTCAAGGTATAGTACATCATTAGTTTTTGATGTAATGTTCAATGATTCATTAGTTGAGTATAACACCCAGTGCTCATCACCACACTTGCCCTCGAATGCTCATAACCCAGTTACCCCATTCCCCCACCACCTCCCTTCCTGCAACCCTCAGTTAGTTTCCCAGAGTCAGGAGTCTCGGATGGTTTGTCCCCCCCCTCTGATTTTTTTCCTGTTCTGGTTTCCCTCCTTGTCCCTATGATCCTCTGTGCTATTGCTTACCTTCCACATAGGAGTGAAACCATATGATAATTGTCTTTCTCTGCTTGACTTATTTCACCCAGCATAACACCCTCCAGTTCCATCCATGTCGATGCAAATGGTAGATATTCATCTTTTCTGATGGCTGAGTAATATTCCATTGTGTATATGAACCACATCTTCTTGATCCATTCCTCTGTTGAAGGGCATCTCGGCTTTTTCCACAGTTTGGCTATTGTGGACATTGCTGCTATGAACATTGGGGTTCAGGTGACCCTTCTCTTCACTACCTCTGTGTTTATGGGGTAAATATCCAGTAGTGCAGTTGCTGGGTCATAGGGTATCTCTATTTATAACGTCTTGAGGAAACTCTATACTGTTTTCCAGTGTGGCTGCACTCGCTTGCATTCCCACCAACAGTGTAAGAGGGTTCCCTTTCTCCACATCCTTGCCAACATTTTTTGTTCCTTGTCTTGTTAATTTTAGTCATTCTAACTGGTGTAAGTTGGTATCTCATGGTGGTTTTGATTTGTACTTCCCTGATGGCAAGTGATGTAGAGCATTTTTTCATGTGTCTCTTAGCCATTTGTATGTCTTATTTGGAGAAGTGTCTGTTGGTGTCTTCTGCCCATTTCTTGACTGGATTATTTGTTTCTTGGGTGGTGAGCTTGATAAGTTCTTTATATAGATTTTAGATAGCAGCTCTTTATCCAAAATGTCATTTGCAAATATCTTCTCCCATTCTGTTGGTTGTCTTTTGGTTTTGTTGACTGTTTCCTTTGCTGTGCAGAAGCTTTTTATCCCAATGAAGTCCCAAGAGTTAATTTTTGCCTTTGATTCCCTTGCCCTTGGAGACAGTGTCTTGCAAGAAGTTGCTGCGTCCGAGGTCTAAGAGGCTGCTGCCTGTGCTCTCCCCTATGATTTTGATGTGAGACAGGAACCCATCATTTTTCTTTCCTGATTGTATTTGAGCCCTCTCTTTATTTTCCTTCTTTGTTTTATTTTATTATGTTATGTTAATCACCCTACAATACATCAGCAGTTTTTGATGCAGTGTAAAAGCCCCAAATTAGTAGCAAAAAGGAAATAACAAAGAGGAATGTGAAAATAAATCTAATGGAGACTAAAAGGACAAAAGATCAATTAAAAGAAGAGTTGCCTATTTGGAAAGATAAACAAAACTCTCTCTCGATGAGTCTAGCTAAAAGTTTGTCAGTTTTGTTGACAAAACTGTTGTCAGGCTGCCGCCTCCTACTTTTCATCATCTACATGTTCATGAGCCTCATTTCTTCCCATGGCCTCTGGGGTATTGCCCTCCCTCCATCTGGCCCTCCTCCTCTTCCCTGTGCAACCCGATGCCAGGGTAGCCTTCTCGAGAGTCAGCTCTGGCCATGTCAGCCCCTGGATGGAACAGTTCCATGGATCCCCTGTGAGGCGAGGACGATGCCCTGCCCTGGAAGGGGCCTGCAGATCCCCAATCAGGAGAACCACATCTCCATTTTCAGCCTGGCCTGCCCTCCCCTAAGTCTTCCTCAGGGAAGCTCTCCCCACTTCCTGAGCTGACAGCTCTTAAATTAAAAATGAATATTTTGTTACATTTCTCAGTGCCTTAGCTCACCCTTGGCATGTCTTTCAAAACTGTTAGTGGGTTTTCAGCAGTCCCGGAAGGCTGTTTGCACAAGGAGGGGATGACCTGGGAGGGTAAGCCTTACCCCCACCTCCCTCAGCATGTCCCTGAGCCCTGGAGCCATCTGTCCCACGGAGGGATGAGGGACCCGAGCCAGCCCATCCTGAGCCCAGGCTCTGTGTCAGCTGTGTAGACTGATGTTTGCCAGGAGTGGTGGGTAGCTGGCACAGGCCAGGAGCAAGCGGTTTCTCCTTCTCATTCCTCCACACCCCTCCCTCCCAGAGGTAGCTCCGAGCAGCCTCCAAACCTTGCATCTCGAAATCCCTTGACCTGTGCCTCCTGCCTTCAGCTGGTGAACTTGGTGGTTTCCCGTTGCTTCTGCCTCCCATACTGGCTCCCAGGGCGGGTCCTGGATCAGGGGAGTGGTCACACCGTTGTCTGTGGTTAGTCCTCTTCCTGTCCCGCACTGAGCCTTCCCACCTTTGAGTCTTCCATGTATGGGCTTGGAAGCAAGCCCATCCACATGGAACCTATTTGCCCCATGGATCCAGGTAATGACCATTGAATTAGAGATCCAGGATATGTCACAAACCTGCTCTGAAACCTGTCCCACACTCTGTGACCATCTCACACTAAAATAGAAAGAGTAATAGCTTCCTGGACTGGGAAGTTGCATCTGTCTCTTGACAGACTTAAACTCTTGAATGCATAGGTGCCGAGCCTGGACAGAAAGGGACCATGGCTCCCGTGGGCTAGGATCAACAGGTAAAGGATAAGAACTCTGAAATTTGAATTCGAGGCACAGAGTGAATAATGATTTTAGAGTAAGTACTCCCAAGTAGGGCCTATGAACTTTGCACAGCGAAAGCTATTTGAAAGTTAACTTTCAAATAGTTAACTGAAAGAAAAACCTTTTATTTTAATTTTTAATTTTAATTCCAGTAGAGCTAACATACACTGTTATTTTAGTTTCAGGTGTATAATTGACGGATTCAGTAATTCTATACATTCCTCAGTGCTCATCAGGAAAATTGCTCTTAATCCCCTTCATCTGTTTCACTCATCCCTCCATCTACCTGCATCTACCTCAATGGGTCACCATCCATTTGTTCTCTATTTTTAAGAACCTGTATTTTGGTTTGTCTCTTTTTTCTCCTTTATTTAAGTATGTTTCTTAAATTCTGCATAAGAGTGACATCATATGCTATTTTTTTCTCTGACTGATTTCACTTAGAATAAAACCCTCTAGCTCTATCCGTGTGGCTACAAATGGCAGGATCCCATTCTTTAAATGGCTGAGTAGTATTCCACTGTGTGTGTGTGTGTGTGTACACACATCTCTCACCTATTTATCAGTTTATCAACAGACACTTGAGTTGCTTCCAGATTGTGATATTGTAAATAATGTTGCAAGAAACATAGGGGTGCATGTATCCTTTGGAGTTATTGTGTTCATATTCTTTAGGTAAACACCCAGTAGTGTAAACGCTGGATCATAGGGTAGCTCTGTTTTTAACATCTTGAGGAACCTCCGTACCCTTTTCCAGAGTGACTGCACCAGTTTGCATTCCCATCCACAGTGCACGAGGCTTCCCCTTTATCCGCATCCTCCCAACACCTGTTGATTCTTGTGCTGTTGAAGTTGCCCATTCTGACAGTATGAGGTAATATCTCATTGTACTATTGATTTGCATTTTCCTGATGATGGGTGATAATGAGCAACTTTTCATGTGACTGTTGGCCATCTGTATTTCTTTGGAGAAATATCTGTTCATTTTTCTGCCTATTTTTTAACTGGATTAATTGGTTGTGGGGTGTTGAGTTGTATCAGTTCTCTATATATTGGACACTATCCCTTTATTGCCTATGATGTTTGCAAATACCTTCTCCCTTTCAGTAGGTTGTCTTATTATTACTACTTTTTCATTGTTCTTCTGCTGTGAGGAAACTTTTAATTTTGATGTAGTCCCAATAGTTTATATTTGCTTTGGTTTCCTTTGCCTCAGGAGACAGTCTAGAAAAATGTTGCTATGGTCCATAACAAGAAGTTACAGTCTGTGCCCTTTTGTAGGATTTTTATGGTTTCAGGTCTCACATTGAGGTCTTGAAACTGTTTTGAGTTTTTTTGTCTGTATGGTGTAAGAAAGTGGTCTAATTCCATTCTTTTGTGCATAGCTGTCCAGATTTCCCAACACCTTTTGCTGTAGAGACTGTCCTTTTGCCTTTCGATATTCTTGCCTGCTTTGTGGAAGATTAACTGACCACATAACTGTGGGTTTATATCTGAGCTTTCTGTCCTTTTCCCATGGTCACAGTGTCTATTTTTGTGCCAGGACCATACTTTTAGGAAGACTACAGCTTGTAGTATCTCTTGAAATCTGGAATTGTGACTCTTCCAGCTTTGTTTTTATTTTTTAGGATTGCCTTAGCTGTCCAGTATCTTATGTGGTTCCATCCAAATTTTTAGATTGCTTTTTGAGTTCTCTTTGTTTAACTTATAGTATATCATTAGTTTCAGATGTAGTGTTCAATAATATATCAGTTGTGTATGACACCCAGTGCTCATTCCTTCACATACTCTCCTTAATGGCCATCACCCAGTTAGCCCATCTCCCCATCCCCCTCCCTTCCCGCAACCATCGGTTTGTTTCTATAGTTAGGAGTCTCTCATGGTTTTTCTCCCTCTCTGATGACATCCCATTCAGTTTTCCCTCTCTTCCCCCATGATCCTCTGTGCTGTTTCTTGTATTTCCCATATGAGCGAAACCATATGACAATTGTCTTTCTCGGATAGACTTATTTTGCTCAGCATAATACGCTCCAGTTCCATCCAGGTTGATGTGATGGCAGGTTTTCATCCTTTCCGATGGCTGAATAATATTCCATCATAGATATACACCACACCTTCTTATCCATTCATCTCTCCGTGGACATCTGGGCCCTTTCCATGTTTCGGCTATAGTGGATATTGCTGCTGTGAACGCTGGGGGGGGCAGGTGCCACTACTTTCTTCTAAACCTGTATTTTTTGGGTAAATATCCAAGTAGTGCAATTGCTGGGCCATAGTATAGCTCTATTTTTAACTTCTTGAAGAAACTTGATACCATTTTACAGACTGGCTGTACAAGATTGCATTCCCAACAGCAGTGTAAGAGGGTTCCCGTTTCTATGCATCTTCGCCAACATTTGTTGTTCACTGACTTGTTAATTGTAGCCATTTTAACTGGTGTAAGGTGGTATCTCATTGTGGTTTTGATTGTACTTCCCTGATGGCTAGTGATGTTGAGCACTTTTTCGGGTGTTTGTTGGTCGGTTGTAAGTCATCTTGGAGAAAGGTGTGTTCATGTTTACACACATGTCTTGAGCTAGGGTTATGGAGTGGGCCCAGTGCATGGAAGATATGATCTGTTGAGGTGTAGAGATCACAGAGGTCTGATATGAGGGCTAGAATTAGGGAGATATCAGGCTCTGGGTTTCTATTCAGTACTGTATTAAATTATATCTAAGCAGGGAATGGCTCAAGATTTCATCCAGGTTTCTCTTGCTCTAAATCATTTCTGGATTTCCAAGATGCATGATTTCACACGTTGTTGAAGGATGAGTCCTCTGGTATTCCTCACATATCCCCATCCCTGCGGCTTGGGAGACAGGCCTCTGGGGGTGGTCCTTTAAGAACCCAACATAGAGTTAGTGTTAGGGCCCAAGAAGTTGGATGGTCTAATCTGCCAACTTTGTGGTGGGCTGCTCTGTGGCCGTGGGTGAGGGTGAGTGTCAGGCTCAGGATAGACGGCCAGGGGACTGACGAAAGTGCAGGTTTACTGGGATGGGCTGAGGGGGGCCTTCATATTTCTCCTGCTCTGAATCGTTCCTGGTGTTCCAAATGGCATGGGTTCATTTGCCGCCTTCCTGCAAACACTGAGCCTGACAATCACTGTGACCCATGACCTCAACTCCGTCTGCGTCCCCTAGTATTGGTTAGGTTTCCCCAGTCCAAGGGGCTAAGGAGTCAGGCCTCTGGGACAGACTCCTCAGAACCCAACCCTCAGTTAGGGTTAGGGCACAGGGGCATGGCAGCTCTGAACTGCCATGTGGCGAGCTTCTCGGGGGTCTGATTTGTGGGCGTGGGTCAGGGTGAGTGTCAGGCTCAGGGTTTTCAGCTAGGGTGCCACTGAAAGTGGGGGTTCACTGGGATGCATTGCCGAATTCTCCTAGTCGGAATCCATTCTGGATTTCTGAATGCTGCAGTTTCCTTCTGGGTTGCAGGCTGAGTTCTGTTATTGTTTGTTATCCCTAATCCATGGCGGCATTGGTGCCAGGCTTCTGGGAACATAACCTTCAGAAGCCTATCTAGGGTTAGTGTTAGGCACAAGAAGCATGGCTGGCCAGATCTGCTGGGGCTATGGGGAGCTTCTCGGGGGGCTGAGTTGAGGGCATGGGTCAGGGTGAGAATCAGAATCAGCATTTGGAACCAGAGGGCCAGTGAATGTGGGGGATCAATGGGATGGGCATGAAAATTTCCCCTGGTCTGAAGCATTTTGGGAGTTAGAAATGGCTCGGTTTCCCTGTCAATGGCTGACTAAGTTCCCTGGTATTGCTCTGGTGAACCCAATCCCCAGGAATTTGGAACCAGACCTCTGATTACAGACTCCTATTAATCAAACTAGGTTTAGGGCATGGGGCATGGCAGGCCCGATCTGCCTGCACTATGGCAAACTTTCCAGGGGGCTGAGTTGAGTGCATGGGTCAGGGTGAGTGTCAGTCTCAGTGTATAGTGGTCAGGATACTTTGAAAGTCAGGGTTCGCTGGGATGGACATGCAGATTTCTCCTGCTTTGAATCCTTTCCAGGGTACCAAATGGTGTGGTTTCCTTCTGGATGGCATGCTGATTCTTCCAGTATTGCTCAAATGTCACCTCTATGGGACTTTGGAGCCAGGCCTCTGGGGACAGAACCCTCAGAAGCCAGCTTAGGCTTTGGTTTAGGGCTTTGTGTCTTGGCAGCCCCAATCTGCCAACACTGTTGGGAGCTTCCATGGGGCTGAGTTGAGGGCATGGGTCAGGGTGTGTGTCCGGCTCAGGCTTGCTGCCAAGGGGCCACTGAAATTAGGGGTTCGTTGGGATGGCCATTCAGGGTTCTCTTCTTTTCAGTCCTTTCCAGACTTCCTAATGGCAGGGTTTCCTACTAGGTGGCAGCCTGAGTTTTCTGGCATTGCTTTGTGACCCCAATCCATGGGGATTTGGAGCCAGTCTTCTGGGGAGAGACACATCAGTCCCTATTCTAGGGTTATGGTTAGGGTCTATGGGCATGCAGGTCTGATTAGCCATTGCTGTGGTGATCTTTCTGTGGGGTTGAGTTGAGGTCGTGGGTCAGGGTGATTGTCAGGCTCAGTGTTTGTGGGTAGGGAACTAATGAAAGTGGGGATTCGTTGGGATGGCATGCAGATTTCTTCTACTCTGAATCATTTCTGGGGTTTCAAATGCCACCAGTTTGTACTGAAGGGCATGCTGAGACCTCTGGGATTGCTCTGTTTTCCCGAATCCCTGGGGCTTTGGAGCCAGGCCTCTAGGGACAAACCCCTCAGAAGAAAACCTAGGGTTAGGGTTAGGGCCCAGGTGCCAGCAGGCCAGATCTGCCTGCGCTGGGCAGAGCTTCCTGGGGGTCTGAGTTGAGAGAGTTGATCACTGTGTGTGTCAGGCTCAGAGTTTGTGGCCAGAGGGCCACCAAATATGAGGGTTCGATGGGATGGGCTTGAACAGTTCTCAGCTCTGAGTCCTTTATGGAGTTCCAAAAGGCAAGGTTTCTTTTTGATGGTTAGCTGAATCCGCTGGTATTGCTCAGGTGACCCCAATACCTAGGGTTTTGTAGCCAGACATCTGGGGATAGACCCATCAGAACCCAATCTAGGGTTAGGGTTAGGGCCTTGAGGCATAGTTCTCTTGATATGCCAGCAATGTGGAAAGTTTCCCAATGGGCTGGGTTGAGAGCCTGGGGCACGGTGAGGGTCAGCCTTAGGGTCTGCGGGAAGGGTGCCTCTGAATGTGGGAGTTCATTGGGATGGGCATGCGGATATCTCCTGCTCTGAGCACTTTCCGGATTTCAAAAAATGTGGTTTCCTTCTGAATGGCAAGCTGAGTCCTCTGCTAATGCTCAGGTGTCCCCAAAACCTGTGTCGTGGGAGTCCCGCTTTTGGTGAAGATGCCTCAGAAGCCAACCTAGAGTTAGGGTTAGTGCTTAGGGGCATGACAGGCCTGAACTGCCAATGCTGCGGTCACCTTTCTGGTGTCTGAGTTGAGGGAGTGGGTCAGGGTGATGTCAGACTCAGGGTGTGTGTCCAATGGGCCACTGAATTTGTAGATTTGCTGGGATAGGCATGCAGATTTATCCACTCTGAGTCTTTTGCAGAGTTTAAAAAAATGTGGTTTCTTTATGAATGGCAGTTTGAGTCCTCTGGTATTCCTCAGGTGTCCCCAATCCTGGGTTTTGGAGCCAGGACTCTGGGAACAGAACTCTCAGAAGCCAACGTAGTGTTAGGGCCATGGGGAATGGCAAGCACCATTTTTTGGCACTGTGACAAGCTTACCTTGGGGCTGAGCTGAGGGTGTTGGTCAAGTTGAGTGTTAGGCTCAGGGTTTGCCACCAGGGGGCCAATGAAAGTGGGGGTTAGTGGGATTTTCATGCAGAGTTCTCCTGCTAAGTATGCATTCCAAGTTCCAAATGGTGCGGTTTCCTTCTGGGTGACAGACTAAGTCCTATGGTATTGCTCAGGTGTCCCCAATCCCTGGGGGTTTGGAGCCAGACCTCTGAGGATAGACCCCTCAGAAGCCACCTAGGTTTAGAGTTAGGTCCTAGAAGCATGGCCAGCCCATCATGCCGGCACCATGGTGAGCTTTCCGGGGATCTGAGTTAAGGACATGGGTGGGTCAGGGAGAGTACCAGGCACAGGGTTTACAGTCAGGAGACCACTTAAAGTGGGGTTTTGATTGGAAAGGCATGCGGATTTCTCCTGCTTTGAAACCTTTTCGAAGTTCTAAATGGTGTGGTTTCCATCTGGGTGGCAGGCTGAGTCTTGTGGTAATGCTGATGTGTCCACAATCCCCGGGACTTTGGAGCCAGGCATCTGGGGATAGACCCCTCAGAAACTAACCTATGGTTAGAGTTAGGAACTAGGAGCATGGCAGGCCTGAACTACTGGTGCTGTGGCGAGCTTCCCGGGGGCCAGAGTTGAGTGCATGGTTCCGGGTGAGTGTCAGGCTCAGGGTTTGCACCCAGGGTGTCACTTATTGTGGGGGTTCCCTGGGATGGGCATGCAGAGTTTCCCTGCTCTGATACTTTCTGGAGCTCCACATGGCATGGTTTACTTCTGGGTGACAGGCTGAGTACCCCGGTTTACTCAGGTGCCACAAACCCTGGGGATTTGGTGCCAGGCCTATGGAGACAGAGCCCTTAGAAGCGAACCTAGGGTTGGCATTAGGGCCTAGGGGCATGGGAGGCCCAATCTATTGGCACTGTGGCAAGCTTCCTAGGGGTCCTAATTGAGGGCATGGGTCCAGGTGAGTGTCAGGCTCATTGTTTGTGGCCAGGAAGCCCCTGAAAGTGGGGGTTCACTCTGAAATGCATGCAGATTTCTCCTGCTGTAAAACCTTTCCAGAATTCAAAGTGGTGCAGTTTCCTTCTGGGTGGAAGTCTAATACTCTGGTACTGCTCTGGTGTCCTCAATCCCCGGGGCTTTGGAGCCAGGACTCTGGGGACAGACCCCTCAGAGTCCATCCTAGGGTTAGTTGTAGGGCCCTGGAGCATGGCAGGCCCAATCTGCTGGCACTGTGGCGAGTTTCCTGGGGGTTGAGTTGAGGGCGTGGGTCAGGGTGTGTTCAGGCTCAGGGTTTGGGTACAGGAGGTGGTTAAATGTGGGTTTTCACTGAGATGGGAATGCAGACTTCTCCTGCTTGGAATGCTTTCTGGAGCTCCAAATGGCTGGTTTTCCTTCTAGTGGCAGGCTGAGTCCTCTGTTTTTGCTCAGGTGTCTCTAGTCCCTGGAGCTCTGGGACAGGCCTCCTGGGACAGACACCTCAGAAGCCCACCTAGGGTCAGGTTTAGGGCATAGGGGCATGGCAGGACCGATCCGCCAGCAATATGGCACACTTCTGTTACAGAACCTGGACTGGATGGCCTGATGGAAGAACCAAGTGGTACCTGGAGATCGTGGAGGATAGGAGGTTTATTTAATGCTGGTGGGCTCAGAGGAGAGTGATCTCCAAAGGTCTGAGCCCCAAGCACAAACAAAGGGGGCAATTTATACACTTCTACTTCTGCATACTTGGAACTTTTGGCGTGTGAAGCGGGGCAGGGAGAAGAACCCGGAGGAGCTGTGGGGCAAGGACTGGGACTGTGTCACTGGCTCAGTCGGCCATCTTAGGACACAGATTTTCCTTATTATTCCATCCTTGATGCTCCCTTAAACACCTAGTTTAGAGGGCATCATCATCATCATCTTCTAAGCAGCGATAGTGAGTAAGGAGTAACTGGAGTCTGATTTTAGCAATTTGAGTAGTGATAAACCTTGTAAGGGTATTAAGAATACAAGCACCAAATGCTACTATGAGGAGAAGCAATAGCAGGAGGCCAATGAAGGGGGCGAACCAAGGGAACCATTGTGACAGAGTATCCCACCAAGTTGTCCGCTGGAGTGATTCCCACCAGCGATGTACTCATTATTGTAATTGGGTCAGAATTTCTTGGACCACCACCAACTCATTAGCATAGAAACAACATTCCTCCTGTAAGAAGAGGCAGAGCCCTCCCCCCGGCATGACCGTGTGTAGGTCGAGCCCACACCTGTTTTGGAGGACCACTGAGGCAAGTGAATCGAGTTGGTGCCGCAGGGCCAGGGCCGACTGAGCAAGGGCAGAAAACTTCGCCGCGGGTTGTTGAGTTAACTCCTGGTACAGAACCTGAGATATCCTGAAGCCAGTGGCGCCGAGGGAAACACATGATGCAGCCAGCAGGCTCACAATAAGAGGGTCGGCCACGGGGGAGCATCAAGGGTGGCTAGGGGGTCTCCATATGAGTGGGGCATCGCCCCCAGGGAAGACTGAAAATCGGTTAAGAGACTGGCACGTGTGCATGACTGATTGTGCGGGGTGGTGCAGATGTATACACCTTGATCACAAGCCAGAAAAGGGTTGTTAGGCACACAGACCTGACTTTGGCCCATGATGGGAGAAGAAGTGTTGCCATACAGCGGTACCAGAGCCAGAAAGGGATAATCTGAGGTCCCCGGTACTGAGGTGGGAGGTGACACAGTAGATTGGTTGAGGATGACACCTAGGTATTGGACGGGACCAGGCTTTATACAAATCCAGCAGTCAGACGGTAGGGGTGGATTTGAGTGGTTAAGCGCTTGGTGGGAGGTCTTAATCATACCTGACAGTTGCGCTATAGTTGCTTGCTCTGTGGGGATGGGGGACCCAGGGATGTGACAGGGTGAGTTATTTTCGGACTCTGGGGGTTGACTGTAAGGCTTGGCGTGAACATGGACTTAATCATAACTTTGGCCATGGCGTCCATCCCCATAAGGTGATATTGGCCCAATAGGAGAATGATTCCTGTAGCCCATGATGTGGCATTGGGTTCTAAGACTGAGAGGGGGAGCGGTATACAGTTATTGTTAGAGTGAGAGGATGGGGTGGCATTGCGTGACAAGGAAATATGGATGTCATTGCACTGTTTGAGGTGCCACCACCTGGTGGACCATCGTTCCATTCCCAGCCAAGTCGCCACCAATGATGGACATCCCCAGGCTTGTGAGCCGAACTGAGGGCAGGTGTTTGGCTGTTGAGGCATAGGGCCCCCACAGATGTAGATATCTACCAGCTGGTAATCTGAGTGTGGGCCATGGTAGGAACACCGTCTGTGATGTTCCCAGGTGGTATCAAGAAGCTGGCATCCATCAAAATAGAAGTTAACATTTGCTGTGTGCCCATCCCAGGTGGAAGAATCAGTGGGGGTGCTGGTGCGGAATTGAGGGGATAAGCTGGGAAGTCCATTTGCCAGTAACGGTGATATGAGAGTTTGTCCCCCTTGCCTGGCTGGGCAAGCTAGAGGCAGTGCGGAGGAACAGCTCACCAGGTAGCAGAAGACCGGGACTGACTGGGGCCAGGAAAACCATGGTGAAATGTGCTCAGGAGTAGACAGCAGAGGGCCAGGAATATTGGGATCTGTGACCTTAGTTAGAGAGAGCCATCATGGCTAACCCATTAGCAGATGAAAACCGTGGACAAGCAAATGCAGTAATACACCCTAGGGACACCCAATAAGCAATGACAGTAGCAAGTATCTGGGGGAAAGTCCAGTCAGGAGGGGCAACAGTGTAGAGTCCGACTCCCAAGATGAGGGAAATCATGCCGATGAGAGGCAGGGACCACGGTGAACAGGTGTCCATCAATCGGTGGGGTCTCGTTGAAGGTGAAGCCGTAGTGGGTTCCTGAAGTCTGTCTGGACTCTCCACTGGTGCGGCTCCTCGTCCAATTGATGAGCTTTCTTTACTCTGGAGTGGTGGACCCACGGGGTGACACCCGAGACCTTGAGGGCACTAGGCGCATTTAAAGAAACAGTGTGGGGCCCTTTCCACGGTGGTTTGAGGGAGTCTTTCTTCCAATCTTTGACCCAAACTGAGTGCTCTGTCTGGAAGGAGTGTACCTGAGATCCTAAGGAGATTGGGGCCCTTTCAATGGTGTACTTTTGTAATTTCTTTAGGGTGGCCCCCAGGGCCTGAAGCTGCTCTTTTATCCCTTTATCTCAAACCCAATGCAAGTTTCCTGGAAGGCTTCCCAAGTACAGGGAGGCCATCCATAGGTTAATTCAAATCCGGAGAAACCTGATGTCCCAGGTGTGCAGCGAGCCTGCAGGAGAACCAGGGCTAGGAGATCCGGCCATGGGGGGTTAGTCTCCTGACAAAACTTTGCTAAGGATCCCTTATGGTGCAATTCATTTGCTCTACTTTCCCTGAACTTTGGGGCCGGTAAGTGGTGTGGAGTCTCCAGGTGATATTGAGAGATTTGGTCAAGACCTGTGCAATGTCTGTCACAAATGCGGGTACATTGTCACTATGGAATGTTAATGGCAGGCCGAGCTGGGGCACGGTCTCCCACAAGAGGACATTAGCTAGTTCCCAGCTTTGCTCTATCCTAGTTGGGAAGGCATTGAACCACCCAGAGTATGTGCATACCATTACTAGGAGACATCTGAACCCCCTGCTTGGTGGCACATCTGTGAGGTCTACCTCTAGTTCTTCGAAGGGGTTTGCTCCCATCCTCTAGACACCTGATGGGAGCCATGGTGCCGACCGAGCATTAATTTTAGCACATGTTATGCATCATTCACTCATGCTCGGCATAGTGCTGGCAGCTGACTGATGTAGTAGTGCTTCCTGAGAAGGGCCTCTAATGCAGTTTTTCTCAGATGAGTGAGTTGGTGGTATTCCTTGACTAGATGCCCTCCAGTTGCTGTTGGAACAAAGATGTGCCCATCTGGCATCACCCACCATCCCTTTTCAGTCAGGGTGGCACCCTCAGCCATGGCCCATTCCTTTTCCTTTTTAGTGTAACTGTATGGAGGGACTTCTTCCGGGGGTGTTAGGACCATGATGAGGGAAGGGGCTCTGTCCATGTCCTCACTGGCTGTGGTCTTGGCTGCCTCATCTGCCAGACAATTTCCCTGTGCTATGGGGCTGTCTCCTTTCTGGTGTCCCTTACAGTGCAGGATTGCTACTTCTTTGGAAGCTAGATGGCTTCGAGGAGTCTCAGTATCTCCTCTTTGTTCTTAATAGCTTTTCCTGCTCTGGTCAGGAGGCCCCTTTCCTTGTGGATGGCTCCATGTATATGTACAGTAGCAAAGGTGTACCAAGAGTCAGTATAGATGTTGACTTCTTTCCCTTCACCGAGGGTGAGGGCTCGGACTAAGGCCTATAATTCAGCCCGTTGAGCTGGCCATCCAGCTGGTAATGCCTTAGCTTCTAGGACTTCAGTGGTTGTAGTTACTACATAACCCACTTTCCGGGCACCCTCTTGTAGGTAACTGCTGCCGTCACTTAACAGAGTGAGCTCTGGATTCTTTATGGCTTGATCCCGCAGATCTGGATGGCTCTCGTAGACTTCATCCATCACCTCAGATCAGTCATGGTCTGGTTTCCCCTCTTTTGTAGGGAGAAGCATTGCTTGATTTAATGTCCTTACTGTTTCGAGGGTGACCTGCGGGTCTTCTCAGAGGAGCCCTTGGTATTGTGCTAGCTGACAGTTGGAAAAGAGGCGGTGTCCCTGTGCGTTCATGAGGGACACAACTGCATGAAGGACATTGATGTTAAGTTCTTGACCCAGGATGAGTCTGTCTTCCTCCTTGATGAGTAGGACTGTGGCTGCCAGCACCCTGGGGCATGGCGGCCATCCCGCTGCCATGGGGTCCAGTTTCTTTGACAGGTAAGCAACTGGCCATTGCCAGGGTCCAACAGTCTGGGTGAGTACCCCAAGCGCTATTTTTTCCTTTTCATGCACAAAGAGATTGAAGGGTTTTTCTACATCTTGTGGACCCAGGGCTGGAGCTTGCCCCAGTGTGGTCTTTATCTCTGTGAAATCGGCTTCTGCTTCCTCAGTCCAGGTAGGGTGTTCTCGAACTGGTCCCCCTAAGAGATCATACACTGGTCTTGCCATTACCAAGAATCCAGGGATCCAGCTGTGGCAGAATCCTGCAGGCCCCATTAATTCTCATAGGCCCCTTTTTGTCTGGGGCTGTGGAAGGGAGATGATGACCCTTTTCCCCTCCGGCCCTAGTTCTCTTTTCCCTTGGGTGAGGAGGAAAGCAAGGTGTCAGACCTGTTGTTGGCAGATTTCTGCCTTCTTCCATGAGGCTCGGTACCCCGAGTCTGGCAGGAGCTGTAGGAGGGCCTTTGTGCCTTTTGTGCAGTCTTCTTGTGTGTAACTGGCAAGGAGGAGGTCATCCACATACTGGAGGAGGGTGCATCATGTGGCCCCTGTTGGGAAGCTGGCAAGGTCCATGGCCAATGCTTACCCAAAGAGGGTTGGTGAGTTTTTTAAACCACTGCAGGAGTCACGTCCAAGTCAGTTGCATTTGGCGCCCTGTATCATGTTCAGACCATTCAAAGGCAAATAGTGGCTTGCTCTGGGGAGCTAAGCAGAGGCAGAAGAAGGCATCCTTCAAATCTAGGCAAGTGAACCATCTGGCCAAACCTGGGATTTGGCCGAGGAGGGTGTATGGATTCGGGACCACCGGGTGCAGAGAGATGGTCACCATGTTGGTGGCCTTAGGTCTTGAACTGTTCGGTATGCCCCTCCTGGCTTCTTGACTGGCAGGAGTGGGGTATTCCAGGCTGACTGGCACTCGACTAGAACACCTGCTTCTTTGGTTTGGTCAGATGTTCTTGGACGCTGAACTTAGCTTCTTGTGGAAGGGGGTATTGCCTTTGCCTCTGAGGTTGGGTTCCTGGGATCAGTTCAACAATGATAGGGGCCCAATTCTGGGCTAGTCCAGGTGGGTTGTTTTCAGCCCATACTGAAGCGAAGGCAAGTCTGCACTCTGGCAGGCTGCTAGGTTGGGCCTGGGCACAGAATAGCCTCCATTCTTTTTCCCTTGGTGTGGTAATTGTTAGCATTAGGGACGCCGTCTCCTCTTGCCTTGGGTTCAGTCGGAGGCTAGTGTGTCCAGTGGGCTCAAAGTTTTTCTGAGCCCTAAGCTTGGAGAGTATGTCTTGGCCCAGTAGAAATGGGGCAATCAGGCAGAAAAAGGAATGCGTGTTGGACCTTGTGGCTCCCGAGATTGCACTGGCGAGCCTGGAAAAAGGGCTGTTGTACCACCCGTATCCCCATGGCGCCGAGGATGGTTGCAGTCCTATTGCTGAAAGGTGCCACTGGGGAGGTGACAACAGAGTGCTTGGCTCCAGGATCAACCATAAAAGTCACTGGTTGGCCCCCCACCTTCATTTTGAACGTGGGTTCATGGGGGCCAAGGAAGAAAGAGCCTGGTCCCCCTCAGTCTGAGTCCATTCCCACAAGGCCTATGAGGTCCTCCCCTCGGGGTTCTTCCTTGTAGCGGCTGGGCTTCTGAGCCTTTCCCCGTTTGGGACATTTGTTGTTCCACTGCCCTTTCTTTTTAGAGTAGGCACATTGATACCTTGCCAAGTGGGTTTTGGGCTTCCCCCCTTTCAGTGGCTGGGGTCTCCCCATTTTATGCTGTCCTTTTCATTCAGGGTGGCAGCATGGAAGCTGACTTTCTTTCATCTTTTTGTGGGCTTCCCTTTCAGCTGCAACCTCCCTGTTCATGTAGACCTTATTGGAAATCTCGATTAGTTGGGTGATGTTCATCCAGGCAAAACCATTTAGTTTCTGAAGTTTCTTTCTGATGTCTGAGGAAGCCTGAACCACGAAGGTGGAGTTTGCCATCTGTTGGCTTTCCTGTGCCTCGGGGTCAAAAGGAGTGTATATCCTGTAGGCTTCACATAGTCTTTTGTAGTAGTCCACAGGGGACTCACCTGGTTGTGACCGAGGATACCTTAGTCATGTTCATGGGTTTCTTAGCTCCTGCCTGGATTCCCCGGAGGAGGGCCTCCTGATACTGGCGGATGTGGGACTGTTCTTCAGGTGTGGTGAAGTCCCATGCTGTGGGCTCTTTGGGTGCGGCTGTGTTAGCCCAGGCACCAGGGTCGATGACTCCCACTGGTGCATGATCTTCCAGGTACTGCCGTGCAACTTTCATTATTCTCCTCCTTTCCTCTGTATTAAACAGGGTGCGGAGTAACTGTTGGCAGTCGTCCCAGGTTGGCCGATGAGTCTGTAAGAGGGATTATATGAGGTCTACCATGGCCTGTGGTTTCTCAGAGTAGGATGGGGTGTTATGTTTCCAGTTGAGGAGGTTGGTTGTGGAGAAGGGCTGATAATAACATCGTGGAATGGCTGGGTTGGACCGTCCATTCTTCATCGCGCCTATCGGGTTCCTGCGTCTCTCCTGCCGGCATTTGGAGGGTGCTTGTGACTGGCCTCGGGCATAGCCTGGCTGCTGGTCCTCGAGAAAGTGGATCTTTTGGGCCTGGGGGCGCCAGTGGATCCTCTGGGCCTGGGGGCGCTGGTGAAACCAATGGCGGCAGTGTGTCTGGAGCTGAAGGGCCATGTGTAGGCAGTCTTGGGGGTACGTACGGTGGGGGCAGGGTCGGTTCATCCTTGGGATCTCCGACCAGGATTTGTGGAGATTGGGGCTTTTGCTGATTTTCTTTAGGTCACTTGGAGGAGGCGATTAAGACCCTCGCCTGTCCCTGCCTATTGCAAGCAAATCGCATCCAGGGGCGAAGGGTCTGAGCAGTTCCTAGCCAGAAGTCAATGTACGGAAACTGGTCAGGGTGTCCTGGTTCTCCTGTTATGACTCGCCATACTCAAAGTATCATTGGGGCATCCAATGTCCCTTCTGAAGGCCACCCGACATCTAAGGTGAGCCATTCCAATTCACATAGGGTTCTTAACTTGCCGGGGTTCTTCCTGACTCCATAGTCTCCTGAAAACCACTTCTTGAAATTTTGGATCATGGTCTCTAGAACCATAGGTTTACTCTGCCCTGACCCCATGGTGTTGTCCCAGTGTGCGGTGGCGCAGAGACAGACAAAGGAGGAGGGTGCCAACTGAGATGAGACCAATCAGATGCCTGTCTGGCCGTGTCCCAAAGGAGCTTGAGTGAGGCTTAGCCATAGCTCTCTCAGTGTTGTGACATATGATCGGAAACTATTCTGATGCCGCCATAACTATATGCCATTCACCACGGAATTGCAGACAGGCCCACTCAGACTCCGTAGACTTCTGGGGACCTTAAGGGTGCCTGCCCATGGACTCACAGAATCAGTCCAATTGAGCAAGCCAGGTCGGACTGCATATTCACTCCCACATTCACACTCCAGAATTTATTACATTTCCTCCCTGAGAATCCCTACCTGTGAGACCTCCAAGAGGTCTCTGGGAGGTGATCAGGCTCCCCTTCCACCACAATGGGGGTGGGCCTGTCTGGATCCTGGGACCCATGGCCCACCCGAATGTGACATCGGGACCAGGTCCTCGCCTGCTAAGTCTCCTCGAGTCCAGTGGGTACAGCAGAGTGGGGCCAGCCCAAGGCGACTGGGGCGGGAGACTGCCAAATATTAGGGTATGCCTTCTCCATTACAATTCCTCGTTCTGTCACCACCCCGCCATTGCCCCAAACCGGTGGCAACAGTGGGCCAGTGTGGTTGGGTTTCCTGGTCAGGGAACCAAATGTTATGGAACCTGGACTGGATCGCCCATGGAGGAACCTAGCGGCACCCCAGATCTTGGAGGATAGGAGGTTTATTTAATGCCAGCAGTTTCAGAGTAGAGTGATCTCCAATGATCTGAGCCCTGAGCACAAAGGGGGCAATTAATACACTTCTACTTCTGCACACGTGGCACTTTTGGTGCATACACAAAGCAGGGCAGGGAGAAGCACCTGAAAGAGCCCCGGGGCAAGGACTGGGACTCTCTGCCTGGCTCGGTCCGCCATCTTAAGTCACAGATTTTCCTTATCACTACCACTGGGTCTGAGTTAAGGGCATGGTTCAGGGTAAGTGTCAGGGTCAGGGTTTGCCTCCAGGGGGCCATGGAAATTGGCCGTTTGCTGGAATGAACATGCAGAGATCTCCTGCTCTGAGAGCTTTCCACAGTTCCAAAGGGTGTGGTTTCCTTCTGCGTGGCAGGTTGAATCCTCTGGTATTGCTCAGGTATTCCCAATCCCTGGGGCTTTGGAGCCCAGCCTCTGAGGCCATAGACCTCAGAAGCCACCTTATGGTTAGGGTCAGGGCCAAGAGGAATGGGAGGCTCGATCTGCTGGCACTGGGGTGATCTTCCCAGGGGTTTGATTTGAGAGTGTGGGTCAAGTGAGTGTTAGGCTCATGCAGCCAGGGAGCCTGCAGAATGTGGGGGTTCGCCAGAATGGGCATGCAGATTTCTCCGGCACTGTATGTTTCTAGAGTTCAAAATGGCTCAGTGTCCTTCTGGGTGGCAGGCTGAGTCCTCTGCTATTGCTCAGGGGTCCCCAATCCCTGGGTCTTTGGAACCAGGCCTCCGGGGACAGACCCCTTAGAAGCCATGTTAGGGTTTGGGGTAAGACCTAGGGGCATGGCATGCTGATCTGTTGGGGCAGTGGCGAGCTTCCCAGGGTTCTGTTTTAAGGGCATGGGCCAAGGTGAGTGTTAGGCTCAGGTTTTGAGGCCTACAGGCCACTGAAAGTAGGATTTCCTTGGTTTGGCATTCCGAATACCACTTGTTTTGAATGCTTCCCAGAGGTCCATTTTCACAGAATCCATCTGGGTGGCAGGTTGAATCTATGGTATTGCTCATTAGTCCCCAATCCATGGAGTTCGGATCGGGGTCTCTAGGGACAGAGCCCTGAAAAGCCACCGTAGGTTTAGGGTTAGGGACTAGAGGAATGTCAGTACCAATCTCCAGGCGCTGCAGTGAGCTTCCGCTGCTTCTGAGTTGAGGGTGTGGGTCAGGGTGAGTTTCAGGTTAAGGGATTGTGTCCACTGGAGTGCTGAATGTGGGGATTTGCTGGGATGGGCATTCAGAGTTCCCCTGTTCTTAATGCTTTCCAGAGATTAAATGGCGGGTTAAGTTGGCAGGTCCTTCTTGTTGGCTGTTTAAGTCCTCTTGTATTGCTAGGAGTCCCCAGTCCTTGGGGCTTTGGAGCCAGGCCTCTGGGGACAGACCACTCAGAAGCCTCCCTAGTGTGACGGTTATGGCCTGGCAGCATGGCAAGCCGAACAGCCGGCGCTGTGGTGCGGTACGGGTGGTTTGACTTAAGGGCGTTCATCAGGGTAAGTGTCAAGCTCATGGATTGTGGCCAAGGGGCCGATGAAAGTGGGGGTTCCCTTGGATGGGCATGCAGTGTACTCATGCTCTGAATGCTTTCTGGAGTTCCAAATGGCTTGTTTTCCTTCTGGGTGACAGGCTGCGTCTTCTGGTCTTGCTCAGGTGTCCCCATCTCAGTGGCTTTGGAGCCAGGCTTCTGTGGACAGACCACTCAGAAGTCAACCTAGGTTTAGATTTAAGGCTTAGGATCATTCAGCAGGGATCTGCCCATGATGTGCGAGCTTCCTGTGGGTCTGAGTTGAAGGTGTGGGTCAGGATGAGTGTTAGGCTCAGGTTTTGCCGTCAGGGGGCCACTAAATGTGGGGTTTCACTTGGATGGGCATGCAGATTTCTCCTGCTCTGAATGCTTTTCTGGAGTTCCAAATGGCGTGGTTTCTGTCAGGGTGGCAGGCTGAGTCCCATGGTATTGCACAGGTGTCCCCCAAACCTGGGTCTTTATAGCCATGTCCCTGGATGCTGAGAGAGCTCATGTCCCCAGTCTCAGAAGTAGCTGCTGGCCTCATCTCTCTGGGCCATGGGATGGCCAGTGCTTCTGTAAACATCCAAAAAGAGTGGGGAAATTCTAGACAGGAGAGGATCATCTGAGTTTTGTGCGCTATTAAGTCCTCATTCTTCCATTTTGCAAAACCAGGATAACCCATAATACTTACTTCACAGGATTTATTTGTGAATGTTATGAAATAATGTACTTTGAACTTTAAAGTGTTCTTATTTTTATTCCACTTGTAGAAGAAGAGAGAAGAAGCCAGGGTGGGGGTGGAATTGAGTGGCCAGTGCACTTGGATATTAACTCTGGAGTTTCTGCTGGGACTTCGAGGTGACCTTCTCCTTTCAGGTAACCTGGATGGGGAGAACCATGCTGCAGAGTGAACAGTGGAGGATGTTTTCCTCCGAAAGTTCGTGCTGGGCATTCCCAGGGTGTCTGGTCGACCAGCTGATCCTAAAGCGCTGGGCTATCCAGTTGGATATCTGTGTCCTGGTCTTGAGGCAGCTCCCTGCACACAAGTTCTACTTCCTGGTGGGCTACAGTGAGACTCTGCTGTCCCACTTTTACAAATGTCCCGTCCGTCTGCACCTCCAGAGTGTGCCCTCCAAGGTCGTATATAAGTACATCTAAGGCAGTCACCTTTTCTGCATCAGGCTCTAACCTGTGAAGGACTGAACCATATGGGAAAGGAGTGAAGTAGAAATGGGGAAATACATCCCCTCACTGTCTCAAGGATTCCTTTTCAAAGCTGCTGTTGAATAAATAGACCTGTGTTTTCTTGCCTCTTGGTTTGTCTTTCCTCCTTAGAGAAGAGAACTAGAATAAGGTTTCTTCGAAGATGTTCCAAGGCTCCCCAACAGGCTGCCAGTTGTTTGAGGCTTGGGTAATAGCTACAGTGCAATGAGTCTCTTGTCACTTTACCGGAACTTTACCTGGAGTTCTTTGTTTTTTCTCAAAGTGGAAGAATCCCTTTTTGGTCATTATAAAATAATCAACATTAATTTATTTATAATTTTAAACAATATGGACATGTGTCAAGTAAACCATGAAAGTTTCTTGTAATTCTTCTATAGAGAGAACTACTGTGAACAGTTTATTTTATTTCCAGATGTACCTTTTCCATCCAGAAATACATTATGGATACTCGTTGCTTATTAATAAGCTTTCAATTGAGCACCTACTGTAGGCCACAGATTCTTCTGAGTGCTTGGAATCCATCAATGGACAAAGCATTCTGTTCCAAGATCCCTGCCTTCGTGACACCTGTATCCCTGTGGAGGTCTGCAGGGAGGGTTAGGCAACACTGAGGACTCCCAAGAAGGTGAGATCAGTGCAGGAGAGCGTTTCAGGAGGTGGCATCTGCAAAAGCTGCACGTGGTGCTGGGTGGTGGGGAAGGGATTGCTGACCAACTTCACTGTGACACTGACCTTGACCCTCACCTTGACCATGACCCTGTTTCATTAACCCTGAACCTCAACCTCACACACTGTATTCCAACCCTGACCTTGACTTATGATTCTGACCATAATCCTCACCCAGACTCTTATCATGATCTTGACCATAAAACTCAGAGGCATCTAAATATGACCCTTGCCCTGATCTTCCCTTATTGACAAACTGGATTCTGACCCTGACTCCAAAACCCAACCATTACCCAGACTATCCCTCACTCAGATCAGACCCTACTCTTAACCCTGGTTTTGGCCCTGATTCTAACACTCAACAACCCTGGATTGATGGATCTGATTGTCATTCAGGCCCCAAGACACCCTCACACCTTGCTGACAAAACGCAACCTTAACCTGACATGTCTGTTCATGTCTTCTGCCCATTTCTTGATTGGATCATTTGTTCTTTGGGTGTTGAGTTGGATAAGTTCTTTATAGATTTTGGATATTAGCCCTTTATCTGATATGTCATTTGCAAATATCTTCTCCCATTCCGGTGGTTGTTTTTTGGTTTTGTTGACTGTTTCTTTTGCTGTGCAAAAGCTTTTTATCTTGATGAGGTCCCAATAGTTCATTTTTGCCCTTGCTTCACTTGCCTTTGGCAATGTTTCTAGGAAGAAGTTGCTGTGGCTCAGGTCGAAGAGGTTGCTGCCTATTTCTTCCTTTAGGATTTTGAAGGACTCCTGTCTCACATTTAGGTCTTCCAACCATGTTCAGTCTCTTTTTGTGTGTGGTGTAAGTATATGGTCCGGTTTCGTTTTTCTGTATGTGGCTGTCCAATTTTCCCAACACCATTTGTTGAAGAGACTGTCTTTTTTCCATTCGACATTCTTTCCTGCTTTGTCAAAGATTAGTGGACCATAGAGTTGAGGGTCCATTTCTGGGCTTTCTCTTCTGTTCCACTGATCTATGTGTCTGTTTTTGTGCCAGTAGCACTCTGTCTCGATGATGACAGCTTTGTAATAGAGCTTGAAGTCCGGAATTGTGATGCCACCAGCTTTGCTTTTCTTTTCCAATATTCCTCTGGCTGTTTGGGGTCTTTTCTGGTTCCATTCAAAATTGGGGATTATTTGTTCCATTTCTTTGAAGAAAGTGGATCGTATTTTGATAGGGATTGCCTTATGTGTAGTATGCTCTAGGTAGCATTGACATCTTCACAATATTTTTTCTTCCAATCCATGAGCATGGAATGTTTTTCCATTTCTTTGTGTCTTCCTCAATTTCTTTCCTGAGTATTTTATAGTTTTCAGAGTACAGATTCTTTGCCTCTTTGTTTAGATTTATTCCTAGGTATCTTATCGTTTTGGGTGCTATTGTAAATGGGATTGACTCCTTAATTTCTTTCTTCTGTCTTGTTGTTGGTGTATAGGAATGCCACTGATTTCTGTGCATTGGTTTTATATCCTGCTAATTTACTGAATTCCTGTATGAGTTCTAGCAGTTTTGGGGTGGAGTCTTTTGGGTTTTCCACATAAAGTATCATATCATCTGCCAAGAGTGAGAGTTTGGCTTCTTTGCTGATTCAGATGCCTTTGATTTCTTTTTGTTGTCTGATTGCTGTGGCTAGGACTTCTAAAATACTATGTTGAATAGCAGCGGTGATAGTGGACATCCCTGCCATGTTCCAGACCTTTGGGGAAAATTCTCAGTTTTTCCCCATTGAGAATGATATTCGCTGTGGGTTTTTCATAGATGGCTTTTATGTTATTGAGGTATGTACCCTTTATCCCTATATTCTGAAAAGTTTTCGGTTATTTCTCTTTTCTTTTTGATAAGTCTGCCCGGGGTTTATCAATCTTGTTAATTCTTTCAAAGAACCAGCTCCTAGTTTTGTTGATCTGTTCTACTATTCTTTTGGTTTCTATTTCATTGATTTCTGCTCTGATCTTTATTATTTTTCTTCTCCTGTTGGGTTTAGGCTTTATTTGCTATTCTTTCTCCAGCTCCTTTAGGTGTAGGGTTAGGTTGTGTATTTGAGACCTTTCATGCTTCTTGTGAAAGGCTTGTATTGCTATATACTTTCCTCTTCGGACTGCCTTTGCTGCATCCCAAAGATTTTGAACAGTTCTGTTTTCATTTTCATTTCTTTCCATTAATTCTTCTTTAATTTCCTGGTTGACCCATTCATTCTTTAGTGGGATGCTCTTTAGCCTCCATGTATTTGAGTTCCTTCCGACTTTCCTCTTGTGATTGAGTTCTGGTTTCAAAGCATTGTGGTCTGAAAATATGCAAGGAATGATCCCAATCTTTTGGTACTGGTTGAGACCTGATTTGTGACCTAGCATGTGATCTATTCTGGAGAATGAGCCATGGGCACTAGAGAAGAATGTGTATTCTGTTGCTTTGGGATGGAATGTTCTGAATATATCTGTGAAGTCCATTTGTTCCACTGTTTCATTTAAAGTCTTTATTTCCTTGTTGATCATTTGCTTAGATGATCTGTCCATTTCAGTGAAGGGGGTGTAAAAGTCCCCCACTATTATTGTATTGTTGTCAATGTGTTTTCTTTGCTTTTGTTGTTAATTGGCTTATATAATTGGCTGCTCCCATGTTAGGGGCATAGATATTTACAATTGTTAGATCTTGTTGGATAGACCCTTTAAGTAGGATATATTGTCCTTCCTCATCTCTTATTACAGTCTTTGGTTTAAATCTAATTTGTCTGATATAAGGATTGCCCCCCAAGCTTTCTTTTGGCGTCCCTTAGCATGGTAAATTGTTTTCCACCCCCTCACTTTCATTCTGATGGTGTTTTTTGGTCTAAAATGAGTCTCATGCAGACACCATATTGATGGGCCTTGTTTTTTTATCCAATCTGATAGCCTGTGTCTTTTGATTGGGGCATTTAGCCCATTTACATTCAGGGTCACTTTTGAAATATATGAATTTAGTGCCATTGTATTGCCTGGAATATGACTCTTACTGTATATTGTCTCTGTTCCTTTCTGGTCTATGTTACTTTTAGGCTCTCTCTTTACTTAGAGGGCCTCTTTCAATATTTCTTGTAGGGCTGGTTTGTTGTTTGTAAATTCCTTTAGTTTTGATTGTCCTGGAAGCTTTTTATCTCTCCTTCTATTTTCAGTGACAGCCTAGCTGGATATAGTATTCTTGGCTGCATATTTTTCTCGTTTAGTGCTCTGAAGATATCATGCCAGTCCTTTCTGGCCTGCTAGGTCTCTGTGGTTAGGTCTGTTGCCAATTAATGTTTCTACCATTGTAGGTTACAGATCTCTTCTCCCGAGCTGCTTTTAGGATTTTCTCTTTGTCTCTGATACTCATAAGTTTTACTATTAAATATAGGTCGTGGGCTCCTGGGTGGGTCAATCATTAAGCGGCTGCCTTCGGCTCAGGTTATGATCCCAGAGTCCTGGGTCGAGTCCCATATCAGGCTCCCTGCTTAGTGGGAAGCCTGCTTCTCCTTCTCCCACTCCCCCTGCTTGTGTCCCTGATCTCGCTGTCTCTGTCTCTGTCCAATAAATAAATAAAATCTTTTAAAAAAATGGGTTGGGGTGTTGACCCATTTTTGTTGATTTTGAGCGGGGTTCTCTGTGCCTCCTGGATTTTGATGCCTTTTTCTTTTCCCAAATTCGGGAAGTTTTCTGCTATAATTTGCTGCAATATACCTTCTGCCCCTCTCTCTCTTTCTTCTTCTTCTGGGATCCCAGTTATTCGAATATTGTTTCATCTTATGGTATCACTTATCTCTCAAATTCTGCCCTCGTGATCCAGTAGTTGTTTATCTCTCCTTTTCCCAGCTTGTTTATTTTCCATCATTTGGTCTTCTATATCACTAATTCTCTCTTCTGCCTCATTTATCCCAGCAGTTAGAGACTCCATTTTTTATTGCACCTCATTAATAACCTTTTTGATTTCGACTTGGTTAGATTTTAGTTCTTTTATATCTCCAGAAAGGGTTTCTCTAATATTTTCCATGCTTTTTTCAAGCCCAGCTAGTATTTTTAAAATCGTCATTCTGAATTCTAGTTCCAACATCTTATTAATGTCCATATTGATTAGGTCCCTGGTAGTCGGTATTGCTTCTGTTCTTTTTTCTGGGGTGGTTTTTTCCATCTTGTTATTTGGTCCATCCGGACAATAGATGAATGAGAGAACAAAATGCTAACAGAGTAACAATGACCCCAGAAAAATATACATTAAACAAATCAGAAGAAACCTGAAACTGGGGGAAAAAAAGTAAAAGAAAGTAAAAAAAAAAAAAAAGGAAAAAGAAAAGATAAAAAATAAAAAAACAAAAACAGAATATGATCAAATATGATCAGAAGAAAGTGCCTCCCAAGATTTTAAAAAAGAAAAGCTTATATATGTACACTAATAAGGGCAAATATGCTGAAGGGATGGAATGACTCTAAAGATGAAAAATATAAAGGATTTTATAAAAGGAATTGGTATGAAGTTGTTTGAAAAAGAAAGAAGAGGATTTAAAAAAGAAGGGAGGGAAAGTGATCAGGCATGAGACTAGAACAAAGCCATATAGTAGATAGAGATTTAGGGTATATTATGGTCTGTTAGAAGAAACTGTATCCCAGAATTTTAAAGAGAGAACGACTTATATATATATATATATATACCAAAAATAAGGTTAACTACTATGAAGGGATAGAATATGACTCTAAAAATGAAAAATGAAAAGATTTTTTTAATTTTTTATTGTTATGTTAATCACCATATATTACATCATTACTTTTTGATGTAGTGTTCCATGATTCATTGTTTGTTCATAACACCCAGTGCTCCATGCAGAATGTGCCCTCTTTAATACCCATCACCAGGCTAACCCATCCCCCTACCCTCCTCCCCTCTAGAACCCTCAGTTTGTTTTTCAGAGTCCATCATCTCTCATGGTTCGTTGCAAAGATTTTTTTTAAAAAAAGGGATTGATAAGATGTTGATTGAAAAAGGGAAAGAGAAAAATTCAAAAAAAAGAAAAAGAAGAAAAGAAAAATAAAAAAATTAACTTTGAAAGACTAACGAATCATGGGAAAAAAGCCATGAATTCTAGGTGCAGTATTCCCCTAGTGCTGGAGTTCTGCCATTCTCATTGATCGGTAAACTTGGTCTTGGCTGGTTGTTCTTGCTGTTCTTCTGGGTGAGGGGCCTGTTGGCGTGGTTCCCAAGTGTTGTTGGCGGAGGCGGAACTGCCCTGCCCTTGCCGGTTCGGGCTAAGTAATCCACTCGAGTTTGCTCTCGGGAGCTTTTGTTCCCTGCAAGCTCTCAGTACAGCTTTGGAGGATGAGAGTGAAAATGGCAGCCTCCCAATCTCCACCCCAGAAGAGCTGAGAACTTGGGACCCCACTCCTCAGTGAGCCCCCTGAGAAAAGCAGTCAATCACTCCTGTCTCCCTGGTCTCTGGCCTCACTCTGTGTTCACCCGGCCTGTGACCGAGCGTAGCGTTTCTATCTCTGGCACATGACCCCGTGTGGAGTCTCCAACCCAGGAGATTCCTGCGTTGCCCGCTGGCGCCGATCCTCCTGGGGGAGGAAGGGGAGTCTCCCCGCATCTGCCACTTGTTAGGTCCCTGCTGGAGGAGCAGCGGCCCGACTGTGCTGTGGATCACATTTTATGGCAACCCCGAGCTGAGAGCCCACTCCTTGGCTCTGTCTCTGCAGCCAGCTTCCCCGCTCTGATACCTGGGAGCTCTGCCGCACTCAGGCACCCCCGGTCTTTCTGTGACCCCGAGGGTCCTGAGACCACACTGTCCCAGCGAGGGCTCCGCCCTCCTCTTAGCCACTGGAGCGACATCCCTCAGCAGAGCTGACTTCTAAAAGTTCCGATTTTGTGCTCCGCTGCTCTATCACTTGCTAGTAGTGGCTGACGGAGACCCCCTCCCCTGCCATCTATCCTCCCAAATATCGCCTCGGATTCACTTCTCTGCATGTCCTACCTTCCAGAAAGTGGTCGCTTTTCTGTTCAGAGAGTTGTTGCTATTCTTCTCTTTGATCTCCTGTTGAGTTCGTAGGTGTTCAGAATGGTTTCATCCCTATCTAGCTGAATTCCTGTGACTAGATGAAATTTAGGTCTCCTACTCCTCTGTCATCTTTCTCCTCCTCTCAGTAGCATACTGTTTTTATTCCTGAATCTTTGGAGTTTAGTTTGAAGTCAGGAAGTGTGGTAACTATGGCTTTGTTCTTTTTTCCTCAAGAAGGACATTTTAACAATATACATTCTTCTGATCCATGAACAGAGGATGTCTTTCCATTTGTTTGTATTTGCATTTCTTTGATTTCTTTCAGCAAAGTGTTCTAGTTCTGTGTACAGGACTTTCACATCCTTGGTTAAATTGATTCCTAATATTAATTGTTTTTGTTGCTATTTTGAATGGAGTAGTTTTCTTTATTTATTTTTCAGATGTTTCATTCTTAGTGTACAGGAATGTAAATGATTTCCATAACTTGATTCTGTATCCCGAAACTTGGCTGAACTCAAACAGCCTTTTAGATTTTCTATATACCAAATCGTATTATCTTCAAACAGTGACAGATTCACTTCTTCCTTCCTGATTTGGATGCCTGTTATTCTTTGTCTTGCCTGATTGCTTTGGCAAGGACTTCTAGTACCAAACTGAATAAGAGTGGTGTGTGTGGGCATCTACATCTTATTCCTGCTCCTTGAGGAAAAGTTTTCAATTTTTCACCAGTGAGTATACTGTTAGCCATGGGCTTATAACGTATGGCCTCTAATATATTGAGGTACGTTCCTTCTATACCCGATCTCTAAGGGTTTTTATTAAATGATATATTTTGTCAAGTGCTTTTTCTGCATCTATTCAGATTATCAGGTGATTTTTTTCCTTTCATTTTATTAATGTGATGTATCACATTTATTGATTTGTGTATATTTAATGATCCTTGCATTTCAGGGATAAATCCTACTTGCTCATGATGTATAATCCTTTTTATGTGTTCTTGAATGCAGTTTGCTAATATATTGTTGAGAATTTTTGCATCTGGATTCATCAGAGTTGAATGTTAAAGATGAATGCCCCTGCTCTGGCCAGCCCTGCACACCCACAGTCCTCCTCACCATCCCTTGTAGTGACACAGCCCTGATCATCCTCCTGGAGCATTCCCGGTCCCCCTGCCACTGCTCTGGCCAACCCTGCACACCCCCAGGCTCCTGAGCATCCACTGTAGTGGCACATCTGCGATCTTCCTCCTGGATCATTCCCGGGCCACCTACCCCCTTCTCTGGCCAACCTGGCACACCCCAGTCCTCCTGACCGTCCCCTGTAGTGACACAGCCTTGATCATCGTCTGGGATGATTTCTGGTCCCCCTGCCCCTGCTCTGGCCAACCCTTCACACTCCCAGTCCTCCTGAGCGTCCCCTGCAGTGGCACTTGTCGCAGCATGCTGTCATGTGTTGTTTCTCGGTCTGTCCTTCCTGTAGGAGTAGGTCTCTCTCACAGCTGCCTGGCTGGATGACAGGTAGATGAATGGTTTCAGGATCTTTTCTCCTGGGATAGCAGGTACCCTTCAAAACCTTGATGGGCAGGGTGAGTCTCTGTTCCTCTGTGTGCCCCCAGCCTTGGTGGAGCATAGTGCCCAGGACAAGGGATTTGAGAGTCTTCCTAAATGAAGTTTGTTCTATGAAGGTGGATTCTTTCTGATATCATTATATAACCACATAACGTGGCCATCCTTGTGAGATAGAAAGCATGCTACTGTATTGTGTTCTACTTGCATACTGTGGCTAACGAAAACTCAACACACACTCACAATCACACGTTCACACTTGCACCTCCGTTTCTGAGCATCACTCCCATGTAAACTACAGTGAATTCCCATTGGGCTGCAGGTATGTAGATGTGCCATTAAAGGTAGAAATAGAGGAGGATGGTTATGGAGTTCTGGCTAAAATGATGGAAGTCCTTGCTACGGGGGTAAAGAAATTAGTTTTTACCCAGGAAGCGCCACGTTCTGCTCAAAGGAGTGACATGATAATATTACCCTTTAAACAGGGATCAGCACTGACTTTTCTGTAAAATCTTCTGTAAGGATTCTCTGTTAGGCGTTGCAATCCACATGGTCTCCCTGACAGTGACTCCACTCTTGCATTGTGGCTTGAAAGCAGCCACAGATCATCCATAACTAATGTGCCAGCTGCACTTTATTTACAGAATAGAGGGGGAAGCCACATTTGGCCCATGGATGGCAGTTTCCCACACCCCAGATTTGCAACCTGATGGACGATGGGGGACAGGGCTCTTATTTTCAAATGGCAGCGTGGGCATACACTGGGATCTATCCAGCCTGACCACGGCCCCTAAACTTGAAAGGAAAGATTATAGCAAGACTGACTAACAATTAAGGCCTCAGGAACTCCCCCGCATTTCTCTGTATGCCTCTAGCTTCCCACAAGATGTTTGTCTGTGGTTGAAGTACATGTAGGTATTGTTTGCCTGAATATGTCCCCATTGCCTAGTGGGTGTATCTTGCGGCGTATATACCACGCAGATGGTCATCATGTTCCAGCCAATATCATGAACACATTTATGGTTCTCATGAGTCAGTGGAGGACCTAGCACGTGTGCGCTTCAGGACAAGTTTGATTCAGCCCACAGCAGTGTTTTCGAGGCCCTGGCTTCCTGGGCCCTCTGTGGCGCTGGCACTGGCCTGGCCTATGCCACTTCTGCAGTCGTGATGGAAAAGCCCCTGTACTGGGTGTTCCACCCCATGCTTTGCTCTGCAGGCTGAGACCCAAGGTTTCTGTCACCTCCCTGGCTGGGACCAGGTCACGTGCCCATGGATGGGCCAATCCCTGGAGCCAGGGAGTGGGGCCGTGGAGACTGGTACAGGTTGTTAGGTCCTCTGTTGTAGTGACTTTTCTAACTGCTGTGGTGGCAATGTCTTCTGTGATGCATCTGTTGATAAAATGAGTATTGATTTCTGGTAGTGAGTGGGTCCAAGGTGCTGGCTTAGGACCTAGCACCTCAGTCCCAGCACCTCAGTACTACTCTACTCTTCTACAGAGACAATGGCTGAGAATGAGCAACGTTGATGGAAACTGGTCTGGAATACACAAGGTAGGGGTGTGTGTGGGGGGATATGGGGATTGGGGATATAGCTCTGGCCACCCTGTATCTAAAATTTACCCAGGTTCAAGAAGGTGCGAGGAATCTATGGTCTTTCATAGTCAATAATGTTGTAGATGAAGAATATGCCTTTTGCATGGAGTATGACAAGACTTGTTCAAAGTATTTTCTAGTTGGTACAGAAGTCAGGGAGAACAGCACCCCCATCTGCTAGGATAGGCGTGAGAGGCTGAGTGCTCTCAAGAAGGTGTATGGCTTTGGCAGGGCTCACTGTGAGCCTGCACACAGGACTGACGAGGACAGTTAAAGGTTTGTTCTAAGGATGGAGTATTGGAAGAATGTGGCGTACCTCGTAATCCTGGGGAGAGCACAGATCTCGAGTTGACTGTGGAGTGACTTTGTGAGATTGGTGGTGATCTGCAACATCTGGCTAACCGGATGCCTGTCCTTTATTAATTTGTGGGTGTGGTTTCTATGCCTTTGTCCCAACAGCTTGGATTTCCAAGGAGTGGATTTTTTATTATTATTTATTTTTTATTGTTATGTTAATTACCATACATTACTTCATTACTTTTTGATGTAGTGTTCCATGATTCATTGTGCATAACACCCAGTGCTCTACGCAGAACGTGCCCTCTTTAATACCCATCACCAGGCTAACTCTTCCCCGCAACCCCCTCCCCTCTAGAACCCTCAGTTTGTTTTTCAGAGTCCATCGTCTGTCATGGTTTGTCTCCCCCTCCGATTTACTCACTTTCCTTCTTCTCCTCCTGCTATTTTCTTCTTTTTTTCTCTTAACATATATTGCATTATTTGAATCAGAGGTACAGATCTGTGATTCAACAGTCCTGCACATTTCACAGCGCTCACCATACACATACCCTCCCCAATGTCTATCACCCAGCCACCCCATCCCTCCCACCCCCCACCACTCCAGCAACCCTCAGGTTGTTGCCTGAGATTAAGAATTCCTCATATCAGTGAGATCATATGACACATGTCTTTCTCTGATTGACTTATTTCACTCAGCATAACACCCTTCAGTTCCATCCATGTCGTTGCATATGGCAAAATCTCATTCCTTTTGATGGCTGCATAACATCCCATTGTGTGTATATACCACTGCTTCTTTATCCATTCATCTGGCGATGGACATCTTGGCTCGTTCCACAGTTTGGCTATTGTGGACATTGCTGCTATAAACATTGGGGTGCACGTACCCCTTCGGATCGCTACATTTGGATCTTTGGGGTAAATACCCAGTAGTGCAATTCCTGGATCGTATGGTAGCTCTATATTCAACTGTTTGAGGAAACTCCATACTGTTTTCCGGAGGGGTTGCACCAGCTTGCATTCCCACCGACAGTGTAGGAGGGTTCCCCTTTCTCCGCATCCCCGCCAACATCTGTCGTTTCCTGACTTCTTAATTTTAGCCATTCTGACTGGTGTGAGGTGGTATATCATTAAGGTTTTGATTTGGATTTCCCTGATGCCGAGCGATGTGGAGCACTTTTTCATGTGTCTGTTGGCCATTTGGATGTCTTCTTTGGAAAAATGTCTGTTCGTGTCTTCTGCCCATTTCTTGATTGGATTATTTATTCTTTGGGGGTTGAGTTTGATAAGTTCTTTATAGATTTTGGATACTAGCCCTTTATCTGAGGTGTCATTTGCAAATATTTTCTCCCATCCTGTCAGTTGTCTTTGGTTTTGTGGACTGTTGCTTTTACTGTGCAAAAGCTTTTTATCTTGATGAAATCCCAATAGCTCATTTTTGCCCTGGCTTCCCTTGCCTTTGACGATGTTTCTAGGAAGAAGTTGCTGCGGGTGAGGTCGAAAAGGTTGCCGCCTGTGTTCTCCATTAGGATTTTGATGGGCTCCTGTTCTTGCTTAGGTCTTCCAACCATTTGGAGTCTCTTTTTGTGTGTGGTGTAAGCAAAGGTTCCAGTTTCCTTCTTCTGCATGTGGCTGTCCAATTCTCCCAACAGCATTTGTTGAAGATACTGTCTTTTCTTTTGGACATTCTTTCCTGCTTTGTCGAAGACGAGTTGACCATAGAGTTGAGGGTCCATTTCTCAGCTCTCTATTCTGTCCATTGATCTATGTGTCTGTTTTTGTGCCAGTACCATACAGTCTTGATGATGACAGCTTTGTAATAGAGCTGGAAGTCCGGAATTGTGATGCCGAGGGTGTGGGATTTTTTTAGGTCACTGTAATTGTTGGTACCCCAGGGGTGGGGAAGTCCTGTTCTGCTGTTGAAGTTGTCTCCAGCAGTTGGAGTGTGTATTACAATCCCATAGGGAAATGGCAGGGGGGTTACAGTGGTCGGCAGGCTATTGTTATTGATGATATTTATGGGTGGGTTCCATATGATGAGATGTGAGTTCTTATGGATAGAGATCCTCATTAAGAGCCTGTAACGAGTGCTTTTTCTGAGTTTAATAGTAGATATAGTTTTATTACTTTTAATAGCCCTCCTTCTTCTTGGTATCCCAATGAGAAGTGCATTACGATGTTGCCTGCATTTTATCCGTGTGTGGATGTGTGTTTGAGTTCGGAAAATGTTGGCAATGCCTCTACAAATTGTACACTGGAACATCCAGAGAATAAAATTGTATTTTTGACAACAAAATAGGAAATATCCTCCTGTGATTCCTAGTTTAAACCAGGGGAGGGGACCTTTTTTGTGGTATTGGTAGAGTACCATAGTCCTTCCTAGGGAACATTATCAGACTCTATTGGGAACTTGGTCTTTGTTATTGTGGAAGAATCAGGAGTCGACAAATTATTTGTCTCCTGTTTCATTTTCCATGAACATTTCCACAATATTTGGTTTCAAACCTCTGCCATTGTGAAATCATCCCAGATTTGGCACCAGCTCACCCTTCTGTGCAAAGGGTATGTTTCAACCGAGAAAAAAGCAGCTTCTGGGTGACTGGGATACTCTAGGATCAGAATGCTGTTGGTATGCAGTTACTGTGACCCTAAATTCTGAACAAGCTGCTGACACCCAGACTAAATAGATTTCAGATTTAGAAACTTCAGATAGAAATTTTGTGTCCATGATGACAACTAAAGAACACGTGTGATCTTTAAACCTAACTCTAACCCTTGAATTTAACCCTAAAAGCTAACGTGACTCTAAGCCCCAAACTGGAACCCTGAATCTCAAACCTGAAATTGAACCCCACACCCAAACTCTGAACCCAAGCCCTAAATCCAAGTCCTGAAACATGAACCCAAACCCTGAACCAAAACTCTGAGTCATGAGCCCTGAACCCAAACCCAAATGTGACCTTAAACTTTATCCCCTAAGCCCTAAGGCTTAAACCCTAAATTATAAGCCTAAAGCCCTAAACTCTAATCCTTGAACTTGGGGTAGTAAGTTCGAGCCCCATGTTGATTACTTAAACTAAAAAAAAAACTTAAAAAAATGATCTATAGATTCAACATAATCACAATAAAAATTCCAGCAGGATTTCTTTTATAAATTAATAAGGTGATTCTAAAATTCACATGGAAATGCTTAGGGCATAAAATAGCCAAAACGGGTTTGAAAAAAAAATTTGAAAGATGCACAGTACCTAATTTCAAGACCTCTTGTAAGCTGTACATAGTAAGATAGTGTGGCAATAGTGTCAAGTAAACTTGTTCAAAGGAACAAAACAGAGCTCAAAATTAGAACCATACATATGTGGACAACTGATTTTCTTCAGAGATAGGAAGCCACAGTAGAGAAATAAGAGTCTTTTCAACAACTAGATATACACACACAAAAAAACGAGCATCAATCCATAGTTTACCATAAATAAAATTAACTCAAAGGGACCATAGCCCTAAACGTAAAACCTAAGACTCTAGAACTTCTAGAAGAAAATATCAAAGAAAATCTTTGAGAACTAAGTGAAACAAAAATTTCTTAGATACGACACCAAAAGAATGATCTACAAAAGAACACATTAATTGAACTTAATCATAATTTAAAAAGACACTATTTAGAGAATTAAAAAAAGCCACAGACTGGGAGAAAATATTTCCCAAGCATATATCTGATAGAGGACTTAATTTCGGTATATAAAAAGAACTCTCAAAACTCTAAAATAAAAAGACAATGAAAAAATTTTAAAAGGCAAAAGATTTGAACAGACCACCAGAGAAGATATGTCAATGGCAGTCAGCACATGAAAATATGCTTAACATCACTAGCCTTTAGGGAAATGCATATGGAGACCACAGGATTTCCAGGTTGGTGAGCTCATTGCAAGGCTGCGAGGGTGGGGGTCTTGAGAGAACACGAAGCTCCACAGCCATTCCCCCACATACTTTGCCCTATTCATCTCTTCCATCTATCTCTTCCTGGATTGAATCCTTTTAACTAAACAACTAAACAATCCCCAAACAAAAGAGCAAATTTTGTACGGTTAAATGCCCAAAGCCTGAAGAAGGTGATTCAGTGCTGGAACTTTCTGTGAGAATGGCAGAGACAACAATGCCCAGATAGTGCTAGCCACAGATCCCGATGGCAGCGACCATTTCGGGAGACTGGCCACGGGAACGCTGTCACGTCAACAGCTTGGCTAGGGAATGGACATTGGACGGGATGGTCATGGAGGTCTCTGGTGCAACCTGATGACTGCAGCAAGATACAAGGAGGGAGTAAGCCCTAGGAGTTTTTATCCCACGGAAAACATGTCTCTCCTTTCTTTTCTTTTCCTTTCTTTTCTCTTCTTTTCTTTTCTTTTCTTTTCTTTTTATTGAATCCATATTGAGAAGATGGATGTTGGCTGAACCTACTGTGGTGATCATTTCACAATTGATGTAAATCAAACCACCCTGCTGCACACCTTAAACTTATACAGCAATGTATGTCAATTATTTCTCAATAAAACTGGAGGGGAACAGGATGGGGAGCCTGGGTGGCTCAGTCAGTTAAACGTCTGCCTTCAGCTCAGGTCATGATCCCAGTGTTCAGGGATCCAGCCATGCATCATCAGCTCCATCCTCTGGGGGGAGTCCGCTTCTCCCTCTCCTTTTGCCCTCCCCACCACCCCCTCTTGCTCCCTCTGTCTTTCACTCTCAAATTAAATCTTAAAAAAAAACTAGCAGGGGGACAAAGGCCTCCTGGAAAATGGGAAAGAAGTCCTTTTGCATTTGAAGAGTTGGTTGGTTATCTGTGTGGAACTTCCCTTTGCATAATGATGAGTTGAGTACTGCCGCTGTTCTGAGATGGTCTTGGAAACCATGACTGTAACATTGAAACAGCAACTGATTCAGATTTATGAAAAATATGGTTATCATATTTCAAAGATTTCTTATTTCTTGTGTTGTGATCCAACTAAAATCAAAAGTGTATTTGAAAGGCTTCACAGTTTTTATTCTCCAAAAGAATATCCAAAATTGTATGGGATACTTGTTGTCTTGCGTATACAGGACATTACCACTGGATATGACGGCGGCAAGCCTAATCATAAATCAGTGTTGCCTGTGAGTAAAAACAGCAGAGTGATTACATCCCCTTCTCAAAATGGCTGTGTTGGTGGTCCTTGGACGAGCAAGACAGAAACAAAGACAAAGTCCTCTGCAGAGACGTGAGTACTCTCTGACCCGGAGATGGGAGTGACAGAGCCTTGTTGGAAGAAGAATTGAAGAAGCTCATTTAAGCTCGGATTTAAAATTGGTGTGGGCCCAGTTAAGGATGAAACAGAACAACCAAGAGAACTATGCATTGAATTCGTGTGAACATTCTCTACCTCATCTGGGCAAATAGTTTCCTTTTATTTCCTTTCTTTCTGGTCAGCTGACTAAACAAGTTGTATAAATTTGAAATGAAATGGACTTGAGAGAAGTTATTCAAATTTTTCCTAATCTTGAACAAAAGTCACTACATTAAAAGTATTAGAGTAACACAGTTTTTCCTTTAACAGAAACAAAACACAAACGTGAGTTTTCTTTTTTTTTTAAGATTTTATTTATTTATTAGAAAGAGAATGAGAGCATGAGAGGGAGGAGAGTCAGAGGGAGAAGCAGACTCCCCGCTGAGCGGGGAGCCCGACGTGGGACTCGATCCCGGGACTCCAGGATCATGACCTGAGCCGAAGGCAGTCGCTTAACCAACTGAGCCACCCGGGCGCCCACAAACGTGAGTTTTCTAATTAAAGTATGATTAAGCTTAGTTCTATAGTCTTATAACTGTGTACAGTACATTTTCTAAAAAGGCATGTAAGTGTTATGTCATTGAACAGTTAGTTAAGGAAATTATTCATAAAATTGGCAAAAAAGTGGACTGTACTCCAATCACTGTGGTAAATTGCCATTGTTACATCATAGATATTAATTCATAAATTAGAGTATTTGAAATAGTGTATTTAGCATTTGCAGTTTATTTTAAGATTTATGTATTTGAAAGAGAGAGAGCACACATGTGAGCATGGAGGGCGGGCGGCGGGGGTAAGGGCAGAGGGAGGGAGAAAATCTCAAGCAGACTCCCCACTGAGTGCAGGACCCAATGTGGGGCTCCGTGGGGGGTGCTTAACCCCATGACCCTGAGCTCATGACCCGAGCCAAAACCAAGAGCAGACGCTCAACCCATTGAGCCAACCAGGCGACCCTAGCATTTGTGGTTTAAAACATTGTTATAATATATCCTTCAACACCTCTGCTAAAGATGCTCGTGGTGCAGTATACATTTAATATATGTATCTACAATTTTGATGTTCACTATACCGAAAGTAAGAGTGGGAACACTCCTGTTGCTCTTGTCAGATTTCTCAGTGCCCTCTCAGGGTCTGGTGGGAACTAATACAGTGTTCCTACATTGAGTATGAACAAATCAGTTAATTTGCAGACAGCTAAAGAAAATATTTTCAAACTACATAGGTGCTTCCTCTTTATCTCAAATGGGTTTGCTGTTTTAAGAAGAAAATCTGAGAGGGTGCCTGGGTAGCTCAGATGGTTAAGCGTCTCCCTTCAGCTCAGGTCATGATCCCAGGGTCCTGGGATCGAGTCCCACATTGGGCTCCCTGCTCCTTGGGAGCCTGCTTCTCCCTCTGCCTCTCTCTCTCTATCTCTCTCTCTCTGTCTCTCATGAATAAATAAAATCTTAAAAAAAAAGAAGAAAATCTGAGAAAGAAGCTCTGAATCTATTCAAAAGTCCAGTTTTATAAGTAGATTTATTCCTTTATCAGATGAAGTAATCCTAATTTTACTAAGACACAAAAATATATTTTAGGTATTAATGAATCACTAACCTTAAAGCCCAGTTTATTCTAACATTTTGTGGCCTCTGTAGAATTTGTGATCACGTGAGATCCGTTTATCATCTTCAGTGTGGAAAAATGTTTTGGAAGTTCACTTCTGGTGGATTCTGTGGTCTTCTGAACAAGACCTCACAGAGAAGTGCTGTTTGAACTTTTTCAAGTGCACCCTGTCGTGTATAGCTCTCAGAGTGCCTGGGCACGTGTGTTAGAGTTAGGAGGTAGCAATCAAAGGCCTTGGATAGACTCACACTAAACAATTTACCTAGAGGAGATAGCAGTGGTATTAGAGAATTTATTTCCTTTACAAAGAACAGTAGAAGGTTTGAAATGAGTGGAATGCTCATTAAATATTGGTCTGTTGCAGCTGTCAGCTAACATTTGGTTAAACTCATAGGATTCAAATATAATTTTCAAATTTTTATATTTCCACTATTAATTTGCTCTTTCCTTACTTTCTTATAGATGGATCTCGCATGACTAGGGTAATAGCTTGCCAAATGCAGAGCACCACTTTTCTGAATAAGGTTGTTTTCAATGGCTTTGCACTAAAGAAGCAATGTGTAGAATTATTTGTTTTATTTGCTTTTAGGAATGTTGACTGTAATTTTGGAAGTGGCCTATATTCAACAAAGTGGTCTTCAGAGTGCTATGTGTGTGTGTACAGTATGTAACTTTAGGGTGAGTAATAGTGTTTCAGTGACTGAGGGATGAGGTAGGGCTGCAATGATAGGACAGCCTGCTCATCATCACTAGAGCCACGTCACAATGACCGTACTTTATTCACGAGAGAACACTTTGACTGCTTTAATACAGTGCAACACTTAAGTCATGTTCCTCAAGGAAAAGTTATTGAAGTTTGGATTCATATCTCAGAAATTAAACAATCCAAAATTAAATTAACCAATTTTATATTCCTAGCATATACAGCCTGAGGAATCATTTGACCCTAGCCACACTCCCGAATCTGTCTGAGCATGGAATTTAGCATCTTTTTGGCACACGGGCACACATTTGCTTAACAAAGTCAGTTCAGTGATAGCTCAACCCATCCAGGAGAAATGCAAGGGCTGGCTGGGGAGGTCCCACCCCTGGGCTCTGCATTGTCTCTTCTTCTTCATGAAAATATCATGGACATGAATGAATTCTCACTGAGCATGCAGATCAAAACTGGGGTTCTCTAGAGCTTTGAGGAGAAAGAATTATTGGGGCAAGATCAAAGCATACATTGGAAATAAAGAAACCTTATAAAGGTCAATAAGGTGGCACATGATGCCTCTTGTGAAGAGCAAACTTATCATCACCCTAAAAGCGGAGGATGAAGTGACTGTGGGCAAATTGTTGACTTGTGCTAAATTTGTTTTTTTTTTTTTTTAGTATCTTTTTAAAGAGTAATCTCTACAATGTAACATGGGGCTTGAACTCAGGACCCCAAGATCAAGTGTCACACACTCTACTGACTGAGCCAGTCGTGCAACCTGAGGATTTTGTTTTAAATATAAAGTGTTCTATTTGGGTGTAGTAACTTCAGTAGACAGGAAAGCTCTGGGAGTTTGGATACTTTGGAATATCTTTATATAGGATAGACCTGGCTTAATGGAGAAATTGTTCTATGACTGTTGCTATTGTTTCCATTGATGTTTGTGATGCTTCAAAAATCCAAATTCTGTTTGAATGAATTTAATTTTATGCTTATTTCTACTTCCTCCTTTCCCTATGTGCACTCTCACATTTTGCTACTGTCAGAAGTTACTACCCTATTACCTCATGATAAATCTTAACAATATCCATTTCGAGGGGCGCCTGGGTGGCTCAGTTGGTTAACCGACTGCCTTCGGCCCAGGTCATGATCCTGGAGTCCTGGGATCGAGTCCCACATCGGGCTCCCTGCTCAGCAGGGAGTCTGCTTCTCCCTCTGACCCTCTTCCCTCTTGTGCTATCTCTCATTCTCTCTCTCTCAAATAAATAAATAAAATCTTAAAAAAAAAACAATATCCATTTCGAATGCTTTAAATATATATATAGACTACACTTGTGGATAAAAACACCACATATGACATATTATTACACCCCTATAAGAATGGCTAAAATTCGGGGCACCTTGGTGCCTAGGTGGTTAAGTGACTGCCTTCAGCTCAGGTCATGATCCCCAGGTCCTGGGATCAAGCCCCATGTTGGGCTCCCTTGCTCAGCGGGGAGTCTTCTTCTCCCTGTCCCTCTGCCCCTCCCCGTTTGTGCTCGCTTGTGCTCTCTTTCTCTCAAATAAATAAATAAAATCTTTTAAATTCTTTTTAATGATTAAATTAAAACAAAAAGACGGAGCACATCAAGTGTTGGCAAGAGCTGGAGGAACTGGAACTCTCAGATACTGCTGACGGGGATGCAGAGTGTTGAAACTGCCTTGAAGACACGATTTGGCCAGTTTTAAAAGTGCTCACCATACACGTACCATATGATCCTGCGTGTGAGTGGCTCAGTTGGTTAAACGTCTGCCTTCGGCTCAGGTCATGATCTTGGGGTCCAGGGATCAAGTCTCACATCGGGCTTCCTGCTCAGTGGGGAGCCTGCTTCTCCCTCTGCCTCTGCATCTTCTCTCTGCTCATGCTTTCTCTCTTGCTATCTCTCTCTCAAATAAATAAATAAATACATCTTTAAAAAAATTTCTCATATGCATCAAATTCGCAATTAGAACTTGTGCCTACACATATCTTAGGTCTGTTATTCCCGAATGCTCAGGTGTCAGGCTTTTACCACGTGCACAGATTTAGCCACTGTCAAATCATCTTGTTACTGTTCCTAGCAATAAAACTCATTATGAATTCTGCTTTTTAGAAAAATACTTATCATTTGCCTAAACCATCCCACAGAGAAACAGTGAGCATATCCCTCAGTTGCCTAGATGCCCCTTGGTGCTGGCTCATTGTTGAGTCTGTCCAGTTTTCCCCTGTTCTTCTTGTCTCTGTGTGCAGCAGTATCTGCTCCGGGACCTGTAAGCCATTTTCAGGGTTAGAGTATCCACAGGGATATGAAGGCAGATCAGAGAGTCTCACTTCACTTGTCAACAACTTCATTCATAATTTAAAAAAAAAAATGACAATTGGAACATCTATTCGTTTTGCAAAAATCACTGAATTTGATATAAACCAGTATTGGCTTATATGTGGGGAAATTAGTACATTGAGGGAAAGCTAAAGCAGGAGGCTAGATAACCCCTCCCAGGAAGGAAATGTGGCACTATATCTCGTAATACCCCTCCCGTACAATGTAATTTTGAGAAGGTGAGTCCCTGTGTTCTAATACGAAAATAACTCTAATTTGCTAAATGAAACAGGAAGTCAGAGCAGTATGAACAGTGAATAAATAAGAAGAGAGTTATACGTAAATCTATTCATGGGCATGGAAAGTTTTAGAAGATACACAAGAAAACATCAATCGGATTCTGCAGGCTCTACCTAATCCATGGCCTCCCATCAGTTTTCCCTGAGCATGAGCCCTGTCTCCCCAGGAAGGAGACCCAAGTGTCAGCTACAGATGACAGGCACAATGAGGAGAGAAGGGAAAAACTAAGGACAAGGATTTGAGCATGTGAAAGGAGAGAGTGCCAGGAGATTCCATTCTGGATCCTGGGAAGCTCTGAGGTGAAGGAATGATCTGTAAGTGGAAAGAAACCACTGGTAGTATAGCTCCTCCAGATTTCTCCCAAATCCTCCACACCTACCCCTACTCCCTAGCCTGAGCATATCTTGCCACACCATTGCCACCTGCAAGCTCAGGGTTCAGGACTGCCCAGGAAGGGTGAGGGCAGGTCCTGAGGTCCTGCCATGGCTGTTTCTGCTCTTTGGACCATGTGGACTATGGCTTGGGGTTTGTCTCACTCTGTGACTGACATTGAGTTTTGTTCAGTGTTTAGAGGGTACCTGGTGTCTGACACCAGGGTACAAAGCTTATATACCCAGTAGGGAGATTAAGAAACTGACTTCAGTAGAGACAGACCAAAGCCAACGAAAGGAATCATGGACATGCGAACTCTAATCTTAGTATTGTTGGCTCTCAGTGAAGGCAGATAAAATTTGGTTGTTTTATTTTATCAAATGTTAATACACTACAAGGCATGGGTCACCCAGATCAATTTGCAAGTCATCTTAGGTAGCCTAGGCATTCCAGGGCTCATAAGTGCACAGACGATATACACCCGAGTGCCCCTGAATAAGTATAAGATTACCCAGCATCTCATCACCAGTTGGCTCTAGAGCCCACATCTATAAGCATGTATAACCTGTCATGCTCTGCTCTGAAAGCTTCACATCTGTCCTAATTTCATTGTCACACAACCTTCTGGCCATATTTCCAGGGCCACATAGCTGATGAGAGGAAAAGCAGGGCGTTTGTTTGAACCCAGACAGACTGACGAATCCTGGAAATACTCATGCCTGCTTCATCAGTCCCTGTTACAGCCGCAGCAGGAAAAGACAGGGTCCTTGGTCTTCCTCACCCAAAGTTCCTCCCTCATGCTCCTGTACCCTATGCGATCTGTCTTTGCAACCAGAACATAGGACCATCTTGCACTTGAATCATGTGCACACAGTGAACAGGTGAACAGGTATGAGACTGTTGCATGTTGCAGCAACGGCCCAGCCAGGAGCCCAGGGGTTTCTTTCTGGAGCCTGCAATTTTTATTTCTCAAGTGGCTAATCCAGCATTTAGGTTTGATCTGGGCCCTGACCAGAGTAGGCAGTTGACCTGAGGTCATCGAGATCTCTTTCTCAGGAATTCACAGATGGACATAAGCAATTCTGGTTGAGGGCAGACTCCTGCCTGGGGTTGGCCATGTGGACTGAGCATCAGATGGCCACGGTACAAAACTTCAGACTGGGGTCATTCTTCCAATGCACTCAGACCCACACCCCTCCTTCTGAGTCAGCTCACCTCACAGAAGTGCTCCAGGGCCCACCTGCACTGATTTAATAAGCAGAGACTCTGAGTGTGAGATCCAGACCATACCTGGCTTGTCACCCCAGATCGCCTTGTTCCAACTTCAAAAATCAAGATTTAGGAAACCACAATGAGCCGTGACACACAAGCAATTCCACCCTGTTGGAGGGGGACAGAGGGAGGACAGATTTGCTGGGGGAGGGTTTGGATTGAGTCGGGGAGGGCAGGTAGGAAGAAGTCCAGAAATAATGCCTTCATAGATTAGATAGATAGAGAGATAGATATAGATATATTTGATATATAGTGGTGGTGGTGGTCGATTTTGCGTTGGTATCAACAGCTTAAGTTGGATGTGAGAAGGGGATGGATTGTCACAGGTCTCCTTGCAGTGAGGAGGGAAGGTCAGCGACCCATGTGTCCACGTATGAGGCTGTATGCATGCATGGGCATGTTGTACAAGTGGATTGGAAGGTTTTGTATTCTGGTGAGGAGAGGTAAGCATTCTCTTCCAGGGTGGTGTTCGGGTGGTATGATCTCTGTGTCACGGTGGGATCAAGCTCTCTGTGTGGTGACTGGTTCTTTGTAGGGGCACCAGGTGTCACCTCCCATCCTCACTGCTACAAATGGGACAAGGGAAAGGGTCAATGAAGCAGAACCCTGGAGTGAGTGGAGTTCAGGTATTCACCAAGAGGTTTTGACAGGGAAAGTGGCGCCCGAAGGGAAGTTACCTGGCAGGTGTCGATCTTGCCTTCAGGGTACCCTGCACACACATTGGTTGAACAAATGCGCCCGTTGTACCACTGGGTGGAGTTACATAAGTCGAGGTCGATGAGGTTCACACGGGCCTCCTGCAGTGTAGGTGCGATCCTGTAGGCTACAGCCAGGCGCCCCGGTGGTGAGCGATCACAGAAGACATGATTTGGGAAAGCCCTGCCTCCTCCCTCCACGGAAACCCCATCATCCTGAAATGCTCTACTTCAACCTAAAATCCAGGAAAGTCAATGCCCCTGGCCTCTCCTCAGACACTTGTGAAGGATGTGGGGTGTTGGAGGCATATGCAGGTGAAGAGGAGGGGCAGTGCATGGAGGATGAGCAGATGTGGCTGCAGGAATGTGTGTTGATGCCAGATGATTATTCACAGCTACAACCAGGATGTGTCACCTCATTTACACCCCACATTGATCCCCTGTGTTAAGCGCTGTGACTCACCTTGCCTCCAATCATGACCTTGGAGCACCACTTGCCCAAACATGCAGGGAGGGTTGTGGTGTGTCTTGGATTCAGACCAAGGTTTTCCTCTCTACACTCAAATCCAGGACACACAGTTCATTTCCTCACAGTACGGCTCTAAGTCCCCCTCATTGCTTTTTATCCCCCGTTAAACCCCTCAGCTCAGTTCTGGACAGGATCTGCTAGCGCTGGGCAGATGAGTCCCTCCCCGCATACCTCCCATCCCTTTTGAAGTTACAGAGAAGGAGGAGCTGCAGGATGGCCTCCACACACACAGATCTGTCAGGGGCATGGGTGGTTGGAATAACCGGAAGGCAGGTCAGAACCTCCTGTACAGCCCCAGAGGCTCCATCATGACCTTTGGGTTAAGGAAGGCCCAGCCCAGGCGATGATTCCATCAGCCAACCTCACACCTGACTATAGGGGCAGCTATCCCCTCTTCATCAAGTGGCCTCCCCCCACCACAGCCTCACCCACAGCCCAGCCACAGCCTGGTGGGTGGGTCTGAAATCGCGTGCATCTGGGTGGAGACGTGGCGGATCACACTTGGAATATGGCAGTGTAGGCCAAGTGGGAAGCCAAAACCAAGTGGAGGAAAGTGGATGGAGCTAGGCACACAGCATTCAGACTGTGTGATTGTGTGTCTTGGACTGCGTCTCCAGGCCCTTCAGGTCAACTTTGCATACCACCCAAGCAGGGTTAGTTTTGTACTTGCACTGTCCCCAAGGCAGGGGTGACATGGAAATGACCACCACAACAAGCCTGGTCGCTTACGGTGACCTTTTAGATCTATGGAAGAGCCAGATGACCTGGAAGAGAAGAGGGTTTTCTCAAGCCCCACACCTTGGCTTTAAATGCTAAAATGTCACAAGAACTTGAAATTCAATAGAAAAGGAGGACTACCCCAGAAGCATATGGGCTCAAGAAGGAGGTAGAAAAAGGAAGGTATGCAAAAATGTCACAGAAATTTGGAGGCTGGGGATTTCTTTAAGACTTGGCCTTACCAGTGGGGGATGGATTCACCAGAAGATGGTAGAAATCCCACTAAGTTGAGGAGGATTCTAGAACAAAAGAGGCCTTGTGTGATGTCCAGGGTGTAGCTGGGAGCCTATAAACCTTTTGAGAGATAGGACAGCAAAGGTGGTGGCAGGCGTGGGAGTGTAGATGGGAACCCTGAGACCAGCCCCCCAGGGACTCCAAGAACCCTGGGACACTGCGCACGTGTTTGGGTGGATGGGGAAAGCAGGGTAGGCTGGGGGGATGGGACAAGAAGAATGCTCTAGAGGCCTCAGCAGAGCTATGGACATCAATAGACAGAGGTTGATACCCCAGGTCAGGGAGGGAAGGGCCAGCAGAGGCCAGTGAAAACAGGGGTGCCCGGGAGGAGAAGCAAACCAATCAGAGAAGGGGCGCAGCCTTGAGTGAGGGAAGATGAGTTTCAGGAAGCATACTGAAACTACCAGGGTTTTGTCACCAGAAAAGGCTTAGTTTTGAACCCCAAATGACTGAAGTGCTTTGAATTAGGAGCCTTCAGTTTTCCATTATCAAGGGACCGAAGAGCTTTCAGTCTCTCTTCTCATCCCCAGTGTGACTGGGTAAAAAGTCCATGTGGTCACCTGTGGAAAGCTGAAAGGCCTAACCTGCTCGTCAAACCCTTGCTGCCCACTGCTGGCCTGCCAAGAACCCCGTCCCCTCTCTCCAGAGAAAACGATGACACTCAGAAGGGGAGGGAGGATTCTCGCATTGTGACCACCGAGGGTGGGGAGCAGAGGTTCACTGACATCTAGAGGGCTGGGCTCTGGGGTCTCAGAGCTCAGAGACCAAGTGACATGGCCCTTCCACTCACAGATGCGGAAATGGATGTCCAGGGAGGAGAGGGGTTGGCCCTCAACCACAAAAACCCTCTCGAGCTCTTCTACAAGTGCCGTTTCAGGGGACAATCCCCCAATTCCAGAAGGTAGCAACTGGGGTTCCAGGCCCCAGAGAGAGCCACAGCCCATACCCCATTCAAAAAAATGCCCAGGGTCTCCTGGGGCTGCATGCACCCTTCCACCCGGCGACCACACAAGCCATCAGTGGTGAGGTTGTGGACAGGGGACTCGGCTGCCAGTTTCTCCAGCTCTAAAAGGGGACAGCATCCCGCATTCTGGTGGACATCGCCACTAGGCACCACATATGGCCCCTGCACTTCAGAGACCACTGAGGGAATGACCAGCAGTGACCCTACCCCCGTGAGAACCCCTCCCATACTCTGCTTCCTCTTTCAAGAATCCCCAGCCAGCCATCCAGCAGGCCTGGGGAACTCCAGGTGGGCCTGCCCTCATTTGGGGCTGGCAGCCCGTTCCGATGAATTGCCCACAGGGATCGGGAGTGGTGATCTTCATCAGAGCGATGTCATTATGCTCTAAACTGGGGATGTATTTCTCATGAATGATGATTTTCTCGACATATCTCTCCTGTTGAGGCAGCTTCGCTGGCTTATCGTTCACATACATAATTTCCCTTGCTCCAAAAATGAGTCGCCAGTCTTATACCTTTCTGTGGGCACAGAGGCAAGCCAGGTTATCCTCAGAAAGGACGGGCGTGACAGAAACTTCTGGTGACCATGATCCTCAGAGCCCTCCCTCAGCAAGGGCCTGGGCCCAACCACTCACGGTCTGGTTGCTACAAGGCCCAGAGCCCCTGGGAGACTCTGCACAGAGAGTCCTGGAGAATGTCCCTTTCTGGAAAGAGCCTTTCTGAAGACCTCTCTCCACGTGTTCCCACACGTACTTTTTGGAGATGAAGCAGTGGACAGCAGTAAGCAGCCAGTGGGGCTTCAGTAAGGTCCCTCCGCAAGCATGGTACCTTCGGTTATTATAGGATATGAATACCTGGAGGATGACCATCCAGGGCCAGGCCCTGATTGTTGCATCCTGCCCTCCGACGATATGGCCACTTCCAGGTGGGTTCTGCCTGAACCTTATCCCACAGGGGGCACTGGGGAGAGACCAGGTGCACAGTTCAAACCAAGAAGAGGCACAGCCTGTCCTCGTACCTGCAGGATGGGGGAATCAGGGCTAGGGGGCTGGGCAAAGTGGGGCATCCAGGAGTGTGGAGGGTCCGAGGGGGAGCTGCTGAGAGGCGCTGTGAGGGCGGTAGGGAAGCAGGAAACTGCAGGCTTCAGGAACTGCTTTGGAGGAGTATGTGTTCTGGAGTGGGTGTAGCCCCAGGGCTAGGAAGGAAAGTGCCATAGGAAGCAGGACCGATGATAAGAGCCTTAGAAATATGGGAGATCCCAAGGCAGAGGGGGAGACTAGAGTTGGAGAGAGGGAGGTGTAATGGCTTGAGTTCTATAGAGCCAAATTTGAGCGGGAGACTCAGAAAACAGCCACAGGGGTCTTGGGGCAGCTGCAGTGTGGAGTTGGATGGTGGCAGGAGCAGGGAGAGTACCCAAGGCAGGTCCAGTGATCCCAGGTGTGGGGAGCAGCGGTGGTCCAGGGGTGGAAGTTCTGCGAACTGGGGAGAGGCCACAAGAGTTTGGGGGTACCTTGGGGGCTGTCAGAGTCTAAGGTGGAGGTGTGACCCTAGAAGAATGCCATGACAATACCCTGGGGTCTTTGGGGTCAGCCACAGGTGGGGCACCTCAGTATCTGTGGGAAGAAAGAGGTTTCTAAAAATTGGGACTTGATGTACAAGAGGCAGTGAGGTCAGTCTCTAGGTGAGGGAAGGACCCCAGCGTCTGTGGTACGGGAGGCATAGGAGCCCAGGGGTCAGCCCTGGGGTCTCTCGGCTGATGAAACTGGGAGCAAGGATGGTCTGAGTTGGGGATGTGGGTCACACCCGTGAGACCCAGGGGACTACTAAGGCCCAAGCTTGGCCTCCTTCCTAGCCCTGGACAGAGGGAGTCTGGGTGGGGCTTGCTATTCAGAAGACACTCTTTCCAAGCCCCGGAACTGTCCCTGACACTTACTCACACGTAGCGTTATCTTTGGCAACCACAGACACTGCCAAGTCCAGCAGAATGGCAGTTGGCAACATCTCTACCATACTCCTGCCCCAGCCTGGCCTGGAAGCCCAGTGACCTCACAAAGCTCTGTGGCCTCCTGACCAATCAGCATGGCTACAGCCCCTCCTCTCCCCCCCAGTAGTCAGGCCAGGCAGGAGCCCTTTAGCTTAACCGGTCCAGGCTGAAACAAGATGCCAGCTTTCTGTACAGGCTCCTCTGCACCCCTCGGGGGATGGGGGCTCATATGCAGCCCCCTCCCTCTGTCCCAACGCCAGGGTCTTCATTCCCAGTTACCTTTGGAAGGTTCCGTATCATCTGAGGATCCAGTTTTGTGCAGTGTCAGGGTCTGCCCCTCATGCAAGCTGCAACCACAGTTCCTGTTCCAAGTCATGGGTTGAGGGGCACTTCTGTCCCTCTGTGTCAAGATGATGCAATATGTCAATGGTCACAGGGTGTCGGGCTCACCAGATTAATCGATCCTTAAGACTGTGTAGGGCAAATTGTCTTTCCCTCTTCCAAGTACATACTATCAGCACACTTTTCAAAGAGCCAATTTGAATTTCTATAATTTAAGACTACAAAACCCACCTTTCTATTCACTGCTGAGTATCACAGGGTCTGGTGTTTCCTACCTGAGTGTCAACATGTCTCCTCTCTGGGACCTACATGCAGGAAGATGTGTCTCCTATAACTGAGGGTCAGGCATTCTCACCACAATCACCTGAATATCCTGAGGTTTCATTTTTTCTGATTGTCAGGAGACGACATCTCACCGACGGGAGGATGACAAATGCTCACCTCACATACCCGCATGTGAAGAAGTTTCACCTTCCTGTAGGAGTGTGAGGAGGTCACAACTCCACCTGCATGAAGGGCAGTGTTCCCTCCTCTCCCGGAGTGTAAGTTCTCCACCAGACAATCTGAGCATCAAGAATTTGTCCCTTGCCTGCCTGCGTGTCAGGACAACTCAAAGCTTCTTCCTGAGTGTTATGAGTTTTCAGGTTGTCAAATGAGCTTTATTCTCCTACTAACTTTCTAACTGAGTGTCACAATTTCTCAGCTCACATAACTTTCAGGAAATCACATGCCCTTCAACTAAATATCCAGTAGGTCTTATATATCTTTACTGGAGTATCAGGAGCCATCATCTCCTAATGCTAACCCTAACCCTAACCCTAAGCCTAACCCTAACCCTAAACCCTAAACCTAAACCCTAACCCTAAACCTAACCCTAAACCTCACCCTCACCCTAACCCTAACCCTAACCCCTCACCCTCACCCTAACCCTACCCCTCACCCTAACCCAGGGCTGGTGAGCAGAGAATCTGGAAGGCCAGCCCTCCAGAGCCCCTGCTAGCCCAGCCAGAGACTCCCTGAGACCAGAGCGAGCCCTCCCCTGCCTGCCCAGCCACACACTGGCCCCTGAGCTTCATGATCGCCTGTTCTTGACCCTGTAGGTGAGCTGGCCGACTAGAAGGGAGTCCAGCTGGTGGGACAGGCTGTAGATACAGGACAGAGTGACACCATTTGAGGTAGCAGGAGACACACTCTAGTCTCCCTCACGGAGCCTGCTTGGGAGCAGGAGTCTGTGTGCCCTAGGGGCCAGCACTCAGCAGGTTCTGTGCTGACCAGGCAGCCATGGACCCTAGAGAGAGTCCACTCTGCCCTCTTCCCACTCCTGCCTGGCCTCACCTCTCCTCACTGTGGGGCTGTAGGACCAGGAACCAGGCCCCATTGGGCTGGCTCAGATCCAGCTTGTAAAGATTTCATAGCCCGTGGAGCAGCAGGAAGAGATATTCACCCCCAAGTCCCGAGGGGCTATAGCCCAAAAGGCCTCAGCTTAATCTTCTATCACTTGGGCTGCAGAGAGTCAGTGTCCCAAGGGTCCCACAGGCTTGTAGAAGAGCCTGTTGGCCTTGGATCTCCATCCATGACCCACTGTGCTCCCTGTCCTGGGAAAATGCTTTCTATCCCCTCAAGTTCCTTTGCAGCAGAGTACACACTGGGGGCTTGGGGGGCTGAGGACCTGGGTATGCAGAACGTGGCAGAGCACTGTGCTCCAGTCTGGAGACCAAGGTCAGGGCCCTCCTTGTTGCAGCCTCAGAGTCCCCATGTGGAAGAGAATCCAGAATCACTGCTCCGGTCAGGATGAGGAGGCCTTAGGAAGGAATGGAGCACCAGGACCGGAGAGGGAAACGGGGACAGGGGAGCCTTCTGAGGTTTCTCACATCGCCCATGGAACCCACAGATCCTGCTCCTGTGAGAGACACAGACACAGAGACAGAGAAGGAGACAGAGAATGAACACAGGACAGAGGGAACCAGGAGAAGTCATAGACTTTCCTCCACCAGCTTGGAAATGACATCCCGGCATTTTGTGCCATTCCATTCCTGAGAGTGCCATCACACAGGCCATCCACCCTGGAGGGGAGGGCATTCCACAGGGATGTGTGACCAGGATTCAGGGGTGCCAGGGGCCACTGTGGGGACTGCCCAGCACACGGGCACAGAAGAGGCCCTGGGACCTGAGCCTCACCCCAATGGGAGCCTCTGGAAGTCTGTGTTGTGAGAGGACAAGGTCAGAATCAGTTCATTACTACCTTCCCACGGGGGCTGGGACAGAGGCAGGAGGGGGTGCCTTTACCTGTACCCCAGAGCAGACCCAAGCCCCTCTGAACTGTGTTCAATGCCAAGCCCAGCTCCTGGTTCATCCTTGCATTGCCAAGTGTCCACCAGCCTCATGTGAAGGCAGGAACGGAACATTTGTAGAGGTCCTACCCCCAATGGTGTAACTTGTAGTAGAAGCCAGAATGCCCCGATGTGCACATGGGGAGCCTGGGGAGGTCCCGAGAGGCACGGGGTCTGTCCAGGGTCACAGCTCTGGGCATGCAGAGGAACCAGGTCTGAACCCAGGTCTGTACCATCACAGCAGAGACACCAGCTGCACCCAGGCTTCCTGGGGGCTGTGGGTGGGCTGTGTGGGTGTCACTGTGTGGATGGGGCATGGGGGGAGGATGAGCATTGAGCAGCCGGGGAAGGGGGGCACTCGGGGGGCTCTTGTGTGAGGAGGAGTTTGGGTAAGCGGACCCCAGGCAGTGAACTCACTTCCCTGACAACAGAGCCCAACAGAATTTGGAACCCTGGCTAAATGTGCAAGAGGCAGTGGGGGATGCATCTGGGTGGAGACGTGGCAGATCACCTTGGTGATCCTCACCCAAAGGGCTCTAAGCTGGGGCAGGAGTATGATAGAAATGCTTCCAACTGCCAGGCAACCACATTCCATAGACAGACCCCTGCCCAGCTCATTTCTTTGGAGATCTTCAAACCAAGATGTTCGCATGTTGCTTTCCGAGGTCCGGAGCCTGAAGGCAGAAGAAAGTGCGCCCTGCAGACACTGTCCCCCGCTGGGGATTTCATGTCAGGGCTCCCCAAAGCCTCTGGACATTTGGCCAGAAGGACAGAAAGGTGACACCAGGAGGCCCAGAGCCGGCCACCCAGCCCCACTCGCTCTGATGACCTGTGTAGCCCCAGGTGCCCTCCCTGTGTGTGTGTGTGTGTGTGTGTGTACATGTGTGTGTGCGTGTGTGTGTGAGTGTGTGTGTAAAGAGGGGTCATGCAGGGTGGCGCCACCCCGAGCAGGAGCAGGCTGATGAGGGGTCAGATACCCAGTGGGCAGGTCATGTTCAAGGTCAAGCCTGGCTGTGTGGGATGGGGTGTGAGGCCACTGCCCCTACTGCCCGAGGTTAATCCAATAGCCATGCAGAGATGGGTCACTGCATGCCGGATGCAGGGCGGTGCATGCACAGGTGTGTGTCTGATCTGGGAGCAGCAGGGGACTGGGCAGGAGGACAGTGCGGATGGCCGGGGAGGGCTGTGATGCCTCGGGGCCGGCTACTGGTCCCTGTCTTTGCAGAAGGCCACGGAGGACATGGAGAGGAGGCTGGTAGACACGCCCTCCATCTCCTCGACAGAGGGGGTGACCCCACAGGGGTCCCCAGAAGCAGGTGCTGGGGATCGCCTGGCAAGACCTCCGACACCACACAGACTACTGTCCCAGGTGATTGTCCACCGGACAGTGGTCTAGGAGCCGGAGCCCACGGAGGCCAAGGCCGAGGGTGAGAAGGCTGGGGCTGGGTGTTTGTGGTGTGTGGGGACAGGTCGGTGCTGGCCCCACAGGGAGGAGCCCCAGAGGCTGGTGTGGGGCCAGGAGCAACGACTGGGCACAGCGCACACAGCGGTGGACTGCAGTCGGGGAGACATCCCTGTGAAGGTTCCTTCCCGGCTGTGGCTTCTCTGGGAGGCCCTGGGCTGAGCTCTGTCTCTGCAAAGGCCCATGGAGAGTAAGCACGGGGGTGAGCTTTTCTCCTCTCACAGCTGCTCCACCACCTGAGGAGCCAGAGCCCGATCTGGAGGGAGGGCTGGTGCCTGCAGTGACTTCAGTAGGAGACCAGGAGTGGCAGGTGACCCGGCACCTGCCCACGGAGAGCCTGGCGCTGTCCAGGAAGAACTGGCACCTGCTCCTGCCCCAGCCCCTGCCCCTGCCCCTGCTACAGTTCCTGCCACTCCCCCTTCCCCCACCCCAGCCCCTCCCCCTACCTCGGACCCAGATCCTGACCCGGGGCCTGCCCCTTCCCTTATGCCTGCCTTTGCCCCTGCCCCTTCCCCTGCCCCTGCCAAGGGTCCCGTTCCTGCCCCTGCCCCTGATCCTGTCCATGCTCCTGCCCTGGATCCTGCACCTGGCACTACTGCTGACCTTGTCCCTCCCCTTCCCCCTGCCCCTGCTCTTACCTCTGTCCCTGTCCCTGTCCCTGCCCCTATCCTGAGCCCTGCCCCTACTCCTGCTCCTGCAGGGCTCCCACAGCCACATCCAGAGCCCACAGCCCTGCAGGGAGAGCTCCTTGTACAATCACCCTTAGTTCCATCGCCGGAACCCGAGACCCCACCGGATTGTTTCAGACCCTCCCCCTGTGTTCTTTCTCTCTGGTACATGTTAACTGTTATTTCATCCTTCCATGTCCTATATACTGTTTATTATTTGTTTTAAATAAAATTACTTGTTTTCAATTGAACACATCATGAGCATTAAGTACATGCCCCATGCTGTGCCACCACACCCCAGAATATTGCCGCAGAATATCTCATTCCCCAAAGGAGGCCCCGAACCAGAAGCCCTCCCTGCCTGTTTATCCCCCAGCCCAGACCCCAGCAACCCCTAAGCTGCTTTCTCTATCTGTCCTTTACCTATTCCTGATGTTTCTGTTATTGGAATCACACAATAGGGGCCTTTGTGTCTGCCCCCCTATTTTCAAAGGGGACTCCTTTTCTTCTGTGTTTATTTGTCATAAAATTTCCATTATTTGATATTGAAATCCACGATGGATTACACATCAGATGTAATCAAAGAGGCCACTTTAGGAATTATGGGCACAATTTCGGGCCGAGATCCCTGGTCCTGCTGGGACACCACAGCCTGAACCCAGACAGGACAGGGCTGGTTCCTCCTGAGACCCACACAGAAACCATGGAAATGCAGAAAGCTGGAAGACACACCACAAAGGGCAAAAGCATTGCTCACAACCCAAGGCCACAGAAAGGTTTCACCTGACTCTGGTCCAAACCATGCTCCAAGTCACTGGGTTCCACAGGGATGGAGACCAAACACATGCAAGTCCAAGGCGGAAGGATAGGCACGCAGGGAATATGGGTCAGAGATGCGGGAGCTCCTGGGGAAGGACTCCGGCAAAGGAAACCCTATGGAGGCAGCGCTGGTCACCCTCAGACTGGCAGCTGTCTGGTCTGGGGACCAGCAGCCCTGGGGAGAACATGAGGAAGTAGAGGTCCCCTGGAGAGAATGGTGACAGGCACCCCTGTCTGGGAGAACAGTGAGCAGCACCCATCCCAGGCCACAGGTGCACCCATCCTCAGCCTCGGACTCAGCCCCGGAAACTCTGGCTCGGTTTTTCACACACGTATTGTCAGGAGTGTTCATCACAGCGGTGCTGGAGAGAGCAGGGAATGGAACAGCACTAATGCCCAAGGAGATGGATGGGATCCACGGTCCCAGTTCTCATGACAGAATGCCCTGCAGCTACTGTCCCAGTGTCACCTGGGCCCAGGATCCGGGAAGCCCCTCCTGAGACCCACCCCTCCTGCCACCCTGCCCCTGGGAACATTGAGAATTGTTTGAGGAGGAGGGGGAGAGGATCCAGGATGACAGCGGGTCCAAGCAGAAGGAAGGTCAGCACTGGGAGGACAGATGGACATGCCCTGAGCCACCATCCAGGGCCCAGGCTGTGATGCCCTCGGACCTCACCCCAAATAAGGACTCCTGATTTATGGACCCAGCTTCTGTGGATTTACTCCCTCCCTCATTCATTCTCTCCCTCATTCATTCCCCACCTCAGAACCTCCCTGCCCCACCCTCCTTCCCTCCAACCCTCCCTCCTTCCTCCCTCATTCAGCAGAGGATCTGGGGTCCCTGCTGTGTACTGAGCACTGGGGCTTCATCAGTGAGCATCCCCCAACCCACATGGTCACGTCCACTGTGGGAAGTGACAGGGGCAGTCCTCAGGGTTAGCAGTGGTGATGAGCACCAGGAATCGGCTCCTGAAAACAGAGGCCAGTTGCACAACGCAAAGAATGGAAGACCCATGCTTAGCACTTCCTCTAGAAAAATCTAGTCCTGAAAAGTAAGTATATCCTAGACTTCATGCAATGTGAGTTCTACTGGCAGGTACCTACTGATTCCTAAAACCAACAAAGAGTAAATCATCCAGTGTTGACTGGGGTGTTGTGACCCAAATTTTCAGACCAAATGACAGCATTTCAGCCAATATCTCCAGGGCCTCTGAGTTTTCCCAAGGGTCTCTGTGATTCCCTGATCCTTCCATCAACCTCCCTGGGAAGCTCTGTCCTGTCGTCTTCCTTGTCTCCTGCCTCTTCTGGGACCCTTCCGTGGCCTCCCCACCAGGGCCACCCCCTCCAGGACTCCCTGTGCCCCCTGGCCTGACACCCACATCCCACGCTGGGTCCTGTGAGCCCGGAGCTATTTGCAAGGACCGTGTGCTCCTTCTGGGGTCACTAGGCATCTCCCTTGCAGTGGCCTGCCTCTTCCTGCGCTGGGTCTCCTCTGAGCAGTCTGTGAGGCCGGACTGTGCCCATGTCACAGGCATGGAAGCGAGAGTCCAGATGGTCCAGACGACCTGCTCCCAGTCCCAGCGTGTGGAATCTGGGTCAACGATGGTCTGCGAACAGAGGAAGACTTGGGCCCAGGGAGACTGAGGGAGGATGTGGCACAGTGAGCCTGCAGGAGGAGAGGGAGCACTGTGGGGACCTGGCGCACAGGCCTGCTGGGAGACCACCCACACCAGCTCTGTCCCCAGGGCTGGAGGTTGTCAGGGTAGCCACCCTCCAAGGCTGCAGGCTGACAGTGACTGGCAGGAGAGGAGGTGCACCTGATGCAAGAGAGAACCCTCAGTCAGAGAGGAGGGGGCAGGTGCTCCCCAGCAGCTGGAGGAACTCGGGGTAGCCACCCTCCCAGGCTGCAGGATGGCAATGGCTGGCAGGAGAGGAGGCACGTGGTGCAGGAGAGAGCCCTCAGGCAGAGAGGAGGGGGCATGCTCTCCCCAGCAGCAGGTGCACGGGGGTAGGCCTAGGGGGCCTCCGTGGACAGCGGTGCCTGCACCTGGGGTCTCCACACAGACCCCCTCCTCAGGCTCAGCACAAGCTTGTCTGGATGGCCTTTGTCCCCCAAATACAAAGTCTGGCCCAGGACCCTCCTCAAGCCCCGACTCCCAATCCTTTGACCTCAGCTCAAGTGACAAGAAATGGCCAATAGTTTAGGTGGGGTTGGGTGAACAGGGACATTTGCTTTTCTGGCCCATGCTGTAACATTGCTGGCATTTTAAAGATCTCAGGGCTTTGATTCAAAAACAGTAGGATGCCGGGGACCCCAGTCGGCTTTCTGGAAACCTCCCTCTGGGCCTTGCAGCCCTCCCATCCCACCAGTTCTGCTCAGAATCCCTCCAGGTCACAGACCCACAGTCTTGGCTCCTCAGATGGCCCGGACAATGCACCTTCAAAAAGCGATCCCACTGGGGCAGCATGAAACACTGCGGATTCCAGCAAATCTGCCTCCCAGAAACTGAGGGTACTGCTGGATGAGCTGTCTGAAAACAGCCATGTTAGGGTTCCAGGAAGATACCAGAGGCACAGGAGTAACTGAGGAGCACCTGAAGGTCAGGTATGGGCAGTCAGAGGTTCCAGACACTTCTTCCCTAAAGCTCCTCATTCCTCAGCCTTTCTTCGGGTGATTCTGCTTGGTTTCTATTTGCCCCAACTGTTATCCATTGTCTTAAGTAGCAGAGACTCACGTATGCCTTTAAATGTTTTGGACATTTAATGTCCTCCAGTAGCCACTTCACTGCTGGGAGAGTTGTAGGACAGCAAGAAGTCCCAGAGGACTCCAAGGGTCTGGACTTGGTGTTTCCCTCTCCTGAGATGGGGACACCTGTGGGAGGTGCAGGTGGTCAGCTGGGGGAGGGGGGCAGGCACCTGACATGGACAGATGGGGGTAGGTGAGGCCCGAGGCCCCAGGGGTATGTGCCTGGCATCGAGACTGAGCAGGTCTTCAAAGCTGCAGACTGGCTGGGATCATCTTCAGGCTGAGGAGGAAGGTGAGGGGAGCAGAGGGGACTTAGCAAGTTCGGCTCAGACAGGAGATGGCTGAGCCATACTTTTGGGGGGAAAGTGGGTCAGGTTCAGGCTCACAAGGACAGACCTTGAGGCCATTATGCCATGTGAAATAAGCCAATCCTGAAAGGAGCGACACCGGAGAACCCCGCTTGTGGGGGATGGAGAGCACTCCCATTCACAGAGGTGGAAGGAGCTGCTGGGTGCCGGGGTTGGGGAAGGAGAATGGGGGGTAGGGTCTCGTGGGTAGAGGTTCAGTTTGGGATGATGAAAACATTGTGGCGATGGATGGAGGCGGCAGGTGCAGAACAGGGAATATACTTAGTGCCACCGAAACGCGCTTCATGGTATCAGCTGTGTGTCCATTATACCACAATACAAAAGAAGTGAGTCAGGAAGTCGGGGCCGTCGCGAGCTCCTGGAGGGCCCAGGAGCAGGGAGCCTGTATCTTAGTTCTCGCTCTCATGCTCTGCCCCTTGTTGGGTGACTGAGCTCAGTAAGTGCTTGCTAAGACACAGTGCAGGCAGCTGGTCCAGAGAAAGTGCACAAGTGCAAACCCACTGGTGGGCACTGAGCAATGCCAAGGTGATGCGCATCCAGACAGAGTGAGTGCCCACCTTTCACAAACACCAGCACAGAAATAGCCATTTAAAACCAAGGCAGGAACCTTATATAGCCCAGAGGGCTCCACGCTCCTGGAGGCCAAGCTAGTGGCCACGGCCAAGGCCTCTGGTGGTGAGGGCACTGGGAGGTCTGAGAGGTGGCTCGGCGCGCCCTGACCCTGAAGCCCCATGGCTGCAGTGAGGTGTAAGGACTGGGAGGGAAGACCTGGCCAGCGCCCGTTCTGGCTCCATGGCTGCGACAGGGCTGCTCCCAGCCCCAGAGGAGATGTCTGTTGAGAACCACAGAGAAAAGCTTTTCCCTCAATTGTTCTTTTAAAGACGGTTGCTCAGCATTGACACAGAAAAACATCCGACATAAAACTGGAGCCGTTCACAGCTGCAAAGGACCTGGAAATGATCAAAATGTAGTGACCACAAAGAGAGGAACTTGTGCCCCCAGGCAGGCCTCCTGTGTGCAGGGCTGGTTGGGGCGGTGGCGTGCCCGTGCAAGCAGTGCTGGGCTCCACAGTTTCCCTCAAGGGGACAGAAGTAGGAATCTGCTCTGACTGCTCCGCTCAAGGTAGCACCCCCTGATGGAGACGGGGGTAGCCCCTCGTGACTTCCAGATGTCCTGGTGATTCTTGGGCACACCCATGGATCTCAGCTTCTTCATGACCCGGGGAATGATGGGGCGGCCAGCCCAGCAGCCGTGGGTCTCACAGGTCCTCCAGGGACAGCACCTTGGTGGCCCTGTGGCCCAGCAGGTACCTGTTCAGGTGGCTCTTATCAGGCCACATGGCCTCAATCCCATTGGCCCAGTTGACCACCATCACCTGGTGACAGGCCGAGGTCAGTTGGGGAAACTCCACCACCAATTCCCCAAAAAAGGCCCCCATGTAGTAAAAGTTGCCCTGGTCCCTGGGGATGTGGGTCTGGGACTGTGGCCAGCACTCGTAGATAAAGTCCTCATGGGCTCCCCAGTAGAAACCGGGGTGTGGGGTGCCAAAGAGGGGGGACAGGATCTCCATGCCCACATGGTCCCAGAACTTCATTCCCACATCCACGTGCACGCACACCAGGTCTTCCACGTCACAGAGGAAGCGCTGCTCGAGGAAGCGGCTGATCATTGCTATGTGTCGCATGGACACATCCTGCCAGAGCAGGACGCCGTGGACCTCGATGACCACCACCCTCTGGCCCTCCCAGAATGGCACATGAGGCACAGCAACCAGCTGGTCTTTGAAGACGTAGTATGTGACTCTGTGTCCACCATGAGGACCACCACCCTCTGGCCTACCTGGAGGGGAACACGGGGCCTGGCAGCCAGCTGATTGGTGAAAACCTAGTAGGTGACCCCGTGCCCCACCATGTAGTGCTTCTCTGCCATCTGCAGGAACAGCTCCAGGAAGACCATGCATCCACAGGGGCAGTGGACAGGGCAGGAAGAGAGTCACTGCCAGAGGCCAGCAGCAGGACACCAGGGTTGGGGCCATGGACGTGTGCATCTTCTTCAAGGGGGCAGGCCCTGGGCTGCTTTATGCACAGCCACCTCCTGACCTTCCTGAGGGAATCTGCCTGCAAGACCTCCCAAAATGTCTGTTCCCAGAGATGGGGCCCATCAGCAGCCTGACTTCCAAAGGGGAGCCTGAGGCTTCGGAGGCTGGAAACCCATGCCGCCCCACAGTCAGCATGCTGGAGCCAGGAACACTCCCCCTGTGCTGAGCTCCTGGGCAAACCCTGCAGGTGCCCTCCACTGGTCACCCCCCCCTGCAGATCCCATCCCCACCTTCCAGGAAGGAAGCACCTTTGGGCACAGCCCTCATTTCTATGTCTTTTTTTTTTAAAGATTTTATTTATTTGAGAGAGAGAGAATGACAGATAGAGAGCACGAGAGGGAAGAGGGTCAGAGGGAGAAGCAGACTCCCTGCTGAGCAGGGAGCCCGATGCAGGACTCGATCCTGGGACTCCAGGATCATGACCTGAGCCGAAGGCAGCCGCTTAACCAACTGAGCCACCCAGGCGCCCCCCTCATTTCTATGTCTTACAGAGCGGCTAGAATCAGCAGGACCGGCCACCCGTCCCACTTGGCATTGAGTGGGCTGCCGCTGGCCCCCACAGACCGGTCTCCACTTCTGTAGGGTCCTCCCTGGAAGGCTGCTGGGCATCCTGCTGACAAGGTGCTCCGTAAGCCACTGGTATTCCTAGGAAGGGTCACCCTCAAACTCTGCCACATCAGGAATCAGGTCCAGCCCGTGGACAGGGAAGGCAAAATATGACACCAGGAAGAAGAGGGGGCTTGCTTAGGCCCCAGGCTTGAATCCAAGGGTGTAAGCTTCCAGGTCCAGGTCTACATCTCCCCGGCCCCAAAGGGTTCAAAGACTTGTCAAACCACGTCCCATGGCTGGTCCCCCTTTAAGGGTACTACCTGCTCCCCCCTGTGAGGACAGCAGCTCCCCCATTATCAGCAAGTGTTGTGAGCCCCTCTGAGACTGATGTTTTTGCGTAGGCACTAAGGCTACTTCCCTGGGCCTGCCCCATACCCGGCAGGTTAGTAAATCGCTCACACAGGGAAGGAGGGCACTACATTTAAATAGGGGACAAGCACACTCAACCAGCAGACATGAGTCAGGTCACCAGAGGGCAAGTCCAGACACAGCCAATGGGGGAACAAGCCAGATATGAAGCAGGGGGATAGAAGAGTGATCCTGGCAGAGGGCACAGCAAAAGCAAAGGCTTGTTTGTAGTCAGGCCCAGGGCACATGTGGGACGACCACACACTTGGGTGGCCCACAGAAAGGGGGGCCGTGGTGGAAGAGGTGAGGCTGGAGAGGACGGGCAGGAGGGGAGCAGACCACAGAGAGGACCAAAGTTTATGTTCCAAAAATATCACTCTATTACCAGAGGAGAATGAGTTCTGTGCAGCAGGGGACAGGGAGACCCTAACCCTAACCCTAATCCCTAACTCCTAACCCTAACCCTATCCACTATTACCAACCCCACAAAATCATCAAAATACATTCCTGTACCTTTCTTAAAATAGATGTAAGAACAAGATCAGAAGAATTGCAAAACCTAGAGCTCATAAATAGACTGTGCACCCTAAGCAAGTGACTGCACAAACACCTCAAATGTTATTCAATAGAATGAAACAAGCAATGTTATACAGCACAATGAATTTTTAATAAATCATGTGGTCATATTAATTGATGCAGAAAATGTTCTAACCAATATCCAATGTCTGTTGCTGATATAAATACTGATGAAAGCAGGAGTAAGGAATAATTTTCTCATTAAATCTCTAGCAAACACTATGCTTAAGTCTGAAGATGGACAGCTCTACTCTGAAATCAGGAACAAGGACAGGATGCTGGTTTTCACCTGTTGCTCAATATTGGACTGAAAGTTCTACCCAGAAAGATAAGCCAAGAATGAAGGCATCCACATATGAAAGGAAACACTAGAACTCTGTCTATTCAGAGACCAGGGATGACATCATCTTATATAGAGCTTCCTAAAGAATCAACAAAAAATGATTACAGCCAGTTACCTAATTCAGCACAGTTACAGGACAAAATATCAATACACAAAAATCTCTCTTATTTGTATACAATAACAATGAATCATCCAAAATGGAATTTAAGAAAACAATTCCTTTTTAGAGAACATCAATATTGACCAAATATTTCGGAAAAGATGTAATCAAGGTGCACATGTTGTACACTGAATGTTACAAAACATTGCTGAAAGAAAGTAAGGGAAACCTAAATAATTCTGAAGACACCCCATGGTGATGAAAAGACATACTATTGAATACATTACAAATGTATTACAAATAATACATTATATGTTAATTAATTGAATTTAAATTTAAAAATTTTTTAAATAAATATAGAAAATAACAATTTTTATTGTTATGGATACACTTTTGAAAAGGTATGCATACAGATCAGTGGGATTTAACTGAGACCAGAAATAAACCCGTTCTTCTATGGTCCATTGAATTTTGACAAGGGTGGACAACGTTACATTGGGGGACAATTGGTTATCCATGTGCAGAGGAAAGAAACTGGACCTTTACCTCATTCCACATAGAAAGGTTAGCTCAAAATAAGTAAAGGTTTAAATGTAAGAGGTAAAATTATAAACTCAAAAGAAATAAATGGGGATAAATCTTCATAACTTTGGATTTAGCAATGCTTTTAGCTTTGACAGCAAAGCATAAGAATAGAAAGAAAAATAATATCCTCAAAAGTAAAAATCATTTCAGCACGCCTGGGTGGCTCAGTCAGTTAAGGATCTAACTTAATTTTGGCTCAGGTCATGATATCAAGCCCCATGTCAGGCTCCACGCTGAGTGTAGGCCCTGCTTGAGAGTCTCTCTCACTCTCTCTGCCCCCGACCACTCACACACTCTCTCTCCCTCGCTCTTAAAAAAAATGTAAAAAAAAAAAATTACAAATCTTTGTACATCAGAAGTGACTATCCTGAAAGTGAAAAGACAGCCCCCAGAAGGAAATATTTGTACATTATGTATCTATTAAGAGTCTGTTGTCCAGAATATGTAAAGAGCTTTTACAACTCCTCAACAAAAAGACCACCTAATTTTACCGCACTTTGAAATCACCGCAGAGTCCACTACTTTTCCAAACCACCACGTCAGCACCAGGTCACGGAAGCAGAGACGACACCAGACTTCAGGATGGAGGCCGCGCCCTCCCAGACCCGGTTCCCCCACCGCGGAGAGCCCACTGGCCCTTGAAGGAGGCCACGTGGTAGCGAGAGACTCGTGGGAGGATTCAGTCAGCAGCCCCCGTGTCTCGGGTGCAGTAGAAGCAGTGGGATCTGGAATTCCCATTCTCCACAACCCTCCCCCAAAACCTGGTTAGAACTGTGAAAATGGAAGAAGGGCACCTCAGGAACGTGGACTGGGGACGCCAGCGGGGAGGCCGGAGCAGGGAGCCCGCCGCTCAGGGTCAGGGACGGGAACGGCCGTCAGTCACAGGCCCGGGGTCGGAAGCCTCCACAGCAGACACCCATCAGTCACAGGCCCCGGAGCGGAGGACGCAGGTGTCCGCTCCTCCAGGAACCCCACGCTCCCCGCAGCTCAGGGGGGCGAGCCGCCGTCACCCCGAAGCCGGCTTCTCTCCGCGGACTTCCCGTCGGAACAGCGCCCCCCGCTGCCTCCTCCTTCCCCACGACACGCTGTTCCTCTCCGTCCTTTCTCGTCCGCGATGTGGCCGGAGCTGGCTTGTCCCGGACGGCAAGTCTCTGCTCTTCCCAAATAAACCCATTTTGCTGGTAAAACGACCGCACTTTCAGTTTAAGGTCAACAGGACGGATAAATTCGGTAAGTTGGCAAGGAGCAAAACCGAGAGACAAAAATCCGGTGCATTTCCAGGCGCTCCTCACACACCATCGGGACGAGACCCGCGGAGCACAGGCTCCTTCACAGTCGCATCGAGAAGAACCACACACCGAGGAGCACACGTCCCCAGGAGCCGACACACCTGCCCTCCGACCCCGTGAGACACGGACCGCGGACGTCGAGGGAGACACGCCGGGAAGACGCCCCGCGCTCAGGGCAGAGCGCACGCTGCGGACACGTCTACTCTCCCCCCGCCGTCCGCCGAGTCCGCGCCGCCGCTACGGGCCTCCAGCGGGGTCTTCGCAGACACGGAACCCACAGCCCTGACGCGGGTGTGGACGCGGGGAGGAGCCGCGGGGCCGAGGCGGGGGAGCCGGAGCACAGCGGCGGGCGGCCGGCCCGGACCGCAGACCGCGGGAGCAGCCCCAGGAACCGACTCCGGGTGCGCGTGGACACGGCCGCGGGGGCCGCCGAGCGGATCCGAGGCCGGAGAGCGGAGCCCCGACAGCCCCGCGCACGGCACCGCGGGGACCCCACGTCACCGCACACAGAGCCACGGACACCCCACGGTCTGCGCACCCGCCCTTCCTCCGCTGCGTCCCGTGAGCTCGGGCCCCCTCCGCGGTCCCCGCTCAGACGGCTTCTCCTCACCTTCTCCTCCCGCGGCGGGGCCTGAGGAGGCCGGGCTCCTGTCAGCGTGGACGCGGCCCCACGGCCCCCAGAGCGGGGCCTGAGGAGGCCGGGCTCCTGTCCTTGCGGACGCCGCCCCGTGTCCTCTAGAAGCCTCCACAGCGGGTCCTGAGGAGGCCGGGCTCCTGTCAGCGTGGACGCACCCCACGGCCCCCAGAAGCCTCCAGAGCGGGGCCTGAGGAGGCCGGGCTTCTGTCCTTGCGGACACCGCCCCGTGTCCTCTAGAAGCCTCCACAGCGAGTCCTGAGGAGGACGGGCTCCTGTCAGCGTGGACGCCGCCCCATGTCCTCTAGAAGCCTCCACAGTGGGTCCTGAGGAGGCCGGACTCCTGTCAGCGTGGATGGGCCCCACGGCCCCCAGAAGCCTCCAGAGCAGGTCCTGAGGAGGCCTGGCTTCTGTCAGCGCGGACGCGACCCCCAGAAGCCTCCACCTCAGGTTCTGAGGAGGTCTGCCCCTGTCACGACGGCTGCGCAGGCCAAGCTCTGGGCTCCTGGCGGGAGCTGGGGTCGTGCGCCCTCTGCAGGCGGGGGAGGCAGTGCAGGACAAGGTGAGCTCCCCGTTCAATGGAAGCACCTGCTCGCTCCCTGGGTCCAGCTGAAGCCATTAAATTCTGAAAATTCAAGCTGAATGGAGCCCAATATCCCCCCAACTTCTCCAAAAATAGCTAAGAAACAATTAATTGGAAACAATACGGAATGACAACAGTCCTGACTCAAAAAGTGCCCTGGTCCTGACTGAACATGATTCCGACCCAAACTTGATCTCAAGCTGGTCCTGACCCCAGCCCAAGACCCTAACCCTAGCCCCCAAACCCGAACAATGTTCACGATAATCACAAGGCAGAAACCGTGCAAATGTCCATCCATGGTGAATGCATAAACAAAGTGTGGTCAAGGGTTTGGTTCTGGGTTCAGGTTCAGGTTTGGGTCATAGTTCTAGATCAAGATTTGGGTTTAGGATCAGGGTGAGGGTGAGGGTTTTGGGTGAAGGTGAGGTTAATGGTTAGGATGAGAGCTTAGGTATTTAGGCTTATGATTTAGGGTTTAAGACTTAAGGCTTAGGGGATAAAGTTTAAGGTCACATTTGTGTTTGGGTTCTTGCTGGGGTTTGGGTTCAGGGCTCATGACTCAGAGTTCTGGTTCAGGGTTTGGGTTCGTGGTTCAGGGCTGGGATTCAGGACTTGGGTTCAGAGTTTGGGTATGGGGTTCAGTTTCAGGTTTGAGATTCAGGGTTCCAGTTTGGGGCTTAGGGTCACGTTAGCTTTTAGGGTTAAAGTTAAGGGTTAGAGTTCGGTTTAAGGATCACACGTGTTCTTTAGTTGTCATCATGGACACAAAATTTCTATCTGAAGTTTCTAAATCTGAACTCTATTTAGTCTGGATGTCAGGAGCTTGTTCAGAATTTAGGATCACAGTAAGAGTGCTTACCAACAGCATTCTGATCCTAGAGTCTCCCAGTCACCCAGAAGCTGCTTTTTTCTCGGTTGAAACATACCCTTTGCACAGGAGGGTGAGCTGGTGCCAAATCTGGGATGATTTCACAATGGCAGAGGTGTGAAACCAAATATTGTGGAAATGTTCATGGATAATGAAACAGGAGACAAATAATTTTTCCACTCCTGATTCTTCTACAATAACAGAGACCAAGTTCCCATTACAGTCTGATAATGTTCCCTAAGAAGGACTATGATACTCATTACCAATACCACAAAAAGGCCCCCTCCCCTGGTTTAAACTAAGAATCACAGGAGGATACTTCCTATTTTGTTCTCAAAAATACAATTTTATTCTTTCGATGTTCCAGTGTGCAATTTGTAGAGGCATTGCCAACATTTTCCGTTCTCAAACACTCATCCACACACGAATAAAATGCAGGCAACATTGTAATGCACTGCTCATTGGGGTACCAAGAAGAAGGAGGGCTATTAAAAGTAATAAAACTATATCTACTATTAAACTCAGAAAAAGCACTCTTTAGGGGCACTTAATGAGGATCCCTATCCATAGGAACTCACATCTCATCATATGGAACCCACTCATAAATATCATCAACAACAATAGCCTGCCGACCACTGTAGCCCCCCTGCCATTTCCCTATGGGATTGTAATGCATACTCAAACTGCTAGAGACAACGTCAACAGTAGAACAGGAATTGCCCACCCCCGAGGGACCAACTATTACAGTGACGTAAAAAATTCCCACTCCCTCGGCATCATGATTCCGGACTTCCAGCTCCATTACAAAGCTGTCATCAACAAGACAGTATGGTACTGGCACAAAAACTGACACATAGATCAATGGAACAGAATAGAGAGCCCAGAAATGGACCCTCAACTCTATGGTCAACTTATCTTTGACAAAGCAGGAAAGAATGTCCAATGGAAAAAAGACAGTCTCTTCAACAAATGGTGTTGGGAAAATTGGACAGCCACATGCAGAAGAATGAAACTGGACCTTTTGCTTACACCACACACAAAAATAGACTCCAAATGGTTGAAATACCTAAGCATGAGACAGGAGTCCCTCAAAATCCTAATGGAGAAGACAGACAGCAACCTCTTCGAACTCAGCCACAGCAACTTCTTCCTAGAAACATCGCCAAAGGCAAGGGAAGCCAGGGCAAAAATGAACTATTGGGATTTCATCGAAATAAAAAGCTTTTGCAGAGCAAAAGAAACAGTCCACAAAACCAAAAGAAAACTGACAGAATGGGAGAAAATAGTTGCAAATGACATATCAGATAAAGGGCTAGTATCCAAAATCTATAAAGAACTTATCCAACTCAACACCCAAAGAACAAATAATCCAATCAAGAAATGGGCAGAAGACATGAACAGACATTTTTCCAAAGAAGACATCCAAATGGCCAACAGACACATGAAAAAGTGCTCAACATCACCGGCATCAGGGAAATCCAAATCAAAACCTCCATGAGTTACCACCTCACACCCATCAGAATGGCTAAAATTAACAAGTCAGGAAATGACAGATGTTGGCGGGGATGCGGAGAAAGGGGAACCCTCCTACACTGTCGGTGGGAATGCAAGCTGGTGCAACCAGTCTGGAAAACTGTATGGAGGTTCCTCAAACAATTGAAAATAGAGCTACCATACGATCCAGCAATTGCACTACTGGGTATTTACGCCAAAGATACAAATGTAGGAATCCGAAGGGGTATGTGCAGCAATGTCCACAATAGCCAACCTGTGGAAAGAGCCAAGATATCCATCGACAGATGAATGGATAAAGAAGATGTGGTATATATACACAATAGAATATTATACAGCCATCAAAAGGAATGAGATCTTGCCATTTGCAATGACGTGGATGGAAGGGAATGCTGTTATGCTGAGTGAAATAAGTCAATCAGAGAAAGACATGTGTCATATGATCTCACTGATATGAGGAATTCTTAATCTCAGGAAACAAACTGAGTGTTGCTGGAGTGGTGGCGGTGTGGGAGGGATGGGGTGGCTGGGTGATAGACTTTGGGGAAGGTATATGCTATGGTGAGCGCTGTGAATTGTACAAGACTGTTGAATCACAGATCTGTACCTCTGAAACAAATAATGCAATATATGTTAAGAAAAAAAAAAGAAGAAGATAGCAGGAGGGGAAGGATGAAGGGGAGTAAATCGGAGGGGGAGATGAACCAATATTTTACTAAAGAAGAAATGAAAAAGCCACAAGCTATTCTGTTTGCCACAAATTCCGACACCAAAAAGGAAAACACGACCCAGTTGCATTTATCCATGTCCTGGCACCTCAACATCAGTTTTAGATATTTTCCTATATACTTTGTAAATGTCTTTAGTGCAAACAGCTCATTAATTTATGCAAATTAGGGAAACTGATTTATAATATCATCACCTTTAAAGGTATCTTCTATACACTTCTTCCCCCCGCCCCAAGACGCCCACCAGATCTGTCGCTCAGGTGAACGATGATACAATCAACTGTTTCAGGAGCCCAAAGCAATCAGTAATCTTAGCTTCTAAATATGCAGTGATCTCAAACTTCTACCAGTGTAAACAAAAAGACTCAAGTGATCAAAAATCACATCGTTGTGGCACCTGGGTGGCTTAATCCATTAAGCGTCTGCCTTCAGCTCAGGTCGTGATCCCAGGGTCCTGGGACCAAGAGCCCCATGTCGGTCTCCCCACTCAGCGGGGAGCCTGCTTCTCCCTCTGCCTCTGCTGCTCCCCCTGCTTGTGCTCTCTCTTTTTCTCAAATAAATAAATAAAATATTTAAATAAAAATCACATAGTTGAAGAAAAATGTATCAGTATGAAGATTTTTTAACTACAATTTTATTATGCCTTTCTTTCAAGCTACAAGCTCTCTTTAAAATGACATCAAATTACAGTGCATACACACCTATAACAGCTTAGACTTGCTTAGGAGCAAATCATTACATTAAAATAAATAACCTTCTAAATATTTCATAATTTAATTGGCTCTTAAATAGTTTTCCCAGGGGGAAAACAAGCATTCTGTGTTCTTTGAGTTGGATATATAAGTGAACTGCTATTTATTCATTTAAATCCCGAAGAAACCTAAAGACAAAAGTTTTTTTTTTCTAATCAATACAGATATACATGATCATCATCATTAATACAGTGAAAGGATGAAATGGTATAAACAGTCAATCTCTCATAACTATGGTTGCAAAATAATCTAAATGGACAATGACTGACCCTGACAGTCATTTCAAGGAAAGAAGAACCTAAGTCAAGAAAATGTTGAAGAATATGTACTCTGACAAAGGAGTGAGAAGTATTAACACAAAAATGAGAACTATGGAATGAAAAAGTCATTTTACTTTGTCTTAAAAAAATGGAGGGTTGCCTGGGTGGCTTGGTTGTTAATCGTCTGCCTCCAGCTCAGGTCATGGTCCCAGAGTCCTGGGATTGAGCCCCACATCTGGCTCCCTGCTCCGCGGGAAGCCTGCTTCTCCCTCTCCCACTCCCCCAGCTTGTGTTCCTTCTCTTGCTTTGTCTCTCTCTGGCAAATAAATAAAATCTTTAAAAAAATATATATGGACAAAACTTGGAAGAAGGAGGGAACCTAGACTATTTAGAATTGATGTAGATCTATACCAACATGGACAGTGGTACAATGATTTGTTCTTTTTTTTTCTTAAAGAATTTATTTATTTATTTGACAGAGAGAGAGACAGCGAGAGAGGGAACACAAGCAGGGGGAGTGAGACAGGGAGAAGCAGGCTTCCTGACAAGCAGGGAGCCCGATGTCGGCCTGGATCCCAGGACCCCGGGATCATGACCTGAGTCGAAGGCAGACGCTTAACGACTGAGCCACCCAGGCGCCCTGGGGAATAAGAATGTTCTAAAACGGGTTGTGGTAATGGTTGCAGAACTCTCTGCATCTACTGAAAGCCATTGAATTACACAGTTTAAACAGGTAAACTGTATGGTATGTGAATTATTTTATCAATATAACTGATAAAATATATATAATCTACAAGAAGTAGACAAATTTACAATTATATTCAGAGATTTCAATAACCTTTCTCAATAATTTATAGAACAAATGTACAGAAGATCGGTAAGGATATAGAAAATGTGAACACTATCAACTGTCCTGAACTAATTGGCATTTATAGAATATTCCACCACAAACAGAAGAACATACATCTTTTTCAGGTATACCAAGAACATTGATGAAGATAGAATACATTCTAGGCCATAAAACAAGTCTAAGAAAGTTTAAAATGAATCAAGCTATTCAAAATATGTACTCTGACCATAATATGCAATTAAATTATAACTCAATAACCGAAATATTCCCAACTATTTGGTAACTAAATGACATGCTTCTCAATAATTGATGCATCAAATATGAAATCAAAGGGGAAATTAGAAATTATTTTGAACTAACTAAAAAATGTATAACTAACATAAAATGTGGGATGTCACTACTTGGGGAGAAATTTATAGTGTTCAATATATTAGAAGAAAAAGAAGATTTCAAATCAATGACCTCAGCTCCCACTTTAAGGAACTGGTAAAAGAATGAATTAAGCCCAAAGTAGAAGAAATAACAGAGAAGAAATCAATGAAATAGAAAACAGCAAAAACAAATAGAGAAAGTTAATGAAAGTAAAACTGGTTCCTTAAGAACCAGTACAGCTGACTTTAGTCAGACTAACCAAGGGGGGAAAGGAGAAAAAATTAAAAATTACCAATATTAGGGATTAGAACGATGGCATCAGCACAAATGCAGCAGACGGGCAGTCATTAGAAAGATAATAAGGGAAAACTATGAACAATCTTGTGCCTATAAATCTGACTAGCTAGATGAAAGGGATAAATTCTTTGAAAGATAAAACCTACCAAAGCTCATTCAAGAAGACAGATGGCCCGAATTGCTTACTAAATACCTATGAAAGAAACTGAATTCCCAATCCCATGCCCTTCCACAAAGTGAACTCAAGGTCCAGAGAGCTTTACTGGCAAAGCCTACCATGCAAGGAAGAAACAATAGGAATTTTACACTAACTCTTCCCAAAAGCTGAAACATGGAACACACTTCCCAACTTATTTTATGTAGCCAGCATTATCCTGAGAGTGAGATTAACACAGAGATGTTGCATGAAAAGGAAACTACAGACCAATATTCTTCATGGACATAAATGCACCGGTTTATTTTTAATTTTAGCAAATGAAGTCCAGTAAGATAGGGAAAGGGTAATACACTATAATAGTAGTGGAGTTTATTCCAGGAATGCAATGTTTATTAAACATTCAAGAATTGGGGCGCCTGGGTGGCTCAGTCAGTTAAGCATCTGCCTCAAGTCATGAGCCCAGGGTCCTGGAATCGAGCCCCACGTGGGGCTCCCTGCTCAGTGGGGAGCCTGCTTCTCCCTCTCCCCCTTCCCCTGCTTGTGCTCTCTCTCTCAAATCAGTCAATAAAATCTGGAAATTAAGAAAAGAGTTAAACATTCAAAAATTATTCAGTATAAGCAAGAAGTGAAGGATAAAATGAACCCTGTGGTACTGGATATGGGTTGGAAACAGCAGTATGAACTCCTGTTTAATATATATGCAGATGGATAGATACAGAATCAGTACAGGCATGCATGTCCACGTGGGTTAGGATACATGCCTGCATTGCCTGGTTTTGTCTTATCTACCTCAGGGGGCCTAAAAGCAATGACATCTCAGGAGCAACAAGGATGCCTTGTGTCTAGATCTTGGTTTCCAATTAACATTCTCCAATGTAAGGAACTAGGTCATCTTCGAGAAATGCAGGACTGAGCTAGGGAAAATACAAGATAAGCCTGGAGCATTTTATAATATGAAAGTAAAGATATATTTAAAAAAAAAGGTAGGGTCACATGAAACAGACACAGTAGCCATGTGAAAGCACTCCCAATGGCCAAAGCTAGAAAAAAACAGCAAATTAAATAATACAGTATTGGAGTATCATCCAAAGTATAAAATAAATGTATGTGAGTCTATACTGCAAAAATAATAAATAGGGGGAAAGAGGCAAATACTCCCTAAAGAAGAATTCTATTTTTTTTAAGATTTATCTATTTATTTTAGAGAGAGAGAGAGCACAAGTGTGAGGGGCAGAGGGAGAGAATCCTCAAGCAGACTCACCTCTGAGCACAGAGCCTGACAAGGTGCTCGAATCCACGACCCTGAGATCACGAACTGAGCCCAAAACAAGAGTCGGACGCCCAACCAACTGCACCACCCAGGCGCCCCAGAAGAATTCTAAGTAGTATATGTAGATACTACACCTCGCAGGAGCTGACACTTCATCAACACCACCCCCAAGTGTGCGCTAAACAGAGCAACTCAATTTCAAAGAATAAAGGATGGAGAGGGAACTGTGAATAAACCTGGAAAACACTACCCTGCCCAAGGGACCAAGGTTTAGTTTCAGCCCTGATGTCACCTGTACACCATGGACTCCCTCATAGGAGTGAGGAGAAGGGTACTTCATCTCCACGGAATTCTTTGAAAAACTCATAATCCCAATAACCATGAGAAAAACATAAGACAATTCAAATTGAGGGACATTCAACAAAACATCTAACCAGTATTCCTCAAAACTGTCAAGGCCATATAAATGCAAAGCAACACTGAGCAACTATCACAGAGCACAAGAGACTAATGAGACCTGAAACTTAGAAGTCATCAATGTTTTTTTGCCTGGATCAATTATTATTGATTATTATTAATTAATAATGTTATCATATATTAATATTAATATTTATTATAATTATTAATATAATAGTAATGTTATTATTATGGTTAACAAATGGGGTTTTTTTGATTCTGTCATTACTTTTACATTTATTAATTGGCATCATCAATGTTTTTTTGCCTGGATCAATTATTATTATAATGGTTAACAGATGGGGAGAAAGTGTAAATTCATATATTCCTTTATTGCTTAATGAATTATAATCCACTGCTGTCATTACTTATTTTGATGCCCAGGTTGACCCAGACTTGATTAGAGGAAGCCCTTCAAGAAGGCTTTTGTTTCTTTATTACATAGCCCATCATTCTGTGAGCACTTCCCTACTTTCTGATACAAAAAGGTATTCTAAGTTGCTCTTGTTCTTTTCACTGCCCAGCCCTAGAGTCAGCCAATTCTTTAGGTAGTGTTTCCTTTCAGTGTTTTAGTGGAGAGTGCTATTTAGAAACCAAGATCTGTCCATTGCTACCAGGGCATTCACTGCTACTGGGTTCTTTTTTGTGTATTGTTGTACTGTTTAATTCTAGCCACGGCTCTGAACAGTATTTTAGTTACTACACAATATAGATTTATGCGGGGAAATGTGTGCCTTTTGTTTGTATTTTTTTTACTATGGATGTTGGCCAGATCTAGGAAATATATGTACATATATATATACACACACATATGTGAATACATATACACATTTAGGTGTATACATATGATGCGTGTATATATGTGTGTGTACACACGCACGCCATGAGTTCACACAGATATATCTGGTTGCCCTCCAACCCCATCGGGTTCACTCTAGCTCTCCCCTTTCCATATCTGTACCTTCTCCAACAATAACAAACCTGGCTCCGGGTGCCACCAGTATATTTACTCATTTGCTTAATCCCCCTCATGGAGCCAGTCTCTTGCTACCAGGCTGCCTCTTCACAATCTCCTTGTGTCAACCCCAGCCCCACAAGGGCCCCCCAACCCCTAAAATACTCAGCCATGAGAGTTCCAACCTCTGTCCAGTCACCTTCCCACCCTGCCTGAAAGGAAAAAAGGAAGGAAGCTAAGCAGGCAATTCAACCACTCTCTCCATCAACCTTTGTCCCATCCGCAAATATTCCCCATCTCTCTCTCTCTCTCTTTTTTTAAATTTATTTTAGAGAGGGAGAGAAGAGAGAGAGCGCAAGCGGGTTTGCATGCGCTTGTATGAGGGGGAAGGGGCAGAGGGAGAGAGAGAATCTCAAGCAGACTCCCCACTGAGTGTGGAGCCTGACCTGAGCCAAAATCAAGAGTCTGATGCTTAACCGATTGACCCACGCAGGCGCCCCTCCCCATCTCTTTCGTTAGCACCACCACCATCCAGCAGCTCAAAGGAATTCTGGAATCATCCTTCAGTCCTCTCTTTTTCTTGCACCATTTCCTTCTAAATATTTGCGGAGTCAACCTACTCCTCACCATCTCCTATTCTCCTGCCACCATCTCTCACCTGGATTGTTGCAAAATTCTCAGAAGTGATTTATCCACTTCAATTCTTGTTCCCCTGAAAATATTCCATTTTTGGTTCAGCTTCAAACATTAGGATTCTAAAAATGGATTACACGTGCCAACAATAAGGAAGTTTAGTATCCTTGCCATGCTAGAAATAAATTGCTTTTCAATGGGATATACTCTCCAATAAACTGCTTTTTCTCATGTTTAAACAGTTCCATGCAGTTAGGATAAGAACCTAAAAGTAATGGATCTAAACAATAATACAGCTCCCAAAATGCAACTGAAAAATATCTGTTCATAAAGTAATACTAAATGTGTATATCTGTTTTAAGAAGCCCATATTAAATATGGCAGGATGCAACCTTTGTCTCTTATGCTTAGGCCTTCTTATTCATGTTTATTTAATCCACTAACTTCTTGTTTATTCGATTCAAGTGTGCAATTATATGAAAGGAAAGGAGAAAGGATCATTTATCCAAATAACAGAAGATCTGTCAGTTTCTTACTCTTCCTCAATTGCAACTCCTTTTATCTCAGAGAGTGGTTTGGAAGTGAGTGCTACTCTTTGGAATGGAATAGATGGCCAACCTAGGTGGGTAGAACATGCACTTATAATTTCCTTTTTCAGTACAAGCATCTTATTTTTAGTAAAACTCCAGAACAGCTTCCTTCCTCCTCTGAATGGTGTTGCAACATTTGCACTATTAGACTTGTCATCTTATGAAACAGCCCTTCCCAGACAGTATTTATATCTCGCAGCATGATGACTGGGATCAGCGTTTAATTAATTAGGCGTATTAAACATCTGCAATCACACACAGATTCTATTAACCTGGAAGCCTGCTGGGTTGCCCAGAATAAAAGGAATGCACAGATGTCCTGTGGTATTACCTGATTTTCAAAGATAACATTTTAAGTACTTTTAAAATTTGCTAGAAGCACAATTTGTGAAGTCAGATCAATTTTGCTTTTATACTGACTGAAACATAAAAAGAAAAGAAAAAAGGAATTTGGAGCTCCTGGAATACAAGCTGAGAGCTGTGTATAATATGAACATAATTCCTTACCACACATATCCCTTGCCTTTACCTCAAGATCTAAAATGTTATTCAAGGGAAGAATAGAGTCCTTCCTGAGAGGGCATTTTAAATTTTGTCAAAATACCAAGTGTTTTTCAGTGGTTATGGCAATGGCTTTCTTACCGCATGCAATTTCTCTGAACAGCCACATAAGCCTTTATCAACGCTTTCAGCAGATATTAAACTGAATTACTATAATTCCCTGATGTTTTGTCCTCCACAACATAATTGTGCTGAGTTATATGATTGTTATATGTGTTAGCAAGTGGTCTCCTTTCGGATCAGGCTAGGACTTGAGCAGACAGAAATTTGAGCAGTCATCTATCCATTGCTGGGGTAGAACCAGGTAGAATCAGGAAAACCTTCTTGTAGGTATTGAGGATCAGAATCCCATGCCTCTAAGGATAAAGACTGCAATCTTGAGTCAAGAAGCAGACAATAGGCATGGGCAGAGGAGACTAGACTACACACATTTTTCCCTTTCTCATTTAGGGCAGTTATGAAAATGCTGTATGATAATATCAGCTTTGACCCTGGAGCATCCAATCCATTCTCCACACTGCAGCCTGGATGAGGTTTCAGAACAGATGCAATCATGTCCATCCCCAGATTAAAATTATTCTCTGACTCTCCACGGTCCTCAGGACAAAGTCCAAATTCTTTATCACTGCTTGAAAGTATTTTACCATTTGGCATTGGCCTATATACCTGGCCTCAACTCTTCTTGCCTCTTCATTCCAGCCAAACAGAACAACCTGGGGTTCTTAAACCTAGCCAGGTCGGCTTTTTACCCAAATTATTCATGCCATCTGGATATGCTTCCTACAATCCCACGTCCCTTGCCGGGATAACCCCTATTTATTCTGCACATCTCAACTTTTCTTGACTTCCCAAGCCTGAGTTTGGGGGTTCTCCTCTAAAATCTGTGTTTGTCCTTGTAAGAGCATGGACCACATTGTATGTAATTAAACCTGTTAACTTTTCCATATCCTTGATGTGTTTCTTGTCTTGCCTAATATAGCCTAGTATAATCTCAGTGTATAACAGGTCCTTAGTCAGTGTTTACCGAACGAACAGAAGGATGACTTCCAAACCCAAGAGTGTGCCCATCAGTAGAACCTGCAGTTATAGACGTAAGGACCTGTTCTTCATTTCCCATTCAAAATAGTCCAGTTCCTCCATCAGAACGCTGATGTTGAATAAATGATTTGCTGACCAACTCTCCAAAGTTTACCAAAACTAAAGATATTTTCACCTGAAGCCTTGAACTCTCCCTTCTCCCCTTCATTTATCCAAACTGTCTCTGACTTTAAAGGATTTCTAAAGCACTCTCTCCCCTCCATGGAGCCACCCCTGACTATTGACGCCATAGAGTCTGCTCTCTTTTTTTGTTTCCAATCTTCACAGGTTTTCATTCTGCATCTGTATCTTAGCTCTTTATATCCTATTGCTTTCTCATAGTATTATGTTTAGTTCATCCCCGAATTAAACTGTGATTCCCTAAGCACAGGGATCAGTTCTTATATTTCTTATTAAACATATCATGACTCTAGAATAATGCCCACTAAAGTGGCTATCCCTGTATCTCTTACCCTATATCTCTTACTGTATAGTACTTTCTGTTGAAATTTCTGTGTTATTATCTTTGTAGTCATATTTAGCTTCCCCTATTACAATCCAGAGTTTTGCTCTTCTGTGGTCTAATCCGGGTAATGTGTGTGTTACACGCAAAATAAGTTTTTGTAGTTGATGACAAGGACGATGATGGTTTGTCTTCAGTAAATATTTGTTGATTACTTGGTTGATTTTCTGTGGCAAATACACCTTCAATCTGAAAAGAGAATACCCATCTTTGTGCCCAGTCATCTGATTAGTGGAGCCCCAGGGACCTGAAGATTTCATGTCCCATTTCTCTTTCACATTTGAGCTTGAGCATCTCCATTTGGATATCCAGGGACCCCAGGGATGGCACCCTCCCTGATAAGTTTCTTCCTTTGGCAGAAGGAACGTCATTTCTACTGTGGAACATTTATCTGTAAAGAATTGTTCTGTAATGAAGAGCACACATTTTGCTTAATGCAAGTCTCTGCATAGCAGAAGGCAACTAGCATTTAATTGCCCCAGCTGCTGATGCTTCCTTGTAATTATCGTATTTCTTTTGAGATTTACAGCTGTAATGAAGACATTAAGAAATGCAATCCTGGAACTCTGCTGCAGTCCCAAGATATTCAGGATTAAGTTGATGATTAATAATATTCATGCACAAGCAGCCCAAGATGATAAACACCATCATCCCTCTATTGTTAGGTTATCTTGGGATCTAAAATTACTTGTTGTACACTGATAATGAAGACTTAAAATCTTCCTCTTCCCATTGTGAAGACCTCACCTTCTCTAGATATATAAGCCCTTCTGTGAAGGAGACAAGCAGATGCAGGACATGCAACCCCATGGAACATGACAGCAATGACAACTCTAACCTTTAATGATGAAGGAAAAATTTCCCAGAAATCCTTGGTTAGTATTAATATCAGTATATTATAATGGTAATGTCTGCTCTGAAAATAATGTTGACATTATTTTATATAGCATATATAGCATTGATAATTGTTTCATTTTTTTTGCTAATTACCCTCTAATCTTTAAGGACCTCAAAACCTAGGTTCATGGTCTTGCCTAAAATGAAGAACAATTTGTACATATCTCCCTACCCCCTCGCCACCAATCATAATATCAATGAGAACAGCAAGTTATTCAAAGGACCCTTCACACTGTACTGTTGGTGTAAAACACAGGATACTGTATGATGTGAATCGAACCCCTCAAATTGAGGAACGTGGCAGATGTGGACATCTCTTTCCTCCAGAGAGGTGAGCCTCAGGCTGCTTACATTGTAATTTGGAACCAGACCCTGAAAAGGTAAGCAGGATAAGCTCTCCAAATTCTCTTTGTTTTCAGGTTAACAACTGCATTTCCCATGTATTCTTGCTAGGGGTATGAGACTTAAAGCAACAGTAAGAGATAATAGAAAGATTATATAGAGCTGGCCTACAACAATGGTGAGTACTGGTTGGTGCAGTGATACTAATAGACTGGCAATGATGGGTGGGAATGATGCATGTGGTATGTTTGTGCTGGCCCAGAAAGTTGAAAAAACCCATACTTACCCAGTACCTACAAAGTGTCAGGCAGCTTAATGTATATTACCTTATTAAACCACCTGTCAGGAAGGCACAGTTACCCCTAATTCAAAATCAAGGAAACAAAGCTTCCAAAAGTTTAAGGAACTGGGACAAGTTCTGAGAACCCTTTCCATGACTGCACACTGTCAGTCTAGAAAACAGAGACATTTCAAGGGGATCATGAGTACACTCTATAACAGAGCTTCCAGTGGAGATATAATGCAAGCCATGTATGTAATTGTAAACTTTCCAGTAGTCACATTTTTAAAAGCAAACATAAATGGGTGGTAATTTTTATATTTTATTTAACCCAGTGTATTGCAGGCATGATAATTTGCACATGTAAAACAACTACTGAGATTTTTTTTTCATCCTAAGACTTCAAAGTACAGTATATATTTTATACTGATTGCACATTTCAATTTGGACCAGTGTACATTTTGGACTTAGACCTCATTTCAAGTGCTCCACAGACACATGCGGTTGGCGGTTACCATGTTGGACAATGCAGCTCTATATTGTGCATGGTATGTTTCACAAAAGGAATATTAAACAACATTAATAGTAAGTGGTGAGAGGTTGCCTTTGCTGGGTTTTATTCATTCACCCATCTGATCTTGGCTAAGCACCCAGTGCACAAGCAACCGTAGGGGATAGGTGGAAAACTAATCATGCTTTCAGGGGATTCAGAGTCAAGCAGGAGAGAGAAGAGAAACAACAAAGAAGAATAAATGGGGGCGCCTGGGTGGCTCAGTCGGTTTGATTTCAACTCGGGTCATGATCTCGGGGTCGTGGGATTGAGCCCTGTGTTGGGCTCCGAGCTCAGTGTGGAGTCTGCTTACCCTTCTCCATCCACTCCTCCCTCCACCCCCTCTAAAATACATAAATAAATACAATCTTAAACAAAAAGAATAATTAGGGTGGGGAGGGCAAAAAGTGCCACAAGAAAAGCACAGGTAGAAAAAATGCTATGGGACTTCAGCAGAGGGAGAGGCTGCTTCTGGCTGGGAGACCAAGGAAATTCTGGGTCATTAAAAAAAAAAAAAAAGAAGACTAGAGAGCAGGCAGACAGAGTTCTGGAGAAGGGCACTGCAAGCAAAAGCAGCAGCTTGAGCAAAGGCGTGGAGGTGGGTCAAGCATGGAGTGTCTGCGAAAAATGGAGAAAAGTTCTGTAAGCTTGCAGCTTAAAAGGAGTCAAGAGGAGGAGGAAGGGGAGAGCTTTGAGGAGTAGGCGGTGGGCAATCATTATAGCTTATGAGCAAGAGACTGGTTCCATGTTCTGGCAGCACGGTATGCCATTTGGAACAAATACTTGGAGATGGTGAGGGGCCTTCTGCAATCATCTGAGTGAGAGGTACCGAAGTCCTCAATGAGAAGGAGAATGGAAATAAAAAGGAGAAGGCCCAATAAGTAATATTGGAGTTTCCATGGACTGGATTGGCAGCTGTGTAGAATGAGGAGGAAAGAGTCCAAGATGCCAGGGTGCCTAGTGTCGTGTCAGCACCAGGAACAGCAAGCACGTGGAAAAGAGAACAGAGAAAACAGATTTGGGGAGGAAAGATGATGGTCCAGGTTGGGACCTACTGAATTTTACTGATAACCTTTTATTGGATTGATAAATAAGTAAATAATAAAAAACAGATACTTGATCTCTGCAAGCGCAACTTAGAGAGGAAATGAGCTAGCGTTTAGGGAAGTAGGAACTTTTAATTTTCCACATCTGTACCCTCAGCAAGGAGCCTCACGTTTGTGTGTCTCATTATCCTCGAATGTAAATGATGATGATGGAAACTCCGTCTTGGCGTTGAGTGACAACCCAATGAGTTGGGACAGGTAAAAGTTGAGAACAGTGCGTGGTCCACAGTAAATACTCAAGAAATGTCAACTATTATGACTATTATAACAATTCTTCCATTTGGGAGATAAGTCAAGACCCACTGCACCTGTGGCAGTGAAGGTTTCCATCATTTCATTTCTCCGTGGAAGGCAGAATCAGCAAGAGCTTCTTAGATGGACTCACGGCCTAGGATTCCCTACACTCTCTCTAGTTTGCGGACACTTCTAAGAGGTAATTCCGTTTCTATGGTAGAAGAATCAGTGTTGAGGCGCCTGGGTGGCTCAGTTGGTTAAGCGTCTGCCTCCAGCTCACGTCCTGATCTCAGGGTCCTGGGATTGAGTCCCACATCAGGCTCCCTGCTCAGGAGGGAGTCTGCTTGTCCCTCTGCTCCTCTCCCTGCTTGTTGTCTCTCTCTGTCTGTCTGTCCCTCTCAAATAAAATCTTTAAAAAAAAAAAGAAGAAGAATCAGTGTTGGTGGGGGAATATCAGAGTCAAGAGCTGCAGTATCGCTAGAATAAGTGCTTGGGAAACCAGCTTGTACCAACTTGCAGAAGCCGATTGTTAAGTTTTTGAGAATTTTGCAAGTTGGTTGTTGCCATTATTAAAAATGAAATCATATAATCATACAAATAAGTGAATAATATAAAAGTAAGGTAATAAATACTTAAAACTCAGCATTTCAAATTATTTTACTATTATGTATGCTCTTGAGGTTATTCTTACCTGTTTTATCTTTGGGGTGGAAATACAATATAATGTCGTGCTACTCCTCATCTCTTCCCAACATTCAGTGGTGCCACATTGGTAGCTTGAAATCAGCCATAGTGATAATCTTTATACCACAGGATTGGCAAATGCTGCAAATCAGAGCTTAATTTACTATTCTGTGGCCAGACAAAATTAAGGGAATGACAAACTACAGCTCATAAACCAAATCTAGCCCACTGCCTGTTTTTGTATGGCTTATGAGCTAAAAATGGTTTTTATATTTTTAACTGTTGAAAAAAAAAACAAAAGAAGAAAAATATTTCCAGATATATAAAAATTACATTGAATTCAAAGTTTAGAGTCCACAAATAAAGTTTGGCTGGAATACAGCCACACTTATCTGCTTACATGCAGCTTCTGGCTGCTTTCATACTGTGATGGCCGGGTTGTACAAATAGAGATAGTTAAGATAGAGACCTTATGAACTAAAAAACCGAAAATGTTACTATCTGGCCCTTTGCAGAAAACGTTGGCCAATCCCTGGTTTGGACTTCAGAAAGTGGTAGAGGAAATTTAACTAATACAGATTAAATTTTTTAAACATGTCGTGTCTGGTTATTACATTGTGAATAAAAAATTGAGGAGATATTCTTCCAGTTTTCCTCCAGTACTCAAATCATTGACAAGTAAGTTCCGAGATATATGTCTTTCTTGTTTTACTTAGTCTCACTCACTGACTTAAAGGAAAACATTCACTAACATTCATGTAAGAACCACATCTGTTTCTCAGTGGCAACTGTAGATTGGCTATAGGTATAAGAGTTTGGCACAAATTAACAAAAACATTCTGTAAGAATCAATTGATTTACAACAAAGAGTATTATGTATTTTATTATTATTAATAAATTGTGTGCTACATATCCTTTACACCAGTATGGTTTATAATAAACTTATGTCTGTAAATAGAGGCATACTCCCCCACCCCCCAACCCCACCCCACGGAGCCAGTTGTTAAACACTTAGTAGCACATCACTGACTAAGGTCCTTTTTTCACCTCCTCACATTCTTACGTCTCCTAAGAAATAGTGGGAAAATCCCAGCAATTATCAGTCTGGTAATCTACAGTGACAACAAGTTAGGAGACCAGGGACAAGTCGAGTCTAAAATGAAGCTTGGATCGGGGCTCCGCTGAGAGTCTTTAAGACTACGCATAACAACAACCTATTATTCATACTTCAAACAGATTTCCTGAACTGTACTGTTGAATTCCCAACAGAGTTTTAGCTTCGATTATTTTCATTTGGAATTCTTTTTTTTTTTCATTCTTTGTTCTCCTTTCTCCAAATTGGACTAGAATCCTGCCTTCCAGAACCCCTGAAACATGGAACTCTTTTGATAGTCTCCCACGTGACTTAAAAGCTTGGACATCTCTTAAACCTGGAGTGCTTCCTCCATCTTGCTCTTACCTCAATCAAAATTACATAAACGGAGACCCCAGAAGCTATCACTCAAATTAAATCTGGCCTCTGGGCAAACATTAGGTAAAAGACCACCAGAAGGATGTCAAGCAGTTCTTGTTCTCATTGCAAATTTATCTAACCACACACTCAAAGAAGGGCATGTTCAAGGCCCGATGGCAGAACTCGGGTGTTAATGTTTTCAGCATTTCTCTTCTTGAGACTGAGGGTTGTTGGAGTCACTCACAGAAAATAGACAACTTTCTTTTCTTTTTTATCATACTGCAGCTAATCCAGTATCAGAAATTAGGTGATAATAATAGTAACGTAAAGACAAACGTAATAAAGCTTTGGGTTGCTAGCATCCATAAGAGAAGAATGTATTACCTACTTGTTTTCTAAAGTGAAGACAATGTACACTGCACATTTAAAAACTGCTCATTTCACCTCAGTGTGCTTTCTGAGGAAATGAGTCTCAGATACCAAATCAATGCTTTTATGTAAACATTTTTAAATTGGAGGCCAGGTTAAATTACGACCATAATCAAAATTAATAGCGTAACATTTTTTGAAACATTAGGTGTCTGAGAAAATTATCCCTTGTCTTCGCCATGGGACTGTGTTACCAATTGATTTTAAAACTACTCTGATGATCTCATGGTTATCTTGGGCTGTCATTGACTAACATGTCACATCACACCTTTCATCAGCTAACCATGCTTTTGCCAAATAATGTGAAGTCAAACTGCTTATCTTTTCTCAAACTAAGGAAATGCAGGGGGTGTGATGTTTTAAATTAAGCAAGATTATCATTCTCATAAGGATAGAAGAATTTAAAAATAGTTGTACCAATCCAGAAAGCCTTTATTTGTATTTCATATATTAATTTAGCTCTAAATAATATATTCCATCCTTTTAGAAGTTTCAAATTGAGCAATCACTGTTTGTTTGTTTGTTTTTTCTTCTCATGGATGACTTGCAAAAATAGTAGAAGCTATTTTTTCAATATATTGTCCAAAGCAACAAGATTTCTAGTATGGAAGAAAAAGATTGCTGATACTTGTTTAATGAATTGTTGCCCTGAAATACTGCCCTAAACTTACAAAATTCCTCCTTAAAATTGCTGAATTTATTAGAATGGCGATCCATTTCATAAATGACTAATGGTCACATCCTTCAGTGTGTTGTATACAACAGCAGTAGCTAATGCTTGACGATGGGCTGTGATTATGACCTTTACTATATCACAGTAAGAAATTTGAGTAATTCATTTGTAGTAATAACACTGATTAAATGACACGACGGGCTTGTACGTCGAGGCTTTGCTACATAGGATGAACATTTCTAATTCTAGAAAACAAAGGCATACGTACATCTATAGCCATATGTGTGTGTATATCTTTGTGTATTCATATACGTATAATCTGTAGTGAATTTGATTTGCTCAAACATAATTCGCTTCCCCCAAATTAGACAGACAAAGCAAAAATAAATAAAAGGCCATTGTGGCATCATCTAGTTGTTTGAAGTCTGAGTTTCGCGATTCCTTTTAAGCACCTGACATTTTCATTTTGTTCTAGCAGTCCCATTTTTAGTTCCTCCCTCCTATGTGGCCAGAAATGAAACCTTAACAACGTGCCACATTCCCCTGAAATCTGATTATAAATTGCATCTGTGTGTTTTCTCAGCAGCAAGTGGAAGCTTCATATTGTTTTGTAGAAATCTACACAGCTGGTGCTAAACTGTGATTTTATTCAAACTCTGCATGAGAATTGGAGAATTATAGACAGAGATAATAAATAGGCCTCTAGCAGAAGAGCTAAAAAAGACAAAAGGGCAAAGAAACACAGGCAGAGTGGGATACAGTGTGATCTCGCCTGCAAAGATTGAATGCAAGACTGTTTCCTATCAAAATCCACATCACTAAGCCATAATGGAGTCCAGGTTAACAAACACTGTGCTTACTCTGTGCTGGCGATGATCTAGCTCTGGTGATACCAAGACCAATAAGGAGGCATGATCCCAGCTCTGAGGGAGCTTATAATCAGTGGATTCATACACAGTGTGGAGAGCTAATGATGTACAGAATGCAACTAGGAAGAGCGTTGGGGCACTCGGCCAGGAATAGGATGGGATCAGAAAATGCTTCCTGAAGGAGATGATGCTGGAAATGTGTCTAAAATCACACACACTGCTGCAACGTGAAAAGACCATTGGACTTAGAACCTGAAGAAGATGGTTTGAGTCTTAGGTCTATTGTGATCACCCATTAGCTGTGTGATCTGTCAGTAATCATAGTAGCTAGAAGGTGTCACCTCTTATTGTGTTCAGGAAGCCACTATGCTCTAGTCTTCACATGCACCATCTACCTCGTGGGCGAGACACAATTATTTTCCTTCCCATTTGCAGATGAGGAAACTGCATCCCAGAGACATTGGGTTACTTGCTCATGGTCAAGGAATGAGTGAAGTGAGTGAATTTAAGCCCCAGCTGTCAACTACTGCTACAAACTCTAACCTTGCCAAGACTTGGGTTAGTTTTCTATATAATGGGGCTAATCATGCCTGTCCTATTTGATGTTGCAAAGTCTTTTGAGGATCAAATGAGATAATGTAAAATGCTTTGACAAGTGTAGGTCCAATAACATACAAGACACTAATTCTTTTTCCAGCCACTGTAGCATTGAATTACCATGTCCTGTTGTCCTGTCAGCACATGCAATGACTATTTTCCCTAGCCCAGAGCTACAAAAGCTCTGTGTGATAGTAGAGCATGTTTAACATGCAGAGGATGTACTAATTGTTGACTTCTCCAACCATGGGACATGTATCCATGGATACACATCATTCCTGCCTAGATCCGCCACTCTCAATATTGTGATATCTGGAGTGTATATGAGTCCCAGGAAACACCATGAGGGGGTTGCTCAAGAGAAGTCTTGCTGAAGGATTCCATGTGAGGGCTATTCATCCACCATCTCCCTCAGACCCGAGCTAGGTGCTGTCCTAGGAGGAGGAGCTAAGAGTCCTGGATTTGAACTTGGTTCCTTTCTAGTTAAGCATCCTAGGTTGAGGTAGAGGAGTTGGTTGGGCACATAGGACTGTGATATGGCCAGATCTGGCAAAAGCTTGGCCTGTGAAGTTGAATGATGAGAGAAGAAGAAGGGAGGAGGACGGAAAAGCTTTGAGGGTCTCTGCCAACTATAATCAAAGGTCTCACCCATGGTCTTTTCCCCAAACGTGGGTGTGGGACAGACACCTCAGAGCTGAGAAATGGTAACTGGAGTCTAAATGCGGACTTTTCCACACTTTTCTCAGAGTTATACTGCCACATAGAGGTCATTACATGGTCACAGAAAATGGGAGGGTGGCAGAGATGGTTCCATCTTCAAGTTATGTTTTGTTCCAAGTGCAGGATGGAGAATCAGATAGAAGGTGATTAAAAATCCCACTTTAAATTTATGTAAATCTTGGCTCACTGTTTATTTCTAGCATATGTGTATTGGTGAAATCTAAAGTTCACAGCAATCCTAGAGCAAAGAAGTTAAATGCAGCTATCAATAGAAGATTCTAATCCATGAACAACAGCCAAACTTTAATATTCTCTGATATTTCTGAGTTAGGTGCTGTAGAACAGTCCTTCTCAAACTTTATAAAGTGCATGTGAATCACCCAGGTGTGTTATTAAATGTATGTGTAGACTCACAAAATGTGGGGTGCTGGTACATTTCTAACAAGCACCCAGACAATGCCTGATGTTGTGACCCATGGACCACACTTTGAGCAGTGAAGCTGTAGGGGATGCAAAGATAAATAAAATAGATGAAACAGTATTTCTGCTCTTAAGGAGCTTGCATTTTGCCACAAGACAGACTAATGTTACATTATTGCTTCAAAGAATCAGTGTAAAGCTGATTCTCAGATTATTTTTTAATTGTAGGAAAATACACATGTAAAATTTACCATCTCAACCATTTTTAAGTGTACAATTAATGTTAACTATATTCACATCGTTGTGTGCAACCGGTTGTTAGAACTTTTTCATCTTGCAAAACTGAAACTACATCCGTTAAACAACAACTCCCTATTTTCCATACATTGAAGACCTAGCCTCATGTGGAACTCCTAGAATATTATCATCACATTAGTCTTCAACATATTGTACTTACCAGGAGTTTTATTTTACACTGAGTCATTCTATTGAGTTTAACATGAGCTGGGAGCAAAGGTAATATCACCAGTGATAACCTAAATCAGTTCATTTTATGTGGACAGAATTTCTCTGCCTTTAAATTTATAAATATTAAAATTAGAATATAATTGAAGCTGAATTCTGTCCCATTCTAGAAATAAATGATAATCATCTAGAAATATATGAATTGGAAAAAAGTCCTTGTCACCTCTTCGAGATATATTTCCAATAAATATATACTTCTTGTTCAATAAATATTTATCCAAACATAAAATACATATAAATACAAACAATTATAATAATCCCTCTACCCAGGAGGTATTTTTCAAACTGCTTTAAATATAATACATATACCATAAAGTTTACTCATTTTAAATGTACAATTCAATGAATTTTATGTTTACAGAATTATAAAACCATCATCACAATCTAATGTTAGAACATTTCTATCAACCTAAAAAAAAAAAAAAAACCCATGCCCATGCCCATTTACAGTCAATTCCAATAACCAACCACAGCCATAGGTAACTACTACTCTACTTTCTATTTGCCATTAAAAAAATTTACAAAAATAGAATCATATAATATATGTTCATGTCTGGATTCTTTCACTGAGTTTTATCCATGTTGCAGTATTTTGGGGACCAAATAATACCAACTATATGAATTTATTACAATTTCAAAAATCCATTCATCAGTTGATTGATACTTGTTGTTTGGGTTAGTTTTACTTTTTGGCCTTTTAAAATGCTATGAACATTTCTGTCAAGTATACTTGGATATTTTGTATATGTGTACCAGTATTTGTATTGTTTGTATTATATGTATTATAGGTGTTCTATTTCCAGAATAAGACAGGATTCAGCACCAATTCTATCTCAATTTTAACATTTATCGATGAGAAAGCTGAGAAACAGTATTCACCTAAACTAAATAAAGAAAAGTGGAAGGAATTTTATAACAGCAGCATCACTTGATTTTTTTGAACCAAGAGATGAAAACATGTACACAACTTCACCTCTGATGGGAATTGCAGGTCATAAAGTAAGTCTACATATAACTTTTTAAGAAACAGTCAAACTGATTACCAAAATATGGCTGCGTCATTTAACATTGTACCAGTAATACATGACGGTTTGAATTTCTCCACATCCTTGTCCACACTTGTTAGTATCTATCTTTTTTTATTACAGATATTCTAGTGGGTAAATAATGACATATTGTGTTCCTTATTTCCATTTTTCTAAAGACCAATTACATTGAACATATTTTCATATGCTTTCTGGCCATTTGTATATCTTTGGACAAATGTCTATTCAAATCCTTTGCCCATTTTTAAATTATATTACATATCTGTTTAGTTATTAAGTTATAATAGTTCTTTATATATTCTAAATACAACTCAGATATAATAATTTGCAAATAATTTATCATAGTCTGTGGGTTTTATTTTCAATTTCTTTTTTTTTAAGATTTTATTTATTTATTTGACAAAGAGAGAGAGAATGAGAGCAGGAACACAAGCAGGGGGAGTCGGAGAGGGAGCAGCAGGCTTCCCGCCGAGTAGGGAGCCCAATGTGGGGCTTGATCCCAGGACCCTGGGATCGTGACCTGAGCTGAAGGCAGACGCTTAATGACTGAGCCACCCAGGCGTCCCTTATTTTTAATTTTTTGATGGTGTCCTTTGAAGAGCAAAAGGTTTTAATTTTGATGATGTACAATTTACCAATTTTTCTTTTATTGCCTATATTTTGGGGGTGGTAACTAAGAAATCATTGCTTCCCCAAGTTTATGAAGATTTACTCATGTTTTCTTCTAAGGGTTTTGTAGTTTTAGTTCTTACAGTTAAGTCTTTGATCCATTTTGTGTTAATTTTTTACTATGGTATGACATAAGGGTCCAAATTCACCTTTTTTGGATGAATTTGCAATTGTTCTATTTGTTGAAAAGAATATTTCTTTCCCATCAGTTTTTCTTGGCAATTTTGTTGAAAACCAGTTCACTGTAAATGGGCTTATTTATGGGTTCTTAATTCTGTTCCACTTTTCAATTCTATCCTACGTAGGTTTGTCCTATGCTAGTACCAAACTGAATTGATTACTGAAGCTCTGTAGTAAATTTTGATATCATAAAGTGTGGGGGGAGCTAAGATGGTGGCATAGTGGGAAGACCCTAGGCTTACCTCGTCCCTCAAACACAGCTAGATAACTATCAAATCTATTTGATAGTTAAAAATCTATTCTTCTGAATAGCCAAGAAATTGACCTGTGGACTGACAAACTGCACAACTAGAGGGAAAGAAGAGGCCACATTCAGGAAGGTAGGAAGTGTGGAGATGGGCTTTAGGGGAGAAATGAATCATGGGTGCTGCAGAGGGGAGGGGGCCGAGGTTGCAGAAACAGGAAAGACAGAGTGGAGCACACAGGGATATGCACAAGGGGAACACTTCCTCAAAGCCATTGGCTGGGTAAACAAGAGGGGCTGATTTTCGTGAGTTTTTGCAACCAGTGGGGCTCAAAAACTGGAGTTTTAGAGGTCCACAGGCTTGGCTAGGATAGAGTCCTGACGGCACTCCCCTACTCCAGGAGAGAAGGCATGTAAGCAATCCTGGGTTGGATGGCACAATCTGAGCATCACCAAAGGCTCATGGAGAGAGACTGTTCACTCTTCTTAGAGTCCATCTGTGAGAAGTGACATTTGCAGAGTTGCCTCTCAGGTGACGAATGATCCAGTGGACACCATCTCCCTCCCCCACCCCTCAGCATAGGCACAGAGATACCTGCTGAGGGTGGCTAACCCAAATACTGGAGCTTTAGCCTGCTTTGCTCCAAAGCCAAAATATAGCAGCAGAGTATAAACAGCACATACCAGACACATTCCTTGGAGCACCAGGCCCTGAACACCATATGGCCTCCCCTTTTTAAGGCCATTACTCTCAGGGACAGGAGACATAACAGGCTTTTCTAATGCACAGAGGAAGACAGAGACCTAGACAAAATGTCAAGACAGAGGAATTCATTCCAAAAGAAAGAATAAGATCACAGCCAGAGATCTAATGGAAACAGATATAAGTAATACGCCTGATGGAGAACTTAAAGCAACAATCATAAAGATATTCACTGGACTTGAGAAAAGCCGCAAAGACCCTTACCACAGAGATAAAGGAGCTAAAAAAATTAGACAGAAATTAAAAATGCAATAACTGAAATTTGAAACCAACTGGATATAATGACCTAAAGGATGGAAGAAGCAGAGGAACACATAAGTGAAACAGAAGATAGAATTATGGAAAATAATGAAGCTGAACAAAAGACAGAAAGAAAAGCTATGGATCACAAGAGCAGACTTAGAGAACTCAGTGACCATATCAAATGTAGTAACATTCGTATCATAGTAGTCCCAGAAGAATAAGAGAGACAAAAGGGAGCTGAAGGTTTATTTGAGGAAGTAATAGCCGAAAACTTACCTTAATCAGGGGATGGAAATAGAGATCCAAATCCACAAGGCACAGAGAACTCCCATCAATATCAAGAAAAGCAGGCCAACATTAAGACACTGTAGTTAAACTTGCAAAATATAGTGATAAAGAAAAAAAGTCCTAAAAGCAGCAAGACATTTCCCTACCTTGCAAGGAAAACCCATAATCTACTGGCAGATCTCTCAACAGAAACCCGGCAAGCCAGAAGGAAGTGACATGATATATTCAACCTGCTGAATGGGAAGAATATGCAGCCAGGAATACTCTATCCAGCAAGGCTATCATTCAGAACAGAAGAAGAAATAAAGAGTCTCCCAGACAAACAAAAACTGAAGCAGTTCGTGACCACTAAACCAGCCCTGTAAAAAAATATTAAAAGGGACACTTTGAGTGGGAAGGAAAGACCAAAAGTGACAAAGACTAGAAAGGAACAGAGAAAATCTCCAAAAACAATGACAAAACAAGTAATAAAATGGCACTAAATATATATCAATCAATAATTACTCTAAATGTAAATGGCTAAATGCTCCAATCAAAAGACATAGGGTGTCAGAATGGATAAAAAACAAGACCCACCTATATGCTGCCTGTAAGACTCATTTTAGACCTAAAGACATATGCAGATTTAAAAAAAAATACTGATTCAAAGGGATAGATGCACCCTGTTTATAGCAGCATTATCAACAATAGCCAAATTATGGAAAGAGCCCAAATGTACATCAACTGATGGATAGATAAAGAAGATATATAGAGAGATATATAGATGATAAATAGATAAATAGATAGATGATAGATATATTTATATAATGGGATATTACACAGCCACCAGAAAGAATGAAATCTGGCCATTTGCAACAATGTGGATAGAACCAGAGAGCATTATGCTAAGCAAAATATGTCAGGCAGTAAAGACAAATACTATATGATTTCATATGTGGAATTTAAGAAACAAAACAGATGAACCTATGGGGAAAAAAAGAGAGAGAGAGGCAAACCAGGAAACAGACTCCACTATAAGGAACAAACCAAGGGTTCCTGGAGCAGAAGTGGGCAGGGGGATGGGTAAAATGGGTGATGGTTATGGAGGGTACTTGTAGTGATGAGCTCTGGGTGTTGTATGAAAGTGATGAATCACTGTATTATTCAAATAAAAACTCAAAACACAAAAGAAACAAAACAAACAAAAAAAATGTCCTTCCCCTTTGTTCTTTTTCAAGATTGTTTTGGCTATTCTGGCTCCCTTGCATTTCCATGTGAGTTTAGGATTAGCTTGCCGATTTCTGCAAAATAGTTGTCTGGGATTTTCTTAGGGATTATGCTCCATCTATAGATCAATTTGGGGAATATTGCCATTATAACGATTCTAAATCTGTCTGCGAGTATGGAATGTCTTTCCGTTCATTTAGGTCTTCTATAAACACTGTCAGCAATGTTTTGTAGTTTTTGGTGTACAAGTCTTGCACTTATTTTGTTAAATTTATTCCCAAGTGTTTTGTTCTTGATGGTATTCTCATGACATTCTTAATTTCATTTTTGAAGCGTTCATTGCTAGTGTTTAGAAATACTATCGATTTTTGTATGTTGATCCTTTATCCTGCAACTTTGATGTACTTAGTAGCTTTGTAGTAAATTCTATGGTTTTCTATATATAATGACCTTGTATTTAGAAATTTCAAGTTTTTAAACACTTTTAACTTTTATGGCTATTGCAAAATTTTAAAATTAGATTTAAATTTATGTACCTATGATGCAAAGAAGTTTGATAGGTGATCAAGAAAAGACTTTCCAGAATAAAGCAATATTATATTGGGATAAGTTTTCATGAAGAACTATGGAAATACAGGTTTAGGAAGAAAAGGAAGGATGCAAAATTTTGTATTAAAGGAAAGCTTGTTCATGTAGTTATAAAAATTGATGAAGGATATCAAATTGCCTGGTATTTAGGTTCACACTGGCTACATTTAGAAGGGTTATGTAGCAGTTTTATTTTAAAACTCTCAATTTACTATCGAACAATTTGCATATTTTGCAACTATTTAAATCATCAAAATTTTTAGGTATGGTCTATCTAAAAATGAGGGAAAAGGTACAGTCACATGTTTCCAGAATTCTTTTAGGGAGTATACGAGCAAAATAATTTAAACCCTTGTATTAACGTGTACCTTCCTACCAGGTTTTTCTCTTTGGGATGACTGTTACCTTTCTTCGAGTGGGGGAAATTCCCAAATGGCCCCTAACTTAAAAGCCTCACCCAGTGATCCCACAACAGTCCTCATCATTAACTAATTTTGACTGAGGTCAGTACTTCATGTAGAATTAAGTCACTGCCATCCCTCAACAAGTCACTTAGGTAGGCGTAAGTGCTCAGGGCACCCTAGGTATAGTTTTCTAAAGGCAAGTCTATTGAAGAGTATAAAGTGTCATCTATAGCATTTTAGTCATTTTAAAGAAGTTTTGGAGCAAGGTCAGGCATGTTCACTTTGATCCTCCCTTTTTAGCCCCACAATCATAAATGGTATCAGCACAGTTGCTCTTTATCCTGAGGAGTCAGGAATGTAACATGGGCAGTACTGCTGCGCGCACACACACAGACACACGCACACACACACCTGGAGACTTTTACCATCGGCGGCAACCGTCTTAGAATACATGAGTAACAGAGCCTGGCTTCCAGGAGAGTTGGGAGAATCAGCCCTGGTGCTCGCACGTGCACTGTGTCCAGGGCTGCTCCCTCCAGCCGCGCCCGCTCTCGCGGCCCACCGCTCTTTCCCAGCCCCTCCGGCGGTCTTGGTCCGCGGTGGGGAGAAAGACACCGCGCAAGCGCGGGCGCTGACGACGCGCGCGAAGGCCGGGGCTGGGCGTCCGCGCGGAGCGGCCGCTTCACGGGATTCTCTGGGAGCCTTCCGCCCGCGTCCTCCAGGATCCGGAGCTGGCTGACGTCTCCTCACACACCATCTAGAAGGTCAGCGTGGGAAGGCCTGAGGCGGGGCCGCGGAGGGTAAGCCACCCGAGTGGGCGTCACGCGAAGGCCGGCCTGCGGCTCCCCGCCGCGAGAGCGAGGGCTTGGAACGCTCTGTGAGGCCCAGCGTCAGGGCGCGCGCGCGTGCGAGGCGCTGAGAACCTCGGGGCCGGCCTCGGCCCAGCGCTTCGTGGAGGCGCGGCGTCTGAGGGAGCAGGCCGCGGGGGTGCGGCCGCCGGCAGCCAGGCGGGGAACTCTCCAAGGGGCGCCCAAGCGCCCGAGGCCTGGAAGGCACAGGTGGGGCGGCGGCCGGCGGGGAAGGACGCGCGGGTCGCGGGAGCGCCGGGCGGGGCGGGGGGAGGGGCAGGGCCGAGACGGCCGGAGCCCTCCTCCCAGGGTCAGACGTGACACTTTCGTTGAAGGAAGCCATTGCGAGAGGACAGTTTGAGAAGTTGTTCTCCCAGCCCCCGTTGTATATTTACGGAACCTAACCTTCGAGCTCCGCGCCCCCTACGCCCTTCACTCCATTTACTGGCTGACGCTGCCCCCCCACCCCTTTGATCGTGCGCTTGGCACCTTCCTGTCCGCCCTTCTTGCTGCCTCGTGCGCGCTGTTTACTTGGCTTCGGAAAATGGCTGTGGTTTTGCGCCCTTACAGCTTCGTGAAAGTTCGGAGTCTTTAGAAAATGTCGGCAACCAATAGCGATTGTGTTGGGAACGGAGAGCGCACGGATTTTGCTCTTTCGAATACGTTTGTTCATGTTCGTGAGGGATCCAGCACCGCAGAGGCTCTCTCCGACCTCATTTCTATGTCTGGAAAAAGTTTCTCTTGGAACGTGCACTGTTCCGGGACGCGGCCTTATTGCGTTACGGTGGGGTTGGCCCATTTTCCCACGAACTGAAGAATCGTTTTACTCCTTCACTTAGGGATCCTCGAAATTTACTTTATTGCCTTGTAATTTAGTGGATTTGCGTTCAAGATTGTTGCTGCTTCTGAAATACAGGTTTAAATATTTAAGAGTTCCACAAGTTTTCTTTGAAATGTCCAGAGGAAAAACCAAGAAAAAGGAATGTAAGAATGTCCCCAGTTAGGAAGGGAGCTATTTTTTTTATTGCTCTCCTTTTTGCAATAACAGACCCCATTTGGTGACTTTATAGGAAACCGGTTGGAAACAGGAAGGTTTTACGCTGGTTCTTTCTCACCGTGGGCTTTCTGAAACGTCGTTTGTGTAGTTCCCCTGACAAGAATGGGTGGGACGCTATTGCAGGGGTTGCATACCGGTATTTGGAGAAGTTCCGTCTTCTTTTTTTGTAAAGGGCCAGGCAGGCAGGCATTAGAGCACCTTTTGTACTAGAGACTACTTGTGATGTTGACCTTACCTTGATAGTTACTGCTTTTAGGCTTTATGGGATTGAACTAAGATGTCAGCTGTTTGATTCAGAATTTTACCTTTGCTCCTGAGATTTACTTTTAAAGCTTACACGTATGCACATCCACTCATAGTTGTGTCTGAAACAAACAGGTTTTACTTCTTTTATTAGAACGTGTCGAAAAATAAATGCGCTCTTTGTATCTGGAACCAGGATTTGGGTTCGGATTTAAGAGGATTATACTGGTGTGGGTACTGTTTTATTTAATACTATAGATTGACCTTCCAAAACTTCCTGTTCTCAACTTTAAAAATGAAAGGATGTGAGGGGCGCCTGAGTGGCACAGTTGGTTAAGCTGCTGACTCTTGGTTTCCGCTCAGGTCCTGAGATAGAGCCCAGCCTCCCGCTCCATGCCCAGCTGGAGTCAGCTTAGGACTCTGTCTCCCTCTCCCTGTGCCCCTCCCCACCTTCAATAAATAAAATCAATCTTTATTTTTTTCTTTCTTAAAGACTTTACTTGAGAGAAAGAGAGAGAGAGGGCAGAAGTTGGGAGAGAGGGGAGAGGGAGAAGCAAGCTCCCCACTGAGCAGAGAGCCTGATGCTTGTCCATTCCAGGACCCCAGGATCATGACCTGAGCTGAAGGCAGACGCTCAACTGACTGAGCGACTCAGGTGCCTCTTGCTCTTTAAAAGAAATTTTAAAAACAAAAATTAAGATATGTGGAATCATGTAATAAGGGTTTTTGTCTTTTCAAGCCACTTGATAAGGTCTTAACTGTAATTAGGGATATGACAGGTATTATTCATATTTTTTGTTTTGTTTTTTAAAGTACTATTTTGCAGTTCTTACCCTGTGAAGTGCATTTTCTCAGTGACTGCTGAGAATATATCAAATCCTGGAATAAATCCCAAATTAATAATACAGAATTTTAGTACAGACTTTTACTTTCTGTGCAGAAATTCCCAACTACTTTTCACCTCATTTCCAGGTGTTTTTCTCCTGCTAAACTTTTTCTGTCTCCCAAGATGGAGATGCCAGCAAGAAATGCTATTCAGCAACTGACCCATGGAATTACACCACGATCACCACTTCCCAGCACTGCCCCCACACACTTTTCTTTTCAGTAGGTAGCCCATTTCCTCCAGTGACACATTATTTCAGGAAATCTTTCAGCACACTATGTAACATAAGCTTTGAAATGTGGGTATATACAAGATCAGGTGTTGAACACCTTTTCACGTGCCATTTAAAGATCCTCTTTTGTGAAGTACCGTCATGTTTTTTTCTCATTAACAGGAATAAGAGGTTATGCCTTTTTAATCTTGCTCGAGTTATTTTAATGGAGTTTTGGGAGGGAATAGGGCTAACTGTATGTGAATAACCTGCCACCTTTAAGTAGAATTGGGTAACTTTAAAGCTTCGTCCAGATAATTTTTTCTCATTTCTGTCCTCTCCAATGATTCAACCTCATTTTTTTTTAAGATTTGTTTATTTATTTGAGAGAGAGTGTGGGCATGAGCAGGAGGGGCAGAGGGAGAGGAAGAGAGAATCCAAAGCAGACTCCTTGCTCAGCACAGAGCCTGACTCAGGGCTCAATCTCACGACCCTGAGATCAAGACCTGAGTTGAAATCAAGAGTCGGATAGTTAAGTGAGAGAGCCACCCAGGCACCCTTCAGTCCCAACTCGGGGCTCGATCCCAGGACCCCCGGGACCATGACCTGAACCAAAGGCAGACGCTTAACGACCGAGCCAGCCAGGCACCTCAGTGTCCTCCTCTCTTTGAATTCTAGCATATTTCAGAGCTGCTGTTGTCCTTCGGTCTTCAGTCATTTGAGTGGTGGGTAAACAGGCCCAGAGGGTGAAGGAACTTTCTATTGTTGTAAAGCACGTGGCAGAGCAGAGCTCCTCAGACCCTGCAGTGCCACACTCCATCACTCTGGAGCATGTGTGTCTCATCTCGCTTGGAGCTCAGGAGTCCCCCCGGGGCACAGGCTCTTGTTAGTAGGGATTCAGCCTCTAGCTGCAGCAAGCTCCCCAACACTGGACAGTGGTGAACAGCACAGGCCCTGACTCTCTCTGTGGGTTGGACACAGTTGGTGGTGGTCAGGTGGCTGAAAGGCTGGAGGGTCCCTTCAGCCGGAAGGACCAGGTCAGGCCCCGTGGCACAACGGCCTGGCGGGTCTGTGCGGGGGACGTCACAGGTCTGTGCCAGTAGAGGTCCCAGGCCAGCAGGCCACAGTGGTCTGTGTTTGTTTCAGTGTTGGGTGGATGTCCCTCTCGCTGGGGAGAGAAGTCTGAGGAGGACACGTCTGCTTTCTGGTTCCCTCTCTCCAGTGAGAGACCTCGTCCCAGAGGAGAGGCCGCCATGGTGCATCTGTGCCCCAGGTGGTCGTAGGACAAGTGTGAAAGCTCTCAAGGAGGTAACTCGGTGTTGTGTTCAGCAGGTCTGAACTGTGGGTTGGCTGGCCCTTCAGAGAGCCCTCCTGAGGTCACACGGCGAGCCTGCTGTCTGCCGACTCTCCAGGCACTTGGATTCCGTGTAATTAGGACGCTCCATGCCATGCAATCTCTTTTCTTGTCTTGCCCAGCCTTGGTTACTTGATGTGGCATCATGGAGAAGTCTGGGTCTTTTAGGTATAACTCAGTGAACAAATGCAGAGGGTTTCTGTGGACGCTGAGTTTCAGGAGCCAGGGGCGATGTCAGTGTTGGCACCTCGGTGCCTGCCGCCCCACATGGCCTGTGGGGCCTTGAAGCCATGGCCAGGATTCAGAGACTCCCACACTTCTCAGTATCGTAAGAGATAATAGCAGTGATTTGTTCTCCCGTGTTTACAAACGAGGTTATGCCGTAACTGTGCGCATAGCATGGCGGGGGGGTGTGTGGAAGACAGGCCCCAGCTGGACCTCTGCCCACAAGGGAAGTGCACGAGGCATTCCCAAGTCTAGTTGTAGCCAACTCCTCGTCACGTACTTGTGGTTTGACCTTGCACGAGATTCTCCTCCTTTCCTGGCTTTGTGGGCTTATCTGGTCAGTGAGAAGGGCGCACATGGTGTTCTGTCAGGATTGCATCACATCCATCATGCCTGACTTCCCAAACATTGTTAACAAATGCAAAAGCTGTAGATGTGAATAGCGTACCTTCACTACTTACAGCCATGTGAAACCGTACGTACAGATACGTATGCGGAGCTAGATAATTATGTAGAACTTGATGATTTTGTGGGCCATGCAAGAAGGGAAAGGTCTACCTGTAGGATTACTTCCTTTATGATGACGATTTCGAGAGGAGAGTGTTAGCGTAGGAACATGAGAGGACTGTGTATTGGTGGGGCTGTCACAGCAGAAGTGGTGTTCTTGTGAAGGATCCTGGGGTGGCAGTCGCATCGAGCCATGGACCTTGGTTCGGGTGGGGTGGGCCTCCATCCTGCCAGTCCCCGGTGTACTCAGCACACTGAGCTGTCCTCCTGTCTGTGGTCCAAGTGTGCTGACACGCGCTAGCCCCACCCATCCGCTAACCTGTCCCTCTCCTCCAGAGGCCGAGTGGCCGTGGCCGTGGAGCAGACCAGCCCGGGAGCCAGATGAGCAGAGAGGTCTGTGTGCACTCCTGGCCTTGCTCCTACTACTTAGAACCGGAGAAGCGATGGGTTCCTGGAAAGCTTTCATTAAGTTCTCACTCCCTGAGATTTACAACTGATAAAACCGGGGAGGCACTGGTCAGCTTCCCCCTGTCTAGTGTGATTGAGATCAAGAAGGAGGCTTCTCACTTTGTCTTCAGGTCTCTCACCGTCCTGGAGAAGGACCACCTCAAGCACTGGTTCAGCTCCTTGCAGCCCAGTCGGAATGCAGTCTTCAGCATCATCGAGCATTTCTGGAGAGAGCTGCTGCTGTCTCCATCGGAAGCACCGCTCCCTGTGACGAAGGGGAAGCAGCTGACTGGTCTGATGGCCTGTTCCCAGAATTGCCTGGAAGAGACAGCCTGAGTCCTCCACCATCAGAGCGAGCAGCTGGACAGCATCACCAAGGGCCTGGACAAGATGGAATCTGACCTGGACGTGGCTGACAGGTACAGGGGGCGTTTCTGACACACGGGTCACGCCCCTGCCGTGCGCAGTGACGCCGGGTGGGCGTTGGTGAGGGACACATTCTGTGCCTGGTGCAGAGCTCCAGTCTTGTGTGAATAAGGAAGGCTACCTCGTTTCATCCTATGGGGGAAACAGGCCGAGGGGCCAGGTCACACACCTGAAGTTGCTGTTCTGCACGGCCATGTGGCCGCAGGGTTTGAGCTGAAGCTCTTTGGCTCCAGGAGCTGCTGGCTGTGCTGAGACACCAGCCACTCCCAAACCAGGGACCCCCTCCAGTCTTCTAAACAGTGGGGGCCCCAGGGAGCTTTTGTTTATGTGGCTGTGTGTGCTGACATTGCCGCATTTCTTTAATGTTCTTTTAACAAAAGGCCAACTGATATGGCCCCTGGGTAGCTCAGTCGTTGGGCGTCTGCCTTTGGCTGGGGTCGTGATCCCAGGGTCCTGGAATCAAGTCCCACATCGGGCTCCCTGCTCAGCGAGAAGCCTGCTGCTTCCTCTCCCGCTCCCCTTGGTCGTGTTCCCTCTCTTGCTGTATTTCTCTTATGTCAAATAAATAAAATCTTAAAAAACAAAACAAAACAAAACACAAAAGTGAGAAGATGAACCTGAGGCTAGAGAAGATGCTTGTAGTAACCACTTGTATTCTCACCCGGGGATTCATACCCAGCTAGGTAGAGAGCTCATATGTCAGAATGAGAAAAAGCCAGTTCGGTAGAAAAATGGGCAGGACGATTGATTGGAGTGTAGGGTCAGCTGCCGTCATGGAGATCCTCAGATCCTGTGGCTTGCAGAAGCTGGGAAGCTATTTCCCCCACAGAGAGGTGCAGGCAATTAATAACAAAAGCAAAGAAACACATTGACAACAATACAATAATAGTGGGGGACTTTAACACCCCCCTGACTGAAATGGACAGATCATCTAAGCAAAAGATCAACAAGGAAATAAAGACTTTAAATGACACACTGGACCAAATGGACTTCACAGACATATTCAGAACATTCCATCCCAAAGCAACGGAATACACATTCTTCTCTAGTGCCCATGGAACATTCTCCAGAATTGACCACATCCTAGGTCACAAATCAGGTCTCAACCGGTACCAAGAGATTGGGATCATTCCCTGCATATTTTCAGACCACAATGCTTTGAAACTAGAACTCAACCACAAGAGGAAAGTCGGAAAGAACTCAAATACATGGAGGCTAAAGAGCATCCTACTAAAGAATGAATGGGTCAACCAAGAAATTAAAGAAGAATTAAAAAAATTCAGGGAAACCAATGAAAATGAAAACACAACTGTTCAAAATCTTTGGGATACAGCAAAGGCAGTCCTGAGAGGAAAGTATATAGCAATACAAGCCTTTCTCAAGAAACAAGAAAGGTCTCAAATACACAACCTAACCCTACACCTAAAGGAGCTGGAGAAAGAACAGCAAGTAAAGCCTAAACCCAGCCAATGTGACGACCCTCTCAGGAATAGAATGGCACAAAATGCCGGGATGTCATTTCTAAGCTGATGGAGTCTGTGACTTCTACTGGTTCCCTCTGTCCTGGGTTCATTCTCTGTCTCCTTCTCTGTCTCTGTGTGTGTGTCTCTCACAAGAGCAGACCTGTGGTTTCCATGTGCGATGTGAGAAACCGCAGAAGCCTCCCTTGTCCCCGTTTCCCTCTCCGGTCCTGGTGCCCCTTTCCTTCCTAAGGCCTCCTCAACCTGACCGGAGCAGTGATTCTGGATCCTCTTCCACATGGGGACCCTGAGGCTGAAAGAAGTAGGGCCCTGGCCTTGGTCTTCAGACTGGTGGCCCTGTGCTCTTCCACGTTCTGCTGAGCCAGGTCCTAAGCCCCCCAAGCCCCGAGTCTGTCCTCTGCTGAGAAGGACCTCGAGGGGTTAGAAAACATTTTCCCAAGACTGGGATCACAGGGGGTCGGGGATGGATATCCAAGGCCAACAGGCACTTCTACAAGCCTGTGGGACCCTTGGGACACTGCATCTCTGCAGCCCAAGTGACATCAGAGTAAGCTGAGGCCTTTTCTGCTATAGCCCTCCGGACTTGGGGGAGGGTATCTCTTCCTACTCCCAAGTGCCCAGGGTGGTGGTGGACACCAGAATCCAGACCCTGTCTTTTCCCAGTGCCCTGGCAACACCCTGGGTCCCTTGGGGAACCCTAATCATCAGCCCGGACTGTCCCCCCGTCCCTATGGGGCCTGGTTCTGGGTCCTGCAGCGACACAGTGAGGAGAGGTGAGGCCAGGCAGGAGCGGGGAGAGGGCAGAGTGGACTCTCCCTGGGGGCCATGGATCCCTGGTCAGTGCAGACCCTGTTGTGTGCCGGCCCCTCGGGCACCGAGATTCCAGCTCCTGGTCTGGCTCCGGGAGGGAGACCAGAGTGTGGCCCCTGCTAGCTCAGATGTGTCACTCTGTCCTGTAGCTACAGCCTGTCCCACCAGCTGAACTCCACCTCCTAGTCGGCCAGCTCACCTTCACGGTCAAGAACAGGCCATCATAAGGTCAGGGGCCATTGCGTGCCTGGTCAGGCAGGGGAGGGCTCACTTTCACCTCAGGGAGTCTCTGGCTGGTCTAGCAGGGGCTCTGGATGGCTGGCTTTCCAGGTTCTCTGCTGACCAGCTCTGGGACTGGAGCCATTTTACCTCCTCTCGCTGGGCCTCGCTCTCCTCTTCTGTGCAATGGGGTGATGCAGAATGATCCCTCCCATGGCAGAAACATGTGGAGTGCTGGTGATCGACGTAAGCCGGGCACCGAGCCTGGATTGCTGAGTGCAGAGGGGGATGGGGAGCGGTGTGGGCAGTGAGCACTCCTTCCCCAAAAACAATTTAGCTCTTCCATGGAGCCGCCAGACCACTGGCTGGGAGCCCAGGAGCAGTGGCCGACCACACTCCTGACACCAGGCCCCTGCGTGTGGCTCTACCTCAGTACTGGGACACGGTGGGGACCTTGGGACTTGGGGCCAGCTCCTCTCTCTGAGGGAAGGAGACGACAGAAGGCTTTCCTTGGGGACCCCCAATGCCACATAAGAGGGGAGGAGGTTTCCCCCAAACAGTACTTTGAAATTCTGCTTCTGTTAGAACCTGAGCTTTGGGCCATGATTATTTCACTTGCTGGGCTGACGAGATACACTTGTTCTCCAAGACTCCTCCTCAGATGTAGAGCTCTTGCAGGTCCCGGGCATCCTGGAGCCGGGGAGGGAAGAAGGGCCTGTCCCCTCCCTGGCTCCTGCAGGAGACCTGTCCTCCCAAAGGCAGGATGGTTTCGGGTCGTGGTCCTGGGCTAGGGTTGGAGACAGCCTGTCACTGCTCCTGACTCTGGGGCTGAGTGGGCCTTTTTTAGGCATAGCAACACCCAATGATGGCAGGGGCTTCAGAAAGAACACACTCCTGGACCCGGTCCTGCCCCAGGACGGTGGCTGACTTCCCCAGCCCCAGAGGAAGAGGGATATCCTCTGCTTCCTTGGGCTTTGGTCCTCTGACCCACGAGCAAGCACTGAAAATTTTCTAGCCCTCCTCTGGAAGCGCACCATCCCTGAGTGGGCCAGTCACTGTCCACACACGGAGACGGACAACGTGCTAAGTAAGTGCAGGAGGTGATCCTGTTCAAATGGCCTGCAGGTCGGTGGGGTTGCTGCTTCTGTGCCGTCCAGTGGGCCACTTTTCCCTGGATGGAAATCCTCCTGGAGTCGCCTCTCTCTCCTTTGAGATCCGTTCCTGCTGGTTTCAGGACCAAGGGACTCCAACTGAGCATTGTGCCCCATGTACTCAGGGCGATGGTGGTAATGGTCTGTTATGATTATCTGGGAGGGTCCTTCAGGTTCCTGCTCCCCTAGGCACAGGTGTGGTAGCGACAAGCCCCAGAGCCATCCCCCAATTTCAGCATTGTGCGCCATGTTCCCCAGGGATGGTGCTAATGGTCCGTTGGTATTGTCTGGGAGGGCCCTCCAGGTTCCCGCTCCCTCCCAGGCACAGGTGTGGTGGCAAGAAACCCCACAGCAGTCCTCAAGCCTCAGCATTGTGCCCCATGTCCTCAGGGATGTTGCTAATGTTCCATGAGGATCATCTGGGAGGATTCTCCAGGTTCCCGCTTCCCCAGGCACAGGTGTGGTAGCAAAAAGCCCCAGAGCCCTCCCCCAAATTCAGCATTGTGCCCCCGGTGGTGCTGGTGCTGGTCATGGGCTGTCAAGATGGTACAGGAGGATCCTCCAGGTGGGGCTTGGAGCCTGGGTAAACCTGGTCGCACTCAGGTTGCATGAGGAACAGATGAGTTGAGGTCTTCATTTGGAAGAGTCATTTCGCTTTTCCAAAAAGGTCAAGGTCATTGGTCTACTTTAGAATGAAGATAATGACTAATTAAAAACAAGTGTGTGTTGGTGGTAACCCTGCAGACGTTGAGTCCCGCGCTCCATGGAGACGTTTGACCCAGACGAGCTGCCTGAGCTGCCTAAGCTTTACTACCGGAGGCTTTTTCCCTACGCCCAGTACTATCGTTGGCTCAACTATGGCGGAGTAATAAAGAATTACTTTCAACACCGTGAATTTTCATTCACATTGAAAGATGATATTTACATTCGCTACCAATCCTTCAACAACCACAGTGATCTGGAAAAGGAGATGCAGAAAATGAATCCATACAAGATTGATATAGGCGCGGTATATTCCCACAGACCCAATCAACACAATACAGTAAAGCTGGGAGCTTTCCAGGCTCAGGAAAAAGAACTGGTGTTTGACATTGACATGACAGACTATGATGATGTGAGGAGATGTTGTAGTTCTGCAGACATATGTTCTAAGTGCTGGACCCTCATGACGATGGCCATACACATATTCGACCGAGCACTGAAGGAGGACTTTGGATTTAAGCATCGTCTCTGGGTCTATTCCGGAAGGAGAGGTGTTCATTGTTGGGTCTGTGATGAATCGGTTAGAAAATTGTACTCTGCAGTACGTTCCGGGATAGTTAAGTATTTGAGTCCTGTAAAGGGTGGTCAAGACGTTAAAAAGAAAGTCCACCTAAGTGAATAAATTCACCCTTTTGTCAGCAAATCTATAAACATAATAAAAAAATACTTTGAAGAATATGCCTTAGTTGATCAAGATATTCTTGAAAATAAAGAAAGCTGGGATAAGATTTTAGCCCTTGTTCCTGAAACAATTCATGAGAAACTTCAGCAAAACTTCCAGAAGTATCACAATTCACTTCAGCGTTGGGAATATTTGAAGAAAGCCATCAGCTGGCAGGATAATACTAAAAATGACAAATGTGGACCCTTGCTTGAATGGGAGATCATGCTCCAGTACTGTTTTCCACGGCTGGATATCAATGTTAGCAAAGGAATCAATCATTTACTGAAGAACCCTTTTAGTGTTCATCCTAAAACAGGTCGTATTTCTGTGCCTATTGATTTACAGAAAGTGGACCAGTTTGATCCATTTACTGTTCCAAACATAAGCTCCATCTGCCATGAATTGGATGCCATTTCCATTAATGATGAGGGAAAGGAGGGAAACGAAGCTGAATCTGATATCAAACATAGAACCAGAGATTATAAGAAGACCAGTCTAGCTCCTTATATAAACGTTTTGAACAGTTTCTTGAAAACCTGGATAAATCCCGAAAAGGAGAACTTCTCAAGAAGAGTGATTTACAGAAAGACTTTTAAAGAAAACAGCTCTCCTCAAACCAATGTAGATGTCTTCTAGCTTCAAGAATCAAATACTTCAGGTGCCTGGGTGGCTCAATCGGTTGGCTGTCTGCCTTCGGCTCAGGTCATGATCCCAGGGTCCTGAAATCGAGTCCCGCAGTAAGCTCCCTGCTGAGCAGGGAGTCGGCTTCTCCCTCTCCCTCTGCCCCTCCCCCCTGCTCATGCTCTCTCTCTCTCTTTCAATCAGTAAATAAAAATTCTTAAAAAAAACAAAAAAACAAAAAAAAACAAGTGTGTGTTTCCCCTTCTCCCAGAAATTGAAGCAGGTGTGCAGGCCATAGGTCAGAGGACCTACTTATCCCCACCTGACAGCACTTATCTGCTCTGGATCTAGGAGACCCAAGGTTTTGAACATCAGCCTGTGTGTCAGTGATGTAGCATTTCACAGGATGTCAGTGTTCTGAGAAATCAGCAGGTCCATTTGGCACAGTGTCATCTTCCTGTCAGGACTGGCAGTCAAATTTCTCATGAACCCCAAACTTCCGGGGATTTCCTCTTTCCTCTAGTTGACCGAGGGTTAGGGTTAGAGTTAGGGTACTGGTTAGGGCATGGGTTAGGGTACGGGTTAGGGTAGGGGTTAGAGATAGGGTACGGGTTAGGGCACGGTTTACCGTACAGGGTAGGGTTTAGGGTTAGGCTACCATTTAGGGTACGGGTTAGGGTTAGGGTACGCTTTAGGGTTTGGGTTCGGTTTAGGGGTAGGGTTAGGGGTTAGTGTTATGTTAGGTGTTAGGCTTAGGGTACAGGTTAGGTTTAGGGTACAGTTTAAGTTTAGTTTTAGGGACCTGTACAAATGTTCCGTGCCTGCTATCACAGGAGTCTGGTGCAAACCTGGCAATGCAAGGATGAGCCAGGGGCTGCGCTTTTCATGGAACACAGCTCAGAGGGGCTTGAATCTGCTCTGGGGTCCAGGCAAAGCTACGCCCCTCCTGCCTGTGTCCCAGCCCCTGTGGGAAGGTAGTAATGAACTGATTCTGACCTTGTCCTCTCCGAACACAGACTTCGAGGGGCTCCCATTACGGTTAGGCTCAGGTCCATGGGCCTCGTCTGTGCCCATGTGCTGGGCCGTCCCCACAGTTGCTCCTGGCACCCCTGAGTCCTGGTCACACATCTCTGTGGAATCCCCTGCCCTCCAGGGTGGATGGCCAATGTGACGGCCCTCTCAGGAATACAATGGCACAAAATGCCGGGATGTGATTTCTAAGCTGATGGAGTCTGTGACTTCTACTGGTTCGCTCTGCCCTGGGTTCATTCCCTGTCTCCTTCTCTGTGTCTGTGTCTGTGTCTCTCACAGGAGCAGACCCGTGGGTTCCATGGGCGATATGAGAAACCGCAGAAGCCTCCCTTGTCCCCGTTTCCCTCTCCGGTCCTGGTGCCCCATTCCTTCCTAAGGCCTCCTCAACCTGACCGGAGCAGTGATTCTGGATTCTCTTCCACATGGGGACCCTGAGGCTGCAACATGTAGGACCCTGACTTTGGTCTCCAGACTGGCGGACCTGTGCTCTGCCACGTTCTGCGTAGCCAGGTCCTAAGCCCCCCAAGCCCCGAGTCTGTCCTCTGCTGAGAAGGACCTCGAGGGGTTAGAAAACATTTTCCCAAGACTGGGATCACAGGGGGTCGGGGATGGATATCCAAGGCCGAGAGGCACTTCTATAAGACTGTGGCACCCTTGGGACACTACATCTCTGCAGCCCAAGTGACATCAGAGTAAGCTGAGGCCTTTTGTGCTATAGCCCTCCGGACTTGGGGGAGGGTATCTCTTACTACTCCCAAGTTCGCAGGGTGGTGGTGGACACCGGAACCCAGACCCTGTCTTTTCCCAGTGCCCTGGCAACACCCTGGGTCCTTTGAGGAACCCTGACCATCAGCCCGGACTGTCACCCTGTCCCTATGGGGCCTGGTTCCGGGTCCTGCAGCGACACAGTGAGGAGAGGTGAGGCCAGGCAGGAGCGGGGAGAGGGCAGAGTGGACTCTCCCTGGGGGCCATGGATCCCTGGTCAGTGCAGACCCTGTTGTGTGCCGGCCCCTCGGGCACCGAGATTCCAGCTCCTGGTCTGGCTCCGGGAGGGAGACCAGAGTGTGGCCCCTGCTAGCTCAGATGTGTCACTCTGTCCTGTAGCTACAGCCTGTCCCACCAGCTGAACTCCACCTCCTAGTCGGCCAGCTCATCTTCACGGTCAAGAACAGGCCATCATGAAGGTCAGGGGCCATTGCGTGCCTGGTCAGGCAGGGGAGGGCTCACTTTCACCTCAGCGAGTCTCTGGCTGGTCTAGCAGGGGCTCTGGATGGCTGGCTTTCCAGGTTCTCTGCTGACCAGCTCTGGGACTGGAGCCATTTAACCTCCCCTCGCTGGGCCTCGCTCTCCTCTTCTGTGCAATGGGTGATGCTGAATGATCCCTCCCATGGCGGAAACATGTGGAGTGCTCGTGATTGACGTAAGGCGGGCACCGAGTCTGGATTGCAGAGTGCAGAGGGGGATGGAGAGCTGTGTGGGCAGTGAGCACTCCTTCCCCCTAAAGCAATTTAGGTCTTCCGTGCAGCCGCCAGGCCACTGGCTGGGAGCCCAGGGGCAGTGCCCCACCACACTCCTGACACCAGGCCCCTGCGTGTGGCTCTTCCTCAGCACTGGGACACAGTGGGGACCGCGGGACATGGGGCCAGCTTCTCTCTCTGAGGGAAGGAGACGAAAGAACTCTTTCCTTGGGGACTCCCAAGGCCACTTAAGAGGGGAGGAGGCTTCCCCCAAACAGTACATTGAAATTCTACTTCTGTTAGAACATGAGCCTTGGGCTTTGGTTATTTCCCTTGATGGGCTGACGAGATACACTTGTTCTCCAAGATTCCTCCTCAGATGAAGAGCTCTCGCAGGTCCCGGGCATCCTGGAGCTGGGGAGGGGAGAGGGGCCAGTCCCCTCCCTGGCTCCTGCAGGAGACCTGTCCTCCCAAAGGCAGGATGGTTTCGGGTCGTGGTCCTGGGCTAGGGTTGGAGACAGCCTGTCACTGCTCCTGACTCCGGGGCTGAGTGGGCCTTTTTTAGGCATAGCAACACCCACCGAAGGCAGGGGCTTCAGAAAAAACACACTCCTGGACCCGGTCCCGCCCCAGGACGGTGGCTGCCTTCCCCAGCCCCAGAGGAAGAGGGATATCCTCTGCTTCTTTGGCCTTTGGTCCTCTGACCCACGAGGAAGCACTGAAAAGTTTCTAGCCCTCCTCTGGAAGCGCACCATCCCTGAGTGGGCCAGTCACTGTCCACACACGAAGACGGACAACGTGCTAAATAAGTGCAGGAGGTGATCCTGTTCAAATGGCCTGCGGGTCGGTGGGGTTGCTGCTTCTGTGCCCTCCAGTGGGCCGCCTTTCCCTGGATGGAAATCCTCCTGGAGTCGCCTCTCTGTCCTTTGACCTCCGTTCCTGCTGGTTTCAGGACCAAGGGACTCCAACTGAGCATTGTGCCCCATGTCCTCAGGGCGATGGTGGTAATGGTCTGTTATGATTATCTGGGAGGGTCCTTCACGTTCCTGCTCCCCTAGGCACAGGTGTGGTAGCGACAAGCCCCAGAGCCATCCCCCAATTTCAGCATTGTGCCCCATGTTCCCCAGGAATGGTACTAATGGTCCGTTGGGATTGTCTGGGGGGGCCCTCCAGGTTCCCGCTCCCCTTCTCTTCCTCTCCTGTTATCTTCTTCTTTTTCTTTTTTCTTAAAATATGTTGCGTTATTTGTTTCAGAAGTACAGATCTGTGATTCAACAGTCTTGCAGAATTCACAGCGCTCACCGTAGCACATACCCTCCCCATTGTCTATCATCCAACCACCCCATCCCTCCCACCCCCAAACATTACAGTAACACTCAGTTTGTTTCCTGAGATTAAGAATTCCTCCTATCAGTGAGGTCATGTGATACATGTCTTTCTCTGATTGACTTATTTCACTCAGCATAACACCCTCCAGTTCCATCCACGTCGTTGTAAATGGCAAGATCTCATTCCTTTTGATGGCTGCATAATATTCCATTGTGTATATATACCACTTCTTCTTTATCCATTCATCTGTCGATGGGCATCTTGGCTCTTTCCACAGTTTGACTATGGTGGACATTGCTGCTATAAACATTGGGGTACACGTACCCCTTCGGGTCCGTACATTTGTATCTTTGTGGTAAATACCCAGTTGTGCAATTGCTGGATCGAACGGTAGCTCTAATTTCAACTGTTTGAGGAACCTCCATACTGTTTTCCAGAGTGGTTGCACAAGCTTGCATTCCCACCAACAGTGTAGGAGGGTTCCCCTTTCTCCACATCCCCGCCAACATCTGTCGTTCCCTTACTTGTTAATTTTAGCCATTCTGACGGGTGTGAGGTGGTATCTCTTTGAGGTTTTGATTGGATTTCCCTGATGCCGAGCGATATTGAGCACTTTTTCATGTGCCTGTTGGCCATTTGGACGTCTTCTTTGGAGAAATCTCTGTTCATGTCTTCTGCCCATTTCTTGATTGGATTATTTGTTCTTTGGGTGTTGAGTTTCATAAGTTCTTTATAGATTTTGGATACTAGCCCTTTATCTGATATGTCATTTGCAAATATTTTCTCCCATTCTGTCGGTTGTCTTTTGGTTTTGTGGACTGTTTCTTTTGCTGTGCAAAAGCTTTTTATCTTGATGACATCCCAATAGTTCATTTTTGTCCTGGCTTCCCGTGCCTTTGGCGATGTTTCTAGGAAGAAGTTGCTGCGGTAATGTCGAAAAGGTTGCTACCTGTGTTCTCCTTTAGGATTTGGATGGACTCCTGTCTCACGTTTAGGTCTTTCAAACCTTTGGATTCTATTTTTGTGTGTGGTGTAAGGAAATGGTCCAATTTCATTCTTCTGCATGTGGCTGTCCAATTTTCCCAACACCATTTGTGGAAGAGACTATCTTTTTGCCATTGGACATTCTTTCCTGCTTTGTCAAAAATAAGTTGACCATAGAGTTGAGGTTCCATTTCTGGGCTCTCGATTCTGTTCCATTGATCTATGTGTCTGTTTTTGTGCCAGTACCATACAGTCTTTATGATGACAGCTTTGTAATAGAGCTGGAAGTCCGGAATTGTGATGCCGCCAGCTTTGCTTTTCTTTTTCAGTATTCCTCTGGCTATTCTGGGTCTCTTCTGGTTCCATACAAATTTTAGGATTATTTGTTCCATTTCTTTGAAAAAAGTGGATGGTATTTTGATGGAGATTGCATTGAATGTGTAGATTGCTCTAGGTAGCATTGACATCTTCACAATGTTGATTCTCCCAATCCATGAGCATGGAACGTTTTTCCATTTCTTTGTATCTTCTTCAATTTCTTTCATGAGTATTTTATAGTTTTCTGAGTACAGATCCTTTGCCTCTTTGGTTAGATTTATTCCTAGGTATCTAATGGTTTTGGGTGCAATTGTAAATGGGATAGACTCCTTGATTTGTCTCTCTTCTGTCTTGTTGTTGGTATATAGGAATGCCACTGATTTCTGTGCATTGATTTTATATCCTGCTACTTGACTGAATTCCTGCATGAGTTCTAGCAGTTTTGGGGTGGAGTCTTTTGGGTTTTCCACATACAGTATCATATCATCTGAAAAGAGTGAGAGTTTGACTTCCTCTTTGCTGATTTGAATGCCTTTGATTTCTTTTTGTTGTCTGATTGCTGTGGCTAGGACTTCTAATACTATGTTGAATAGCAGTGGTGAGAGTGGACATCCCTGCCACGTTCCTGACCTTAGGGGAAAGGCTGAGAGCCTTTCCCCATTGAGAATGATATTCGCTGTAGGTTTTTCATAGATGGCTTTTATGATAATGAGGTATGTACCCTCTATCCCTATACTCTGAAGAGTTTTGATCAAGAAAGGATGTTGTACTTTGTCAAATGCTTTTTCTGCATCTATTGAGAGGATCATATGATTCTTGTTCTTTCTTTTGTTAATGTATTGTATCACGTTGATTGATTTGCGGATGTTGAACCAGCCTTGCAGCCCAGGAATAAATCCCACTTGGTCGTGGTGAATAATCCTTTTAATGTACTGTTGGATCCTATTGGCTAGTATTTTGTTGAGAATTTTTGCTTCCATGTTCATCAAGGATATTGGTCTGTAATTCTCTTTTTTGATGGGGTCTTTGTCTGGTTTTGGGATCAAGGTAATGGTGGCCTCATAAAATGAGTTTGGAAGTTTTCCTTCCATTTCTATTTTTTGGAACAGTTTCAGGAGAATAGGTATTAATTCTTGTTGAAATGTCTGATAGAATTCCCCTGGGAAGCCATCTGACCCTGGGCTTTTGTTTCTTGGGAGATTTGTGATGACTGTTTCAATTTCCTTAGTGGTTATAGGTCTGTTCAGGTTTTCTATTTCTTCCTGGTTCACTTTTGGTAGTTGATACATCTCTAGGAATGCACCCATTTCTTCCAGGTTATCTAATTTGCTGGCATAGAGTTGCTCATCATATGTTCTTATAATTGTTTGTATTTCTTTGGTGTTGGTTGTGATCTCTCCTCTTTCATTCATGATTTTGTTGATTTGGGTCATTTCTCTTTTCTTTTTGATCAGTCTGGCCAGGGGTTTATCCATCTTGTTAATTCTTTCAAAGAACCAGCTCCTAGTTTCGTTGATCTGTTCTACTGTTCTTTTGGTTTCTATTTCATTGATTTCTGCTCTGATCTTTATGATTTCTCTTCTCCTGCTGGGTTTAGGCTTTATTTGCTGTTCTTTCTCCAGCTCCTTTAGGTGTAGGGTTAGGTTGTATAATTGAGACCTTTCTTGTTTCTTGAGAAAGGCTTGTATTGCTATATACTTTCCTCTCAGGACTGCCTTTGCTGTATCCCAAAGATTTTGAACAGTTGTGTTTTCATTTTCATTGGTTTCCATGAATTTTTTTAATTCTTCTTTAATTTCTTGGTTGACCCATTCATTCTTTAGTAGGATGCTCTTTAGCCTCCATGTATTTGAGTTCTTTCCGACTTTCCTCTTGTGGTTGAGTTCTAGTTTCAAAGCATTGTGGTCTGAAAATATGCAGGGAATGATCCCAATCTCTTGGTACCGGTTGAGACCTGATTTGTGACCTAGGATGTGGTCAATTCTGGAGAATGTTCCATGGGCACTAGAGAAGAATGTGTATTCCGTTGCTTTGGGATGGAATGTTCTGAATATGTCCATGAAGTCCATTTGGTCCAGTGTGTCATTTAAACTCTTTATTTCCTTGTTGATCTTTTGCTTAGATGATCTGTCCATTTCAGTCAGGGGGGTGTTAAAGTCCCCCACTATTATTGTATTGTTGTCAAAGTGTTTCTTTGCTTTTGTTATTAATTGCGTTATATAATTGGCTGCTCCCATGTTCAGGGCATAGATATTTACAATTGTTAGATCTTCTTGTTGCATAGACCCTTTCAGTAGGATATAGTGTCCTTCCTCATCTCTTATTACAGTCTTTGTTTTAAAATCTAGTTTGTCTGATATAAGGATTGCCACCCCAGCTTTCTTTTGGTTTCCATTAGCATGGTAAATGGTTTTCCACCCCCTCACTTTCAATCTGGGGGTGTCTTTGCGTCTAAAATGAGTCTCTTGCAGACAGCATATGGATGGGTCTTGTTTTTTAATCCAATCTGATGGCCTGTGTCTTTTGATTGGGGCATTTAGCCCATTTACATTCAGGGTAACTATTGAAAGATATGGATTTAGTGCCATTGTATTACACGTAAGGTGACTGTTAACTGTCTGTTGTCTGTGTTCGTTTCTGCTCTTTGCTGCTTTTAGGTTCTGTCTTTGCTTAGAGGACCCCTCTCAATATTTCTTGGAGGGCTGGTTTCGTGTTTGCAAATTCCTTTAGTTTATGTTTGTTCTGGAAGCTTTTTATCTCTCCTTCTATTTTCAATGATAGCCTAGCTGGATATAGTATTCTTGGCTGCATATTTTTCTCGTTTAGTGCTCTGAAGATATCTTGCCAGTCCTTTCTGGCCTGCCAGGTCTCTGTGGATAGGTCTGTTGCCAATCTAATGTTTATACCATTGTAGGTTACATATCTCTTCTCCCGAGATGCTTTCAGGATTTTCTCTTTGTCTCTGAGACTCGTAAGTTTTACTATTAGATGTCAGGGTGTTGACCTATTATTATTGATTTTGAGAGGGGTTCTCTGTGCCTCCTGGATTTTAATGCCTGTTTCCTTCCTCACATTAGGGAAGTTCTCTGCTATAATTTGCTCCAATATACCTTCTGCCCCTCTCTCTCTCTCTTCTTCTTCTGGGATCCCAATTATTCTAATGTTGTTTCGTCTTATCGTATCACTTATCTCTCGAATTCTGCCCTCGTGATCCTGTAGTTGTTTCTCTCTCTTTTTCTCAGCCTCTTTATTTTCCATCATTTGGTCTTCTATATCGCTGATTCTCTCTTCTGCCTCAGTTATCCTAGCATTTAGTGCCCCCATTTTTGATTGTACCTCATCAATAGCCTTTTTGATTTCGATTTGGTTAGATTTTAGTTCTCATATTTCTCCAGAAAGGGTTTCTCTAATAACTTCCACGCTTTTTTCAAGCCCAGCTAGTATCTTTAAAGGCATGATTCTGAACTCTAGGTCCGACATCGTACTAATGTCCGTATTGAGTAGGTCCCTGGCTGACGGTACTAGCTCTTGTTCTTTTTGCTGAGGTGATTTCTTTCGTCTTGTCATTTTGTCCAGAGGAGAAAAGATGAATGAGAGAACAAAATGCTAACAGGTTTACAACGTCCCCAGCAAATATACTGTATACAAATCAGAAAAGACCTGAAACCAGGGGAAAAGAAAGGGAAAGAAAGAAAAAAGAAAGAGAAGAAAAAAAAGATAAAAACAAAATCAGAACAATACAAAAAAAAGCAGAATATTATCAAATATGATCAGGCTAGTGCATAGATCAGTGCCACACACTAGATTTTGGGCGTATTTTGGTCTGTTAGAAAAAAGTGCCTCCTAAAATTTTAAAGGAAGCAAGACATATATGTACAAAATAAGTGTTGATACAATGAAGGGATGGAAGATGACTGTAAAGATGAAAATTATAAAAGATTTTATAAAAGGACTTGGTAAGATAAGTTCTTTGAAAAAAGAAAGAAGATTTAAGAAAAAAAAAAAAGGAAAAAGGGAGAGAATGTGATCAGGCAGGAGACTAGAACAAAGCCATACACTAATGATTTAGGGTATCTTTTTATCTGTTAGAAGAAACTGTACCTCAAAATTTTAAGGAGAGAACAACTTATATATATATGCCAAAAATAAGGGTAACTACTATGAATGGATAAAATATGACTCTAAAAATGAAAACTAAAAAATGTTTTTTTTTTCTTTTTTTTAAAAAGGGATTGATAAGATGTTGGTTGAAAAAGGGAAAAAGAAAAATAAAAAAAACAGTCAACAAAAATTAACTTTGATGAAATAATGAATCATGGAAAAAAAAAAAAAGCCATGAATCTATGTGCAGTATTCCCCTAGCGCTGGAGTTCTCCCGTTCTCCTTGATCGATCAACTTGGTCTTGGCTTGCTGGCTGTTTGTGCTGATCTTCTGGGGGAGGGGCCTGTTGCTGTGGTTTCCAAATGTCTTTGCCGGAGGCGGAATTGCCCCGCCCTTGTCGGTCCGGCTAAGGAAGCTGCTCCGGTTTGCTCTCGGGAGCTTTTGTTCCCTGCAAGCTCTCGGCACAGCTTTGGAGGACCAGGGCAAAAATGGTGGCCTCCCAATCTCCACCCGGAGGAGCTGAGAACTCGGGGCCCCGCTCCTCAGTGTGCCCCCAGAGAAAAGCAGTCACTTCCGTGTCCCCGGTCTCCGGCCGCACTCCGTGCTCACCCGGCGTGTGACCGAGCGTTTCTATCTCAGGCACCCGACGCCGCGTGGGGTCTCCAAACCCAGCAGATCCCTGCAGTACGTTCCCGCACTGCTCCTCCCCGGGAAGGAAGGGGAGTCTCCCCGGATCTGCCGCCTGCTGGGTCCTGCTGGAGGAGCCGTGCTCCGACTGGGCCGCGGATCACAGTTTATGGCAACCCCGAGCTGAGAGACCGCGACTCTGCTCCGTCTCTGCAGCCGGCTTCCCCGCTGTGATACCTGGGAGCTCTGCCGCACTCAGGCACCCCCGGTCTCTCTGTGACCCCAAGGGTCCTGAGACCACACTGTCCCGGGAGGATTCCACCCACGCTTAGCCACTGCAGCGACGTCCCTCCGCCGAGCCAACTTCTAAAAGGTCCGATTTTGTGCTCCGCGGCTCTATCACTTGCCAGAAGCGGCCGGCGGAGGCCCCTCCCCCGCCGTCTATCCTCCCGAATATCGCCTCGGATTCACTTCTCCGCACGCCCTACCTTCCAGTAAGTGGTCGCTTCTCTGTTCAGAGAGTTGTTGCTACTCTCCTGTTCGATCTCCTGTTGAGTTTGTAGGTGTTCAGAATGGTTTGATCCGTATTCAGCTGAATTCCTGAGACCAGACGAAATCTAGGTCTCCTACTCCTCCGCCATCTTGCTCTGCCCTCCGAGGGCTCACTTTCAACCCAGGGAGTCTCTGGCTGGTCTAGCAGGGGCTCTGGAGGGCTGGCTTTCCAGGTTCTCTGCTGACCAGCTCTGGGACTGGAGCCATTTTACCTCCCCTCGCTGGGCCTCGCTCTCCTCTTCTGTGCAATGGGGTGATGCAGAATGATCCCTCCCATGGCGGAAACATGTGGAGTGCTGGTGATGGTCGTAAGCCGGGCACCGAGCCTGGATTGCAGAGTGCAGAGGGGGATGGGGAGCGGTGTGGTTAGTGAGCACTCCTTCCCCCTAAAGCAATTTAGCTCTTCCATGCAGCTGCCAGGCCACTGGCTGGGAGCCCAGGGGCAGTGCCCCACCACACTCCTGACACCAGGCCCCTGCGTGTGGCTCTTCCTCAGCAGTGGGACACGGTGGGGACCGCGGGACATGGGGCCAGCTCCTCTCTCTGAGGGAAGGAGACGAAAGAAGGCTTTCCTTGGGGACCCCCAAGGCCACATAAGAAGGGAGGAGGCTTCCCCCAAACAGTGCATTGAAATTCTGCTTCTGTTAGAACCTGAGCCTTGGGCATTGGTTATTTCACTTGCTGGGCTGACGATGTACACATTTTCTCCAAGACTCCTCCTCGGATGAAGAGCTCTCGCAGGTCCCGGGCATCCTGGAGCTGGGGAGGGGAGAGGGGCCAGTCCCCTCCCTGGCTCCTGTAGGAGACCTGTCCTCCCAAAGGCAGGATGGTTTCGGGTCGTGGTCCTGGGCTAGGGTTGGAGACAGCCTGTCACTGCTCCTGACTCTGGGGCTGAGTGGGCCTTTTTTAGGCATAGCAACACCCACCGAAGTCAGGGGCTTCAGAAAGAACACACTCCTGGACCCGGTCCCGCCCCAGGACGGTGGCTGCCTTCCCCAGCCCCAGAGGAAGAGGGATATCCTCTGCTTCTTTGGGCTTTGGTTCTCTGACCCATGAGGAAGCACTGAAATTTTCTAGCCCTCCTCTGGATGCGCACCATCCCTGAGTGGGCCAGTCACTGTCCACACACGAAGACGGACATCGTGCTAAGTAAGTGCAGGAGGTGATCCTGTTCAAATCGCCTGCGGGTCGGTGGGGTTGCTGCTTCTGTGCCCTCCAGTGGGCCGCCTTTCCCTGGATGGAAATCCTCCTGGAGTCGCCTCCTGTACTTTGAGCTCCGTTCCTGCTGGTTTTAGGACCAAGGGACTCCAACTGATCATTGTGCCCCATGTAATCAGGGCGATGGTGGTACTGGTCTGTTATGATTATCTGGGAGTGTCCTTTAGGTTCCTGCTCCCCTAGGCACAGGTGCGGTAGCGACAAGCCCCAGAGCCATCCCCCAATTTCAGCATTGTGCTCCATGTTCCCCAGGCATGGTGCTAATGGTCCGTTGGGATTGTCTGGTAGGGCCCTCCAGGTTCCTGCTCCCCCCCAGGCACAGGTGTGGTGGCAAGAAACCCCAGAGCAGTCCTCATGCTTCAGCATTGTGCCCCATGTCATCAGGGATGTTGCTAATGTTCCATCAGGATCTTCTGGGAGGATCCTCCAGGTTCCCGCTTCCCCAGGCACAGGTGTGGTGTCAAAAAGCCCCAGAGCCCTCCCCCAAATTCAGCCTTGTGCCCCCGGGGGTGCTGGTGCTGGTCATGGGCTGTCAAGATGGTACAGGAGGACCCTCTGGGTGGGGCTTGGAGCCTGCTTAAACCTGGTCGCACTCAGGTTGCATGAGGAACAGAGGAGTTGAGGTCTTCATTTGGAAGGGTAATTTCGCTTTTGCAAAAAGGTCAAGGTCATTGGTCTACTTTAGAATGAACATAATGACTACTTAAAAACAAGTGTGTGTTTCCCCTTCTCCCAGAAATAGAAGCAGGTGTGCAGGCCATAGGTCAGAGGACCTACTTATCCCCACCTGACAGCACTTATCTGCTCTGGATCTAGGAGACCCAAGGTTTTGAACATCAGCCTGTGAGTCAGTGATGTAGCATTTCACAGGATGTCAGTGTTCTGAGAAAGCAGCAGGTCCATTTGGCACAGTGTCATCTTCCTGTCAGGACTGGCGGTCAAATTTCTCATGAACCCCAAACTCCCGGGGATTTCCTCTTTCCTCTAGTTGACCCAGGGTTAGGGTAAGAGTTAGGGTACTGATTAGGGCATGGGTTAGGGTACGGGATAGGGTTAGGGTATGGGATAGTGTTAGGGTACCTGTTAGGGTAGGGTTTAGAGATAGGTAAGGGTTTGGGCACAGTTTACGGTACAGGGTAGGGTTTAGGGTTAGGGTACCATTTAGGGTACAGGTTAGGGTTAGGGTACGCTTTAGGGTTACGGTTCGGTTTAGGGGTAGGTTTAGGGGTTAGTGTTATGGTAGGTGTTAGGGTTAGGGTACGGGTTAGGTTTCGGGTACAGTTTAAGGTTAGTGTTAGGGACCTCTACAAATGTTCCATGCCTGCTATCACAGGAGGCTGGTGCAAACCTGGCAATGCAAGGATGAGCCAGGGGCTGCGCTTGGCATGGAACACAGCTCAGAGGGGCTTGAATCTGCTCTGGGGTCCAGGCAAAGCCACCCCACTCCTGCCTGTGTCCCAGCCCCTGTGGGAAGGTAGTAATGAACTGATTCTGACCTTGTCCTCTCCCAACACAGACTTCCAGGGGCTCCCTTTACTGTGAGGCTCAGGTCCATGGGCCTCGTCTGTGCCCATGTGCTGGGCAGTCCCCACAGTGGCTCCTGGCACCCCTGAGTCCTGGTCACACATCTCTGTGGAATCCCCTGCCCTCCAGGGTGGATGGCCAATGTGACGGCCCTCTCAGGAACAGAATGGCACAAAATGCCGGGATGTCATTTCTAAGCGGATGGAGTCTGTGACTTCTACTGGTTCGCTCTGTCGTGGGTTCATTCTCTGTCTCCTTCTCTGTCTCTGTCTCTGTGTCTCTCCCAGGAGCAGGATCTGTGGGTTCCATGGGCGATGTGAGAAACCGCAGTGCAAGCCTCCCTTGTCCCCGTTTCCCTCTCCGGTCCTGGTGCCCCATTCCTTCCTAAGGCCTCCTCAACCTGACCGGAGCAGTGATTCTGGATTCTCTTTCACATGGGGACCCTGAGGCTGCAACAAGGAGGGCCCTGACCTTGCTCTCCAGACTGGTGGCCTTGTGCTCTGCCACGTTCTGCGTACCCAGGTCCTCAGCCCTCCAAGCCCCGAGTCTGTCCTGTGCTGAGAAGGACCTCGAGGGGGTAGAAAACATTTTCCCCAGACTGGGATCACAGGGGGTCGGGGATGGAGATCCAAGGGCCACAGGCACTTCTACAAGCCTGTGGGACCCTTGGGACAATGTATCTCTGTAGCCCAAGTGACAGCAGAGTAAGCTGAAGCCTTTTGTGCTATAGGCCTCCGGACTTGGGGGTGCGTATCTCTTCCTACTCCCAAGTGCCCAGGGTGGTGGTGGATTTCAGAACCCAGACCCTGTCTTTTCCCAGTGCCCTGGCAACCCCACAGGGTCCATTGGGTAACCCTGACCATCAGCCCGGACTGTCTCCCCTCCCCGTGCTCTGGATCTGGGTCCTTGCCGGGAGTCCTGATGCCCTGCCCCATGGCCCAGCTGTCTCCAACCTCTTTCTTCTTTCCCCCTTGTCCCCCACCTCGCTCCCGGGGTGTCTTCCCCTTCTGACCCCCAGCTGGGCAGTCAGAGTGGTGTGTGTTGGTGGGTTTGCAGGTGCGCATGCCTCTACATGCCTGGGGATGCCAAGGTCATGTCCCCACATGGGACATGGTGGGTAGCTATCCCTGAGGGTCTGAGGGGCTCTCACCCCCAAAGCGACCCTCATGGGAGGGTTGGGGCTGGTCTGGGACTGGAGAGGAGCCCTGCTCCGTGGGCTCTGCACCCCTCATTTGTCTTGGGCCAGTGCCTCCCTCTCTTGACCCAGGTTCCCAACTGTCCCTGAGGTTTGGACATGGAAACACTTGAACGTGGCCACTCCTCCAGGGGTGGTGGGGGACAGGTGCACCAGGCACCCAGGCCTCCCCACCGAGAGGGCCAGCCAGGTGTGTCATGGCCAGGTGTGCAAAGGAGACCTGCACGCAGCACCTGTACAGTGATCCAGCCCTGCAGCGGATGTACGTGAGACCTATGGCTCTGCACCTGACCGGTCCCCCACATTCCCTCATCACAGCCGACTGCTCTGTGGCCCCAAAGTCCACTGGGCCCCGCAATCACCCCCAACCTGGGCGGCAGGGCTTAGGGTGCAAGGCCAGGTGGGTAGGACATCTGGGGACGCACAGGTCATTGAATACCCCTCCCACCCAGCTGCCCTGGAATGCAGACTCCCTCTCAGGGTCCAGCTAAGTGCAGGGCTGGGCCAGAGGACCTGGAGGCATCAGTGGAGGCCGACTCAGGACAGGGAGAAGATCAGTCCGCCCCTTCCCCTTCTCCTCTCCTCCTCCTGCCTTGTCTTCCTGGCAGGAGCCGGGACAGAGGTCCAGCCTGTCCCTGGCGGCAGCCCCGGCTGGAGCCAGAGGGGCGGGAAGGAGGCCGGGGAGGAGGGGCCCAGCAGCAGGATGCCCGAGTGGGAAGGGGGTCGTTAGTGTAATGAGGGTCCCCATGGGCATTCAGGGATTTCAGCCCTTTTTAGACATGCGCAGGGGCCCAGGGCCTCGGCCCCTGCCCCATCCTTCACTCTCCACAAGGCCCTGCATCCTCCCCAGCCCAGTCCTGGTCCACAGCCAGTCCTCCCTCCGGCCCCAGGAAATCCAGGGGCTCTGGGAGCTGCAAAATCATTACAAGCTGGAACCGAGCCATCCCTATGGGGCCTGGTTCCCGGTCCTGCAGCCCCACAGTGAGGAGAGGTGAGGCCAGGCAGGAGCGGGGAGAGGGCAGAGTGGACTCTCCCTGGGGGCCATGGGTCCCTGGTCAGTGCAGACCCTGTTGTGTGCTGGCCCCTAGAGCACCCAGATTCCAGCTCCCACTCAGGCTCCGGGAGGGAGACCAGAGTGTGGCCCCTGCTAGCTCAGATGTGTCACTCTGTCCTATATCTACAGCCTGTCCCACCAGCTGAACTCCACCTCCTAGTCGGCCAGCTCACCTTCACGGTCAAGAACAGGCCATCATGAAGGTCAGGGGCCAGTGCTTGGCTGGTCAGGCAGGGGAGGGCTCGCTCTGGGCTCAGGGAGTCTCTGGCTGGGCTAGCAGGGGCCCTGGAGGGCCGGCCTTCCAGATTCTCTGCTGAGCAGCCCTGGGTTAGGGTGAGGTTTAGGGTTAGGTTGAGGGTGAGGGTGAGTTTTAGGGTTAGGGTTTAGGTTTAGGGTTTAGGGTGACAGTGAGGGGTGATGGTGAGGGTGAGTGTTAGGGTTACGGTTAGGGATAGGGGTAGGGGTTAGGGCTAGGGGTTAGTGGTAGGGTTAGGGTTATTGAACAGGTTAGGGTTAGGGTCCGGGTTAGGGTTAGGGTTTAGGGTGAGGGTGAGCGGTGAGGGTGAGGGTGAGGGTTACTGATAGGGGTAGGTGTTAGGGGTAGTGGTTAGGGTTAGGGTTAGGAGATGATGGCTCCTGATACTCCAGTAAGGATATATAAGACCTACTGGATATTCAGTTGACGGGCATGTTACCTCCTGAAAGTTATGTGAGCTGAGAAAGTGCGACATTCAGTTAGAAAGTTAGTAGGGGAATAAAGCTCATTTGACAATCTGAAAACTCATAACACTCAGGAAGAAGCTTTGAGTTGCCCTGACACGCAAGCAGGCAAGGGACAAATTCTTGATGCTCATATTGTCTGGTGGAGAACTTACACTCAGGGAGAGGAGGGCACACTGCCCTTCATGCAGGTGGAGGTGTGACCTCCTCACACTCCTACAGGAAGGTGAAACTTCTTAATATGCAGGTATGTGAGGTGAGCATTTGTCATGCTCCCGTCGGTGAGATGCCGTCTCCTGACAATCAGAAAAATGAAACCTCAGGGTATTCAGGTTATTGTGGTGAGAATTCCTGACCCTCAGGTATAGGAGACACATTTTCCTGCATGTAGGTCCCAGAGGAGACCTGGAGACACTCAGGTAGGAAACACCAGACCCTGTGATATGCAGCAATGAATAGAAAGGTGGGCTTTGTAGTCCTAAATTAGAGAAATTCAAAGTGGCTCTTTGAAAAGTGTGCTGATAGTATGTACTTGGAAGAGGGAAAGACAATTTGCCCTACACAGGGTTAAGGATCGATTAATCTGGTGAGCCCGACACCCTGTGACCTTTGACATGCTGCATCATCTTGACACAGAGGGACAGAACTGCCGCTCAACTCATGATTTGGAACAGGAACTGTGGTTGCAGCCTGCCTGACGGGCAGACCCTGACACTGCACAAAACTGGATCCTCAGATGATACGGAACCTTCAAAGGGTAACTGGGAATGAAGATCCTGGCGTTGGGACAGAGGGAGGGGGCTGCACATGAGCCCCCATCACCCGAGGGGTGCAGAGGAGCCTGTACAGAAAGCTGGGATCTTGTTTCAGCCTGAACCGGTTAAGCTAATGGGCTCCTGCCTGGCCTGACTATTGGGGGGTTTGGGGGGATGTAGCCATGCTGATTGGTCCGGAGGTCACAGAGCTTTGTGAGGTCACTGGGCTTCCAGGCCAGGCTGGGGCAGGAGTATGGTAGAGATGCTGCCAACAGCCATTCTGCTGGCCTTGGCAGTGTCTGTGGTTGCCAAAGATAACGCCACGTGTGAGTAAGTGTCAGGGACACCTCCGGGGGGTGGAAAGAGTGTCTTCTGAATAGCAAGCCCCACCCAGTCTCCCTCTGTCCAGGGCTAGGAAGGAGGCCAAGCTTGGGCCTTAGTAGTCCCCTGGGTCTCACGGGTGTGACCCACATCCCCAACTCTGACCATCCTTGCTCCCAGCTTCATCAGCTGAGAGACCCCAGAGCTGACCCCAGGCTCCTATGCCTCCCATAGCACAGACGCCGGGGTCCTTCCCTCACCTAGAGACTGACCTCACTGCCTCTTGAACATCAAGTCCCAATTTTTAGAAACTCCTTTCTTCCCACAGATACTGAGGTGCTCCTCCTGTGGCTGACCCCAAAGACCCCAGGGTATTGTCATGGCATTCTTCTAGGTTCCCGTCACCACCTTAGACTCTGACAGCCCCCAAGGTACCCCCAAACTCTTGTGGCCTCTCCCCAGTTCCCAGAACTTCCACCCCTGGACCCCCGCTGCTCCCCACACCTGGGATCATTGGACCTGCCTTGGCAGGTCCCTCCTCCTGCCACCATCCAACCCCACATAGCAGCCCCAAGACCCCTGTGGCTGTTTCCTGAGTCTCCCGCCCAGAATTGGCTCTAAAGACCTCAAGCCATTACACCTCTCTCTCTCTCTACCTCTAGCCTCCCCCTCTTCCTCAGGATCTCCCATATTTCTAAGGCCCTTATCATCCGTCCTGCTTCCTATGGCGCCTTCTTTCCTCGCCTTGGGGCTACACCCACAAGACCCCAGAACTCATACTCCTCAAAACCAGTTCCTGAAGCCTGCAGCTTCCTGCTTCCCTACCGCCCTGACAGTGCCTCTCCTCAGCAGCTCCCCCTCAGACCCTCCACACTCCCGGTTGCCCCATTTTGCCCAGCCCCATAACCCTGATCCCCCCATTGTGCAGGTGCGAGGACAGGCTGTGCCTCTTCTTGGTTTGAACTCTGCCCCTGGTCTCTCCCCAGTGCCCCCTGTGGTTTACGGTTCAGGCAGTACCCACCGGGAAGTGGCCGTATCGTCGGAGGGCAGGATGCAACAATCGGGGCCTGGCCCTGGATGGTCAGCCTCCAGGTAATCATGTCCCATAATAACCGAAGGTACCATGCGTGCGGAGATACCTTGCTGAACTCCCATTGGCTGCTTACTGCTGCCCACTGCTTCCTCTCCAAAAAGTACGTGTGGGAGCACGTGGAGGGAGGTCTTCAGAAAGGCTCTTCCCAGAAAGGGACATTCTCCAGGGCTCTCTGTGCGCAGTCTCCCCGGGGCTCTGGGTCTTGTGGCAACCAGACCGCGAGTGGGTGGGCCCAGGCCCTTGCTGAGGGAGGGCTCTGAGGATCATGGTCACCAGAGATTTCTGTTGAGCCCGTCCTTTCTGAGGATGACCTGGCTTGCCTCTGTGCCCACAGAAAAGTATATGACTGGAGACTGATTTTTGGAGTAAGGGAAATTGTGTATGGGAACAATAAGCCAGCGAAGCCACCTCAACAGGAGAGAGATGTCGAGAAAATCATCATTCATGAGAAATACATCCCCAGTTTAGAGCACAATGACATCGCTCTCATTAAGATCAACCCTCCTGTTCCCTGTGGGCAATTCATCGGAACGGGCTGCCTGCCCCAATTTAGGGCGGGCCCACCTGGAGTTCCCCAGGCCTGCTGGATGGCTGGCTGGGGATTCTTGAAAGAGAAAGGTGAGTATGGGAGGGGCTCTCACAGGGGTAGGGGCACTGCTGGTCATTCCCTCAGTGGTCTCTGAAGTGCAGGGGCCATTTGTGGTGCCTAGTGGTGATGTCCACCAGAATGCGGGGCCCTGTCCTCTTTTAGAGTGGGAGAAACTGGCAGCCGAGTCCCCTGTCCACAACCTCACCACTGATGGCTCGTGCGGTTGCTGGGTGGCAGGGTGCATGCAGCACCAGGAGAACCTGGGCATTTTTCGAATGGGGTATGGGCTGTGGCTCTATGTGGGGCCTGGAACCCCAGTTGCTACCTTCTGGAAATGGGGGATTGTCCCCTGAAACGGCAGTTGGAGAAGAGCTCGAGGTGGGGTTTTGTGGTTGCGGGCCAACTCCTCTCCTCTCTGGACATCCATTTCCCCATCTGTGAGTGGAAGGGCCATGTCACGTGCTCTCTGAGCTCTGAGACCCCAGAGCCCAGCCCTCTAGACCTCAGTGAACCTCTGCTCCACACCCTCGGTGTTCACACTGCGAGAATCCACCCTCCCCATCCGAGTGATTTCGTTTTCTCTGGAGAGAGGGGACAAGGTTCTTGGCAGGCTAGCAGTGGGCAGCGAGGGTTGACGAGTAGGTTAGGCCTTTCAGCTTTCCACAGGTGAGCACATGGACTTTTTACCCAGTCACATTGGGGATGAGAAGAGAGACTGAATGTTCTTCTGTCCGTTGATAATGGAAAACTGAGGGCTCCTAATTCCTGAAATACTTTACCTGTTTTAAGTATTTTCATTATTTCAAAAATATTGATGGATATAAATTTGTGCTTAATATAATGCAAAATGTTATGGTTTAGAGAAGAAAGAATCAAAAATGTTCACTAGCCCCATCAAGAATACAAGGATGTTCCAGGGTCATGCTCTCTTACATTAGAAGTACACACTGGTACCAGACTCTGGCCCTATCTCACTGTGACAAGGTGGTCTTCATCCCCTTTGTCTTTTAAATGTGGGATGACTCATATGTGATATAAGACCAAATAAATCTCAAATACTTAACTCTATATTCTTTTCACATAAATCACTTAAGCAATATGATGATAACATAGCCACCTAAGAAATACTCCCAATTGAGAAAATGCATGCCAGATGCATAATAGAATTCAACTACATAATCATCAAACTGAAATCTATCTCCTTAAATAGTAATTGCATATTTTCCTTTTCAATATAAGTTGTAGGAAACTCATCAAAGCACTCTAATTTCTTATTTTTAATTTTATTATGTTAGTCACCATACATTACATCATTAGTTTTTGATGTAGTGTTCCATGATTCATTGTTTGTGTATAACACCCAGTGCTCCATGCAGTAGGTGCCCTCCATTAATACCCTCCACGGGGCTAACCCATCCCCCCACCCCCCCTCTAAAACCCTGTTTGTTTCTCAGAGTCTATAGTCTCTCGTGGTTCATCTCTCCCTCCGATTCCCCCCCTTCATTTTTACCTTCCTTCTCCTAATGTCCTCCATATTATTCCTTATGTTCCACAAATTAGTGAAACAATATGATAATTGACTTTCTCTGCTTGACTTATTTCACTTAGCATAATCTCCTCCAGTCCCATCCATGTTGATCCTTTCTGATGGCTGAGTAATATACCATTGTATATATGGACCACATCTTTATCCATTCATCTGTTGAAGGGCATCTCGGCTCTTTCCACAGTTTGGCTATTACGGACATTGCTGCTATGAACTTTAGGGCCCTTCTTTTCATTACATCTGTGTCATTGGGGAAAATACCCAGGAATGCAATTGCTGGGTCATAGGGTAGCTCTATTTTTAATTTTTTGAGAACCTCCACACTGTTTTCCAAAGCGGCTGTACCAACTTGCATTTCCACAAACAGTGTAAGAGGGTTCCCCTTTCTCCACAACCTCTCCGACATTTGTTGTTTCTTGCCTTGTCCATTTTTGCCATTCTAACTGGTGTAAGGTGGTATCTCAATGTGGTTTTGATTTGAATTTCCCTGATGGCTAATGATGATGAACATTTTTTCATGTGTCTGTTAGCCATTTGTATGTCTTCTTTGGAGAAGTGTCTGTTCATATCTTCTGCCCACTTTTGACTTGATTATTTTTTATGGGTGTTGAGTTTGAGAAGTTCTTTATAGATCTTGGATACCAGCCCTTTATCTATAGTGTCATTTGCAAAATTCTTTTCACTTATCTCAGAGGACTCAGCAGATTAAACACCTATCTGATAGCTGAGTGATTGTTACTGTGAAGATTCTTTTCCCTCCACCAAGACATGTCTCTGAAACTAAAGAAGATATTTTCTACTATATACAGCAAATTTCTCCAAGCACATATCCAGCCCAATGCAATCACATCACTGTTCATGGCTGACTTCCTCCCAGCTGGAGGGTAGACTCCCAACCTTACTTAACAAATGCCTGTTTTTCTACCACACGAGACACAGTTTGAATCCACACATTTGGGTGTCTGAGCCCAAAAACCATACCAAGGGAAAGTCAGGAGATCACTTTAGATACAGATGGCCCTTTAAATTCACACAAATAATGACAATATAGACATGGAACAGTATCTGGTTTCCTTTGATCACGTCCTAGGAAGGGAGTAAGAGCAGATGTGTCATGAGGAGAACAGATTAGATAAATCAGTATATCTGATGACATTCTTTCAGGCACACTAAAACCTTGCTGACACATCTGTCCCTTGAACCTTGGACAAAACATCAAGACGGTGGGCTAGAATGTGCCAGCCCTCATTTCCCACAGACACTCCATGAAGCACAACATATGGACAAACATAGTTTTGTCAGAACTCCAGAAACCAGCTAAAAAGGTGCAAAAGCCACGTGAATCCTTACCCAAGAAAAAGTCCTTACTCAAAATGTTGGGAAATTTTGTGGAATTGTGCCTCCCCTTGCCATACCCCCAGCTGGAGCAGTGTGGTTTAGTCAGGAGGACACTTCTTAATTCTCAGTTCCATCATTTAGACAAAAGAGGAACATACTTCCTTATAAAGTATTGACTTGTGGAGGGATCTCCATATGATTTCTGTCTATCCCTGGCTCAGAACAGTGATGGGGCATAGTTGGAAGGCCTCTGATGGCAGGGACAGTTGCAGTGGATCATTAAAGCAACAGTGAGCTACAATTTGTGGGGGAAGCAAGACATTACCAAAGAGACATTTAATACAAATCCAAGGCTTCTAGAAAAAAAAATGCAGGGATGAGAGTCTAAGGAAATTTAAAAGTGACTTGTGTGTGGAGATCTTGACCAAAACACACAGAAGTCCACCTTTACTTCTTTTATAAGATTTGAAAAACCAAACCTGGAAATTATTATAAATACATATTAATGGGCCCACACATAAAAAATCTCATCTTTGATATCAGTAATGTAATGTGTTGTAGAAATCCTTTTTTTGTAGTCCACATGTGTTGTGGACCGAATTGGGTCCCCTCTTAATTCCTATGTTGAAATCCTAACCTCCATTATTTTATAGTGTCTGTATTTGGAAATAGTACTTCCAATAGGCAATTAAGTCAACATGGATCATATGGGTCTCCTTCATCCAATATACGTGGTTTCATATAAGTGGAGTTTAAGATACTGAGACTTTTAGAGTTACAGCCGTGTAAAGACAGACAGAGAAGATGGATGTCTACAAGCCAAGGAAAGGGTTCCCAACAAAATTCAACTCTGCCAACCCCTTGACGTCCATCTTGTAGCCTCCAGAAAAGTGAGAAAATTAACTATTATTAATTACAACCCAGGTTGCGATACTTGATATGGCAGCCCCAGCAAACAAATACACTATGGTAATGACAAAGTATCAATAAACTACAGACAAAAGGAAATAGGAGGTAAATAAAAGCATCCCATTATTAAAAAATCAACAAAATGAAAGCATTAAAAAAGGTAATGAGGGACAGCAATAGCTATAACAAGAAAACACTTAACAAAAAGGCATTGAGTTATTTTCCCACCAGTAATCCTATTAAATGTCCCATTCAAAAGATACAGACTGACAGAATGGAATGGATTTAAAAAGAGAAAATAACTATGCTGCCTACAGGATACTCTCCTTAGTTCTAAGGACAGACGTTGTTAGATTGTTAATGAAACGATAAAAAAAAAAAAAAGACTGTGCTGAAGTAGTAACCGAGTGAGGTCAGTGGCATTTATACTAATTTCACACAAAAATAAAACTGTAAGAAAGGAAAAGGACACATAACAATAATAAAGACACTTCACAATTATAAATATATGTATACCAAAACCCAGAGATATTAAATATATATAGAAATTTTGGCATGATTTCTAGGGGAACATGGAACATTTTCCAAGATAGACCTTATATAAGACCAATAAATATTTATTAACATTTTAAGAAGGGTAAAGTCATACAAACTAGCTTTCATTATCATAATGAGATAAAATTAAAAATTTTATTTAATTTTGCTGAAGCAAATTTAAGATTGCTGAAGCACATCTGGGAAATCAAGAATATACGTGAAAATTTAATTACATACTCATAAACAACAAACTGGTCGAAGAATTAAACACAAGGGAAATTATAAATTATCCTGACAAAAATGAAAATAACACAATGTACCAAAATTTATTAGATATAGGAAAGGCAATGTTAAGAGGCAATTTAGAATTGTAAAAGCTCACTTTAAAAAAGACTGCCAACTTAAGGCTCTATGGAGATGGCAGAGGGGGAGGATCCTGAACTCACTTAGTCCCAGAGACACACAAGGTAACAAACACATCCATGCAACTACCTCTGAAAACAACCCAAGGATTGTCAGAACAAACTCTCTAGTTACTCATAGAGAGGAGGCCACATAAAAAATGTCAGGAGAAACGGAGATGCAGTTGGAAACGAAACCCTTCATGAGACTAACCACAAGCAGGAGGTACACTACAATCATGGAGAAGAGAGAGAATCAGAACCCATGGCAAGCGCCTCAAGGATGGGTCACCCACATCAGGATCATGGGTCCCTGTAATATATGGCTTTGGAAAACAGTGGGGCTTAACTTTCTGAATTTTTACAATCAGCTGGGAAAAACTTGATATTTTAAATGTTAGCAGGCTTAACTCTGAAAGATCATGAGGGCAAGAAGAAACTGAGTCCCTGTCCCTAAAGTCAGCTGTCCCTAAAGAATAGCATTTTGAGCAGCACCTGGGACACAGTAAAGGAGATTTATTGACCGCTTCCAGAACACGCTTGGGTGTATGAGTGTGTGTGTTTGTGTGTGGGGATCTATAGGAGACTTCTCCAAGAACAAAAGAGCTGACCAGTGCCATTTCCTCCCAGACCCCAAGCCAAGATAGCAGCACATGTGCAGGAACAAGTGTAAACACTCTTCGCCTATCTAGTTGGCACCATGAACTTCACCCCCACATTCTCCTGCAGATCCACACTACCCAACCCCTCCCATTACACAGGTGTCCATCCAAAGCATCTCCTGCCACAAAACACACTGCCAACAGCCCCAACAGTGAGATGTGACACTCCGAACTGACTCTTGCCCTGGGGAGAGTGAAAGATACACATGCACACGCGTGTGTCCACAGTCCCAGCAGCCAAATATTGGCTAGTAGTACAGAAAATGTGGACTGCCAATCGGTGCAAGGGCAGCCCTAGCAGGTATGACTGTTATTACTGCCCACTTTGGGAGCCTCAGTGCACACGGCAAGGATATCATCCTTCAAGTAGCCCCTGCACATGAGCTTAGGGCAGGCATTTTGCTGACTGCTGTCACCTTCCAACTTCTAGCACATGTTGCAGCAGGCTGGTCCCTTCAGAGCACAGGGTCAAAAACCTTCTTGGTGTAACAAGCACAGTGCTCAATTGCAGCCAAATGGACTGAAGGAAACTCTAGTCAGTCATGATAGTAAAGTGCACACAATCCACATAGAGACCTCCTTAGAGTACCTGGTTCTGGTGAACCGGGGCATTGTGCTGCTGGACACCACAGGACCTCTTCTTCAAAAAGCCAAGACTGTTAAGGTCAAGAAATGTAGCTTATTTTCCAAATACATAGGAAACAAGCACAGAGGGTTACACATAATTATGAGGTGGAGGAATATGTCCCAAAAGAACAAGGACAAAACTGCATCAAATTGCTAAATGAACAGAAATAATCAATATGACTGTTATAAATTCAAAGTAATGGCTGTAAGATATTCATGGGATTTGAGAAAAGTCTGTAGACTCTCAGTCATACAAAGACAGAACATATTGAAAAGAGACCCAGACTTAGATAAAGAACTCAGTAACTGAAATAAAATACAGTAGAGGGAAGCAATAGCATATAAGATGAGGCAGAGGAATGGATCAGGGAGCTAAAGGAGGATTAATGGAAAACAAAGATGAAGAGCAAAAAAGAAAGAAAATAAGAATAATAAAGTATATGACAAGGTGAAGGGAACTCACCGTATCATCAAGATTAATAACATTCACTTTATAAAGAATCCTGAAGGAGAGAGAAAAAGAGGGGCAGAAAATTTATTTGAAGAAATAATAGCTGAAAATTTCATTAATTTGGGGAAGGAAAGAGGTATCCAGATCCAGGAGGCACAAAGAAACCCTCCCCCCAAAAATCAAAGCAAGGAGGTGCAAACAAAGACACCTCATGGCAAAAAGTATTGATAAAGTGAGAATTATTTTAAAAAGCACTAGAAAGGAAACTTACATATAAGGGAAATGACATAAAACTATCAATAAATTTCTTAGAAACTTTGCAGGCCAGAGAGGTGTGGCATGTTACATTAAAAGTGCTGAAAGATACAAGAAAACTTAAAACAATATATTTATGCACACAATATAGGAGCACTGAAATACACAAAGCAACTCTTAAGAGCCATAAAGGAAGGTAATCAGTAATACAATAGAGGACTTCAAGACCTCACTCACATCAATGGATAGATTATCTAGCCAGAAAATCAACAAGGAAACAATGACTTTGAATAACACGATGTACCAGATGGACCTACCGGATATATTCAGAATATTTCATTTAAAAAATATTGGAATACACAATCTTTTCCAGTACATGAGGCATTCTCCAAAATGGATCCTACGTTAGGCCATAAAAAAGTCTCAAATTCAAAAAGATTGAAATTGTATCATGCATTTTTCTCACCACAATAGTATGAAACTAGGAAGCAATTGCAAGAAAAAAAGATGGAAAGGGCACAAATACTTGGAGGCTAAATAACATTCTACCAAATATTGAATAGATGAAACAAGAACTAAAAAAGGAAATCAAAAAAATATATGGAGAAAAATGAAAATAACCCACAATGATCCAGAATCTTTGGAATGCAGCAAAACAATTCTAAGAGGAGACATTATAACTATACAGGAATACATCACAGAGCAAGACAAATATCAAATAAAAAACAAAACATTACACTTAAAGGAACTAGGAAAACAAAAAGAAAAACCAAGCCAGTAGAAAGAAAAAAAAATAAAGATTAATCAAAAACAAATGAAATTTAAACTAAAAAACAAACAAAACCCAAGAAGACCAAATTAATGAATCCAGGAGCTGTTTTTTTGTTTTTTTTTTAAATTTTTTATTGTTATGTTAATCACCATACATTATATCATTAGTTTTTAATGCAGTGTTCCATGATTCACTGTTTGTGCATAACACCCAGTGCTCCACGCAGAACGTGCCCTCTTTAATAGCCATCACCAGGCTACCCATCCCCCCAACCCCCTCCCCTCCAGAACCCTCAGTTTGTTTTTCGGAGTACACCCTCTCTCATGCTTGGTCTCCCCCTCCGATTTCCCCCCTTTCATTCTTCCCCTCCTGCTATCTTCTTTTTATTTTTTCTTAACTTATATTGCATTATTTGTTTCAGAAGTACAGATCTGTGATTCAACAGTCTTGCACAATTCACGGCACTCACCATAGCACATACCCTCCCCAGTGTCTATCACCCAGCCACCCCATCCCCCCCACCACCCCCACTCCAGCAACCCTCAGTTTGTTTCGTGCGATTAAGAATTCCTCATATCAGTGAGGTCATATGATACATGTCTTTCTCTGATTGACTTATTTCACTCAGCATAACACCCTCCAGTTCTATCCACGTCGTTGCAAAAGGCAAGATCGCATTCCTTTCGAAGGCTGCATAATATTCCATTGTGTATATATACCACCACTTCTTTATCCATTCATCTGTCGATGGTCATCTTGGCTCTTTCCACAGTTTGGCTATTGTGGACATTGCTGCTATAAACATTGGGGTGCACATCCCTTCGGATCCCTACATTTCTATCTTTGTGGTAAATACCCAGTAGTGCAATTGCTGGATCTCCCTTGGGTGGGCAGAGGGGCGGGCCCTGGTCCTGCTGGGCTTCACGCTGAGGATGCAGAGAGAGGACTGAGGGACCCTGGACCCCCGCCCAGCCTCAGTCTGGAAAGGTCCGTGGCGGTGGAGGGGGGGGGGTGTTGGGAACACATGGTGAGTCCTGACTTCCGCATCTGGGTCTCAAAGACCCTGGATGCCTTGGCAGAAGGAGAAGGGCCTCCCTCGTTGGGCAGAGGGGAGGCCTCATGTCCTGCTGGGCTTTACGGTGAGGATGCAGAGGGAGGAGTGAAGGACCCTGGACCCCAGCACAGCGTCAGTCAGGGAAGGTCCATTGGGGGGAGGGGGGCTGATTGGAACACGTGGTGCGTCTGGACTTCTGAGTCCGTGTCTCAGAGAGACTGAGGTGAGGCCCTGATGAAAGGAGCAGATGCTCAGGTGGGCAGAGGGGAGGGCCCTGGTCAACCAGTGCTGGGGGGGTGGCTTGGGGAGGCCAGGGATAAACCCCGCAGGAGGACAGAGGGGAGCCCTGCAGAAGCCACCCATGATGTCAGTCTAAGGAGCCCTACCTGGGCGGGATGGGGACACGTGGCCAGTGCGGCGGACTTCTGCATCTAGGTCTCCCGAGAACCTGGGGTCCATGGTGGATCGAAGGAGCAGGGCCACCTTCAGGGGGGCAGAGGGGCAGGCCCAGGTCCTGTTGGGTTTACGCTGAAGTTACAGAGGGAGGACTGAGAGACCCTGGACCCCAGCCCAGAGTCAGTCCCTAGAGGCCTGAGTGGAGGACGGGGACACCCCGATTGTGTTCGTGCATGTACTTGTGTGTCCCCCACTCGCCCATCCGGGTGTCCCAGACACGGGATGCCCCAGTGCCCAGGAGCCGATCCGCAGGCAATAGGGACAGGCGGAGGCATAGGCACCCAGGGAGTCCTGGTGGAGATCAGAAGAAGGCCCGAGAGACCTAGACGCCCCATCTCAGCCTTGGGAAGCCCTGGGCTTCGTGGCCGCACGTGTTGGCCACAGACTTACCCCGGTGGGGTCAGGGCAGGGAGGGCCTTGGTGATGGCAGACCAGCTTGGGGACAGCAGCCAGAGCAGCCAGGGACCTGCCAGGGCTCGAAGCGAGGACCCCCAAGGGACTCCCCAGGGAGCCCGCAGGACTGCGGGCCTGATTCAGCCACGGGAGACTCCTGGGATGGAAGAGTCCACACAGTGCGTGGCCACTTTGGCCTCAGGGCCTCTGAGAACCCCTGGCCGTTTGGATGGAGCCCTGCCTCGAGTATGCGGGTGGGGGGCGGTGGCCCACGTGTTGCTGGGTGGAAATACGAGGACTGGAAGGAGGACTGCGGAATTGGGGACAGCGAACAGATTCGGTCCCGGGAGGCCCCGGGGCCAGATGGTCACCTAGGGCGTGCCCTGACTTCCCAGCCACGTCTCCTAGAGCCTGGGGTCTGGGTGGAAGGAGCAGGCTTCAGGGCCGCCCAAGCTGAGCCCGGTCCTGCCAGGATGGAAGGGGAGGATCAGAGGGAGGACTGACTGGGCCGCAGTACAGACAGGCCATGGAGGAGGCCCCTTGTGGAGGAGGAGCCCATGCCTCCTGTCCGGGGGTCCACATCTGGCTGTTAGAGCCTGAGGGCCTGTGGTGAGAAGGAGCGGGCCTGGGGTGGGGCGGGCCTGTGTGTGTGTGTGAGGGTGGAGTGCGGGATCGGGGGGGGGGCGGGGCACGGGTCCGGTTGATAGGGTGAGGACCCTGGGGGAGGACTGGCCATACCCCCTCCACCCCATCTCAGCAAAGAAGCCAGGGCACTGGAGTCTGGCCAGGCCCGATCCAGGGAGGATGGGTCAGCGGGGGCCCAACCTGGCACGCATGCTCGCTTGTCTCATGGGCCAGAAGGCGGGAGTCCTCGGGGAGCTGAGGTCTTGGTCTGAGGGGCACATGCCTTCTGTCTCACGTTGGGGACCTGGAAGAAGCACAGGCCCTGGCAGGAAGAAAGAAGATTAGCGTCCTGTGGGCCTGAGGGCATCCCCACCCCCAGGACAGAGGGGCCTGTCCCTACGACCAGCCCTTTGGGATCTTGCCGGGGGCTGAGGGGGTGGATGGAGACGTGGCCGTGGATGAGGACGTGCTGGCTCTTCACCCTCTTCTCGGAGCTCTCAGGGAGGTGAGGACCATGCTGGGAGAGGTCGGGGTCAGGTCATCTGGGGAAGCGCACCTGGGAGACACACAGGAGTCCCTGCTCCTGCCAAGAATCAGTGTGGGGACACCCGAGGGAGGAGTGAGTGACTCCCCACCCACCCCGCGGGACCAGGAAGGGATGGCCCAGAAGTCTGTGCAGCCCCTACCTGGAGGCCCTGGGAACCCTGGGTGGGGCCTGTCAGGCTGAGTCCTTCCTCCTCCCCAGATCCTTCCTCTCAGGATGGAGAGGGCCCGGGCCTGAGGGTCTGGACTCGGGTAGCAGAGGAGGCAAGTGCCCTGGCTCTGGGTCTGGCCTGATGGTGGGGGGCAGATGAGAAATGAGGGGATGCCTCCCACAGCAGGATCCTTAGGGCCCAAGGCTACCCTGCCGCTGCTGCCAGCCATGAGGAGACGGGCGATCGGTGGGCCAAGTTATTTCTCCTGACTTTTCCTTCTGGCGTCTCCCAGAGATGAGGCCTTGGCACCAGGAGGGTGGCCTATGGTCAACACAGGGAGTTTTCCCAGTCCTTCCGTGGGGTCAAGGTATAGATGGAGAGGTGCGCCCATCCCAGCACAGACGGCACCCGAGCTTGGCCGTCCCTGGGATCCCGAGACGAGCCCTTAGACCTCTGGCAGGCGTGGGCAGAGGTGGGCCCCCTGGCTTACCTTCTGTGGGGTCTCAGGGCTGGGCGGTCTTGCTGTGACCCTGTGGCCTCAGGCTGCGGGGGTGCGGCCCAGGCCCTGCCAGGGGAAATAGCAGTCCCCTGAGGGGCCAAGGAGGGGACCAGCCAGCTTGGACGGATGGGGACCTCACAGAGTGTGCCCCAGCCCTCCTGCCCCACTGGGGGCCGTGGGCTGTGCTCTGTGTCTGCACCCCGAAGTGACTCCTCCTTTTCTCCTCCAGGGGCTTCCAGAATTCAGAGTCGAGGCCTAGGTCTGAGGCAGGAGCCTCTAAGGTCCCAGAGCAGGGGAGGTGCAGGTGAGGGCCAGTGAACAAGGTGAGTTTCCTGCTCTGAGCATGGAGCCAGGGGCTCGCCCGCCCCCCCGCATAGGGGACCCCTCAGCACCCAAGTCCGATGCAGCGCACTGTCAGCTCCAGGACTTCAGGCCTCTGCTGCCTGGGCTGCACCCTGAGGAGCCATCCCACCTCTTTCTTCAGGTTCAGCTCGACACAAACACCATGCCCCTGGGTCAGAGGAGTGAGTTCTGGAAGCTGGAGGAAGACCCAGGCCCGGCCCAGGGCCTGGTGGAGGCACAGCAGTTGGGGGCTGGGGAGGAGAAGGTCCCCCGCAACCCCTCCTCCTTCTCCACCTTGGCCTCCTCCCAGTCCGCCGCCCCATCTGGCTCCTGCTCTGCCCTCTTTCTGGTCCCCTTGGTGGAGGGATCTGCTGCTGGGTTCCAGAGTCGTCCCCAGAGCTCTCTGAGTGCCTGCCCCTCCCCCACTGCCCAGGCAGCCACTGCCTGCAGCCAGCCTGACCAGGGCTCCAGCAGGTCCGATGAGGAGGGCGCCAGCCCCCGCGAGGAGCCTGAAGAAGCCCAGCCAGGGCTCCAAAACCTACTCCAGGGGAAGCTGGCCGAGCTGGTGGAGTTCCTGCTCCTCAAGTATCACATCAAGGAGCCGACCAGCCAGGCAGAGATGCTGGAGATCATCAGCCAGGATGCTCTGGATGCCTTCCTTGTGATCTTGGGCCAGGCCTCTGAGTGCTTGCAGCTGGTCTTTGGTATGGATGTGAAGGAAGTGGACCCCAGCGACCACTCCTACATTCTGGTCCCCATCCTGGGCCTCACCTACGATGGGATGCTGAGCGGTGAGCAGGGAGTGCCCAAGACTGGCATCCTGGTGGTGCTCCTGGGGGTGAGTCTCCTGCATGGCGACTGTGCCCCCGAGGAGGAGGTGTGGGAAATGCTAGGGGTCATGGGGGTGTATGCCGGCCAGGAGCACGTCATCTACAGGGAGCCTAGGGAGCTCCTCACCAAGGTTTGGGTGCAAGAAGGGTACGTGGAGTACTGGCAGGTGCCTGGCAGTGACCTTCCTGCTATGAGGTCCCGTGGGGTTCCAGGGCCCACGCCAAAACCAGCAAGTTGCAAATGCTGGAGTATTTGCTACAGGTCAGGCGCGGGCAGCTGGCTTCCTCCCTGGCCCTGTCTGAAGGGACTGTGAGAGATGAGGAAGAGGGGGCCTGAGCCCTGGGGTCCGCCAGGCCCTTTCCAGGCTTTGCTGGGTTCGGCAGCCTCTCATGCGGGGTGCTGGGCATGAAGTGAGGCCGCTTGCTGATTCTTCCCTGTGTGTGTGTGTGTGCCCGTGAAGACAGAGCTCTGGGTATTTTAAGGAGTGCAGGGCCAGGGAGGGTTGGGAGAAGAAAGCAGGGCAAGGAGCCTCCTGCAGGTGGGGGGGTTGTTTCCTGGGATGACTCCCACATCCAGAGCTTGGTGTCCTTGAGGAAGCTCTCCTGTGGGGTTCCTTGCCATAGAAGGTTTCAGCTGCTTCAGGGGCTGATTGTGTGAGTACCATCCACTCTGCAGCATTTGTTCTTACCCAGTCCAAGAGTTAAGAGTTTTATCATGTTCTTGGGGTGCCTGGGTCCTCTGTTGGTTAAGCGTCTGCCATCGGCTCAGGTCAGGATCTCAGGATCCTGGGATCACACCCCACATGGGGCTCCCCGCTCAGTGGAGACTCTGCTTCTCTCTCTCCCCTGTGTGTGCTTTCTCTTTCTCAAATAAATAAATAGCTTTAAGAAAAAGTTTTTCTTCATGCGCTGGACACCAGCCTGGAAACCTTGCCTACTTGCTTGGGCTCTCGACCGAAATCACAGGCCATTGGCCTAGGGATGGGTTGGAAAGGCACAAGAACGGAAGAAGTAAGGAACAGGGGTCAGAAGCTGAAGAGATAGAAGTTTGCTGGTTCTTGCTTCTGATGCCTTCCCGACCATCGTTGTGCAAATGCCAAAGGCAAGCACGCGCACACAAGCGTGGGGACGGGGGCAGGAGCGCCCAGGTTCTGTCAGGAGTCAAGGTGAGGACCAGAGGGAGGAATGAAGGACCCTGGACCCAGTAGGGAATGTCCTGGGAGGCCTCTGGGTGAGACAACAGTGACATGAGGTGTGTCCTGACTTCTGCTCTGTGTCCCAGAGACACTGAGCGCTTGTTGTGAGGAGTGGCCCTCAGGAGCAGGGTTGAGGGCACCGGCCATCCAGGGAGTCCAGATGGGGAACAGAGAGTAGGGCTAAGGGACCCGAAGGACCTATCTCAGGGAATCCCTGGACTTTGTAGCCTGACGCGACGTCCAGTCTTTGCCCGTGGCTCTCATGGCAGTGAGGGTTTTGGTCGGAGGGAACAGGCCTGGAGACAGCAGAGACAGCATCACCAGCGGTGCTGCGGCTCATGCTGAGATCCCTGAGGGAGGGCTCAGGGAGGGACCTGGACTCCAGAACAGGGACAACGCACTGAAGCCTGCCCCTGCTGTCCGCCCTGGGAGGCCTGTTTGTGCCAAGTCCACAGGCGGTGTGTCAGGACGTCCGCATCCTGGTCTGACAGAGGCTGGGGGCCTGCTTTAAAAAACCAGGGGTCAGGACCTAATGGAGGAAGACCCAGGCCTGGCACAGGGCCTGGTGGAAGCACAGCTGTCGGGGGCTGGGGAAGAGGAGGTCCCAGCAGCTTAGATGAGGAGGGTTCGAGCACCTGGGAGGAGCCGGAAGTCACGCAACCCTCTCTCCAGGACAAACTCCACGTGAAAGTGGCTGCCCTGGTGGAGTTCCTGCTCCTCAAATACCGCAACAAGCAGCCGACCCGCCAGGCAGAGATGCTCGAGATCGTCAGCAAAGATTACCAGGATGACTTCCCAGTGATCTTGGGCCAAGCCTCCGAGTGCATGCGGCTGGTCTTTCTCATGGACGTGAAGAAAGCGGACCGCAGTGACCACTCCTACAACCTGGTCAATGCCCTGGGTCTCATCTGTGATGGGATGCTGAGCGGTGAGCATGACATGCCCAAGACCGGCCTCCTGGTTTTGGTCCTGGGGGTGAGCCCCCTGCATGGCGACCGTGCCCCCGAGGAGGAGGTGTGGGAAACGCTGGGGGTCATGGGGGTGTATGCCGGTCAGGAGCACATCATTCTATGGGGAGCCCAGGGAGCTCTCACCAAAGTCTGGGTGCAGGAAGGGTACCTGGAGTACCGGCAGGTGCCTGGCAGCGACCCTGACCGCTACGAGTTCCCGTGGGGTCCCAGGGCCCATGCTGAACCAGCAAGGTTCAAGTGCTGGAGTATGTGCTCCGGGTCAGGCACGGGCAGCTGGCTTCCTCCCTGGCCCTGTCTGAAGGAGCTGTGAGAGATGAGGGAGAGGAGGCCTGAGTCCCAGTGGCGGCCAGGCCCTTTCCAGGCTTTGGTGGGGTCGGCAGCTTCTCCTGCGGGGTGCTGGGCATGAAGTGAGGCCACATTTTGGTTCTTCCCTGTGTGTGTGTGAAAAGAGAGAGCCCCGGGAGTTCTAAGTAAGGCAGGGCCAGGGAGGGTTGGGGGAAGAAAGCAGGGTGAAGAGCCAGCCTCTCTGGGGGCCTGTTCTCTGCGATGACTCTGACATCCAGAGCTTGGGTTTCTTGAGGAAGCTCTCAAATGTTGTTCCTTGGAGTAGAAGTTTTAACCAGCTTCGGCAGGTAAATGTGTGCGTGACATCCACCCCACAGCATTTGGACTTGCCCAGTTCAAGAGTTTTAAGAGTTTTGTCATGTTCTGGAAATAAGGTGGGAGATCTTCCCTCCTTGTTTGGGTTCTGGAATGAAATCACGGGGCATTGGCATAGGAATTTGTTGGAAAGTTGGAAAAATGGAGCAGTCAAGTGACGGGGTCAGGAAATACGGAAATAAAAGATTATTCATTTTTGCTTCTTACTCCTTCTCGTCATTCTGCAAATTAACATAGATGCGTGCGCCTTCACTCACTTAGTTCTTCAAGAAAGGAGGAGAAATGACATCTCAGCACAGAGGGAGCCCTGCTCACTGGCTCCTTGATTCCCAGACATGGGCTGAGCTCTGCTCTCTGGAAGGCCCTGTGTGTGAGCAGTGAGGATATTAGGAAAAGCAGGACACGTTCCACACTTAGGGGACAGTCTAGCAGCTGCACTCATGGCAGGAAAGTGGGGAGAGGTGCCCTGAGACCTGCAGAAGAAACGGAAGAAGGGTGAGGGAGTGCGGCTCCCGGGGCAAGCACTGCAGTGGAAGTGCCCCTGGCCTGGGTGGCTCAGGGTGTCGGGTCACCGTGCTTCCTTCTGTGCAGCTGATCACCGTGAACCTGGGGGGTGACAGTGGCCCTACTTGGAGACAGGGTACCTTAGAGGTGGGAGCAAAGTCTGAAATGGATAATTGCTCTGACATGTTCCTTCTGGATCATGGACAAACCAGGGAGAAATCTCCTCCTGGGGCAGGAAAAGAAGATATCCTGCACTCCCATCCCAAGGCCGTTGAACACAGTGCACAGACTAGGTGTTTTATATCCGTCATCTGCAAGTATTTCTGGAGAAATACAGTGATATTCCTTTGAAGTGGAGCCCAGAAGACTCTAGACTGGCACTCTTGTCCTGACCATGCAAAGCCGGAACCCACTGCTTAAAAAGTCATTTTAGTTTGATTATCTGGAGTGTAATTTGGACAGCTATAAGTAAGCAAGGTCTAGGTTTTGGTGGGGGGAGAAATGAGTGAAAGGAGTGGTTTGGTGGAAGAGCAGCTGGAGGGAGGGAAGGAGCTGGTCTTTGACTCACATTCTAGGAGCTTTGTATTGTGTCCAGCTGGGACAATTCCCTCACACCTGAATGCCACACATATTCTCATATATCTCACATATATCCTCTGATTTAGAAAATGGATTGAGTTTTACTTATGAAGCACCCTCTTTGGCTGATTAGCTATTCCATGTCCTATTGAGCTGCACATTCTCTAACATGACCTCGGTAACAAAAATAAAATAAAATAAAATAACCCAGAGGAGAGAGTGGAAGGCCCTGGGATCAAAACAACACTTGAAATCACTGCCATTCATCAAAGTTCCAATATGTGCCAAGCACTGTGCAAGGTGCTTTCCATATATCACATGCATTCCTGCAGTCCTGCAAGACGGGGCTTATCAAACTCACTCACTAACTCACTCACTTCAGAAAGAACCTTAGGCTCCTGGGACTTAGTCATTTTCCCAGGATCACGTGGCTAGTGAGTGACAGGGCAGCGACTAGAACCCGAGTCTGAATTCATGTAGAGTCCACACTGTTCCCACCCACTGCAGCCTGTGGCCAACCTTCCGAGTCCTACATCATTCCTGAGGACAGCATGGTGTCTTCCAGGTGACAAAAAGAAGAATGCTGTGGCTAAGGTACTAAAAAACCTGTTGCTAAGGAAGGAAGGTGACAATGAGAATCAAACAGGTTTTGGGTACTGTCTGTGGGCTTTATTAACCTAGAGTTCTTCTGCCTGAACCTCAGAGTTCTTTGAGAACTGACTGCCCAGGCGCTGGCATTTTTTGCAGACCTAGCACTTTCCCGAATTACAGCAGCCTTTCCCTGGTATTCCCCTGTGTGCTCTTCTGTCTCACTCTTGAACCTGGCCTGCTAACGAGCTCAGCACTGGTCCCCATGGAACAGCTAGGAATCACCTTCTCTCCCCCAACATAGAAACTTACTCTCTGTAGTAATCCTCTGGTCACTAAATGAAGAAGTGAATCCTCCCTGCTGGGATCACAGAATCGTTTGAAAATTAGATGTCATCCTGTACTTGAAAGTATCTGTCACACAGGAGGTGCTTGAAAATTTCAAAGAATTCCAAGGCAAACTGACCTCAAAAACTCCTCCCCTGGGATGCCTGGGTGGCTCAGTCAGTTAAGCATCTGCCTTTGGCTCAGGTCATGATCCCAGGGTCCTGGGCTCGAGTCCCACATCAGGCTCCCTGCTCAATGGGAAGCCTGCTTCTCCCTCTGCCCGCTGCTCCCCCTGCTTGTGCAATCTCTTTCTCTCTCTCTCTCACTGACAAATAAATAAGATCTAAAAAAAAAACTCCTCCCAGCAATAAAGTCAGTCATAACAAATTATAATAGTTGCATTTTGTTAAGCCCCTACTGTGTAACAATACATGGGAGAAACTTTAATGTTCATCCATAGTGTGTCTTGCTTTCCTTCCAGAATACAGGGGACACAACCTTGCCAGTCCCCTTGTAGTTAGGGAGGGTTGTGTGATGACCCTTTGCCATGGAGATGTGAGAAGCATTGTTTCTCACGTCCAGGCGTTTGCGAGCCAGTATGTCCACTCCATGCTGTCTCCCTTGATTCACCAGCAAACATGGTGACCCCGTGTTGAGATAGGGGAGCCACAAGATGAAAGCAACCTGGACCCAGGGTCTAGGAAAAGCAGAGGGCCCCTGCCAAACTGTATCAGAATTTGTGTGCACAAAGATGCACTTCTGTTGTGTTAGCCCTTCAAATGTCACAGTTTGTTGCATCAGTTAGCAGTTACTTTCATGCAGCCGCTTTTTTTGTTAGGCTTATCTAGCAATTTTACTTAAGAAGGTACTAGTGCATATCTTCCTATTGCAAAAAAACTTCTAAAAATACAGATGAGTCACAATATCCCCTTTTCAACGTTCCTCCACAATTCAGCCTCCTCCTCAGAAGTCACCATGACTAACAATCTAGTGTGTATTTTTATTTTTTTTATTTAAAATATTTTCTTTTCTTTGAGAGAGATAAAGAGTGTGTGATGGAGGGAGGGGCAAATAGAGAGAGAGAGAGAGAGACCCTCAAGCCGGCTCCATGCAGAGCCCGATTCGGAGCTTGGTCTCAGTACCCAGAGATCATGACTTGAACCGAAATCAAGAGTCGGACGCTTAACCAGCTGAGCCACCCAGGCGCCCCTAGTGTGTGTTATTCTAAAGGTGACTATGGCTTTTTCATAGATATGCTCTACAAATATATTGTTTTTATTCAACCTAACCCGTAATACTGTGCATATTGATCTGCCACTACCTTTTGTCACTTAATAAAATGGATGCAGGATCTTCCAATAACAGCACATATACACCTACCTCACTTTTGAAAGTATTCCCTGGAATGTTAAAGTTTGTATATACCATAATTAATCACATACACAATTTTTTCCTGGTGGAAACAAGTTGTTTTCCCTTTATCGTATGACTAATAAAATGAAAACAACATCTTTGACCTGAATCCTTGGGTAGATATGAATGTTTTCTAATAAGATATACATACTAACACAGACATTGGGTTAGAGTGGAGAGGGTGTGAATTGTTTAACATTTCATAAATGCGTCTGAAATTTTATTCCACAAGTGCTATACCAGTTTGCATTCCCATAATTAATTTCAATAGCTCCAAAATTGCAATACTTAGGTATAAATCTAATAAGATATGCACAGGATCTGTATGCTGAAAACACAGAATGCTGATAAAAGTAATCAAGACTTAAATAGTAAGTTCAGAGATATACTGTGTTCATGGACTGGTAGACTCACATAGTGAAGATGTCAATTCTCACTAAATTGATCTATACATTCAAAACAATCCAATCAAAATTCTACCAGGATGTTTTTGGATATAAACTAGCTGATTCAACAAGTTTATGGAAAGGCAAAGGAAATAGTATAGCTAAAACAACTATGAAAAAGTAGAATAAAGTCAGAAGAATCACACTACTTGATTTTAAGATAAAGCTATGATAATCCAGGTGGTGTGGTATTGGGGGGCGGAGCAAGATGGCGGAGGAGTAGGAGACCTAGATTTCGTCTGGTCTCAGGAATTCAGCTGAACAGCGATCAAACCATTCTGAACACCTACGAACTCAACAGGAGATCGAAGAGGAGAGTAGCAACAACTCTCTGAACAGAGAAGCAACCACTTACTGGAAGGTAGGACCTGCGGAGAAGTGAATCCAAGGCGATATTCAGGAGGATAGACGGCGAGGGAGGGGCCTCCACTGGCCGCTTCTGGCAAGTGATAGAGCCGCGGAGCACAAAATCGGAACTTTTAGAAGTTGGCTCGGCGGAGGGACGTCGCTGCAGTGGCTAAGCAGGGGGTGGAACCCTCGCGGGACAGTGTGGTCTCAGGACCCTTGGGGTCAGAGAAAGACCGGGGGTGCCTGAGTGCGCCAGAGCTCCCAGGTATCGGAGCAGAGAAGCTGGCTGCAGAGACGGAGCTGAGGCGCGGGCTCTCAGCTCGGGGTTGCCATAAACTGTGATCCGCGGCCCAGTCAGGCCACTGCTCCTCCAGCAGGGACCCAAGAAGCGGCAGAGCTGGGGAGACTCCCCTTCCTTCCTGGGCAGGAGTGGCGCGGGAGCGCACCGCAGGGATCTGCTGGGTTTGGAAACTCCACACGGGGTCGGGTGCCAGAGATAGCAACGCTCGATCACAGGCCGGGTGAGCACGGAGTGCGGCCGGAGACCAGGGAGATGGGAGTGACTGCTTTTCTCTGAGGGCACACTGAGGAGCGGGGCCCCGAGTTCTCAGCTCCTCCAGGTGGAGATTGGGAGGCCACCATTTTTGCCCTGGTCCTCCAAGGCTGTACGGAGAGCTTGCAGGAAACAAAAGCTCCTGAGAGCGAACCTGAGCAGCTTCCTTAGCCCGGACCTACAAGGGTGGGGCAACTTAGCCTCCGGCAAAGACATTTGGAAACCACAGTAACAGGCCCCTCCCCCAGAAGACCAGCACAAACAGCCAGCAAGCCAAGACCAAGTTTAACGATCAAGGAGCACGGGAGAACTCCAGCGCTAGGGGAATACTGCACGTAGAATTCATAGCTATTTTTTACCATGATTCATTATTTCATCAAAGTTAAATTTTGTTAACTGTTTTTTTTTTTATTTTTCTTTTTCCCTTTTTCAACCAACATCTTATCAATCCCTTTTTTTAAAAAAAAAAACATTTTTTATTTTTCATTTTTAGAGTCATATTTTGTCCTTTCATAGAAGTTACACTTACTTTTGGCATATATATGTAAGTTGTTCTCTCTTTAAAATTTTGAGATACAGTTTCTTCTAACAGATCAAAATATACCCCAAATCACTAGTGTATGGCTTTGTTCTAGTCTCCTGCCTGATCACGTTCTCTCCCTTTTTCCTTTTTTTTTTTTCTTAAATCTTCTTTCTTTTTTCAAACAACTTCTTATCTATTCAAGTCCTTTTATAAAATCTTTTATAATTTTGATCTTTACAGTCATCTTCCATCCCTTCATTGTGTCAACCATTATTTTGTACATATGTCTTTCTTCCTTTAAAATTTTAGGAGGCACTTTTTTTTAACAGACCAAAATACTCCCAAAATCTAGTGTGTGGCACTGATCTATGCACTAGCCTGATCATATTTGATCATATTCTGCTTTTTTTGTATTATTCTGTTTTTTGTTTTTGTCTTTTTTTTTCTCTTTCTTTTTTCTTTCTTTCCCTTTCTTTTCCCCTGGTTTCAGGTCTTTTCTGATTTGTATACAGTATATTTGCTGGGGACGCTGTAAACCTGTTAGCATTTTGTTCTCTCATTCATCTATTCTCCTCTGGACAAAATGACAAGACGAAAAAAATCACCTCAGCAAAATGAACAAGAGGTAGTACCGTCAGCCAGGGACCTACTCAATACAGACATTAGTACGATGTCAGACCTAGAATTCAGAATCATGACTTTAAAGATACTACCTGGGCTTGAAAAAAGTGTGGAAGTTATGAGAGAAACCCTTTCTGGAGAAATAAAAGAACTAAAATCTAAACAAGTCGAAATCAAAAAGGCTATTGATGAGGTGCAATCAAAAATGGGGGCACTAAATGCTATGATAAATGAAGCAGAAGAGAGAATCAGTGATATAGAAGACCAAATGATGGACAATAAAGAGGCTGAGAAAAAGAGAGAGAAACAACTACAGGATCACGAGGGCAGAATTCGAGAGATAAGTGATATGATAAGACGAAACAACATTAGAATAATTGGGATCCCAGAAGAAGAAGAGAGAGAGAGGGGGGCAGAAGGTATATTGGAGCAAATTATAGCAGAGAACTTCCCTAATGTAAGGAAGGAAACAGGCATCAAAATCCAGGAGGCACAGAGAACCCCTCTCAAAATCAATAATAATAGGTCAACACCCCGACATCTAATAGTAAAACTTACGAGTCTCAGGACAAAGAGAAAATCCTGAAAGCATCTCGGGAGAAGAGATATGTAACCTACAATGGTAGAAACATTAGATTGGCAACAGACCTATCCACAGAGACCAGGCAGGCCAGAAAGGACTGGCAAGATATCTTCAGAGCACTAAACGAGAAAAATATGCAGCCAAGAATACTATATCCAGCTAGGCTGTCATCGAAAATAGAAGGAGAGATTAAAAGCTTCCAGAACAAACAAAAACTAAAGGAATTTAGAAACTAAAACAAAGACTGTAATAAGAGATGAGGAAGGACACTATATCCTACTTAAAGAGTCTATCCAACAAGAAGATCTAACAATTGTAAATATCTATGCCCCAAACATGGGAGCAGCCAATTATATAAGGCAATTAATAACAAAAGCAAAGAAACACATTGACAACAATACAATAATAGTGGGGGACTTTATGACCCCCCTGACTGAAATGGACAGCTCATCTAAGCAAAAGAGCAACAAGGAAATAAAGACTTTAAATGACACACTGGACCAAATGGACTTCACAGACATATTCAGAACATTTCATCCCAAAGCAACGGAATACACATTCTTCTCTAGTGCCCATGGAACATTCTCCAGAATTGATCACATCCTAGGTCACAAATCAGGTCTCAACCGGTACCAAAAGATTGGGATCATTCCCTGCATATTTTCAGACCACAATGCTTTGAAACTAGAACTCAATCACAAGAGGAAAGTCGGAAGGAACTCCAATACATGGAGGCTAAAGAGCATCCTACTAAAGAATGAATGGGTCAACCAGGAAATTAAAGAAGAATTAAAAAAATTCATGGAAACCAATGAAAATGAAAACACAACTGTCCAAAAATCTTTGGGATGCAGCAAAGGAAGTCCTGAGAGGAAAGTATATAGCAATACAAGCCTTTCTCAAGAAACAAGAAAGGTCTCAAATACACAACTTAACCCTACACCTAAAGGAGCTGGAGAAAGAACAGCAAATAAAGCCTAAACCCAACAGGAGCAGAGAAATAATAAAGATCAGAGCAGAAATCAATGAACTAGAAACCAAAAGAACAGTAGAACAGATCAACGAAACTAGGAGTTGGTTCTTTGAAAGAATTAACAAGATGGATAAACCCCTGGCCAGACTGATCCAAAAGAAAAGAGAAATGACCCAAATCAACAAAATCATGAATGAAAGAGGAGAGATCACAACCAACACCAAAGAAATACAAACAATTATAAGAACATATTATGAGCAACTCTATGCCAGCAAATTAGATAACCTGGAAGAAATGGGTGCATTCCTAGAGATGTATCAACTACCAAAATTGAACCAGGAAGAAATAGAAAACCTGAACAGACCTATAACCACTAAGGAAACTGAAGCAGTCATCCAAAATCTCCCAAGAAACAAAAGCCCAGGGCCAGATGGCTTCCCAGGGGAATTCTATCAGACATTTAAAGAAGATTTAATACCTATTCTCCTGAAATTGTTCCAAAAAATAGAAATGGAAGGAAAACTTCCAAATTCATTTTATGAGGCCACCATTACCTTGATCCCAAAACCAGACAAAGACCCCATCAAAAAGGAGAATTACAGACCAATATCCTTGATGAACATGGATGCAAAAATTCTCACCAAAATACTAGCCAATAGGATCCAACAGTACATTAAAAGGATTATTCACCACGACCAAGTGGGATTTATCCCTGGGCTGCAAGGCTGGTTCAACATCCGCAAATCAATCAACGTGATACAATACATTAACAAAAGAAAGAACAAGAATCATATGATCCTCTCAATAGATGCACAAAAAGCATTTGACAAAGTACAGCATCCTTTCTTGATCAAAACTCTTCAGAGTATAGGGATACAGGGTAAATACCTCAATATCATAAAAGCCATCTATGAAAAACTTACAGCGAATATCATTCTCAATGGGGAAAAGCTGAGAGCTTTTCCCCTAAGGTCAGGAACGCGGCAGGGATGTCCACTCTCACCACTGCTATTCAACATAGTATTAGAAGTCCTAGCCACAGCAATCAGACAACAAAAAGAAATCAAAGGCATCCAAACCGGCAAAGAGGAAGTCAAACTCTCACTCTTTGCAGATGATATGATACTTTATGTGGAAAACCCAAAAGACTCCACCCCAAAACTGCTAGAACTCATACAGGAATTCAGTCAAGTAGCAGGGTATAAAATCAATGCACAGAAATCAGTGGCATTCCTATACACCAACAACAAGACAGAAGAGAGACAAATCAAGGAGTCGATCCCATTCACAATTGCACCCAAAACCATAAGATACCTAGGAATAAATTTAACCAAAGAGGCAAAGGATCTGTACTCAGAAAACTATAAAATACTCAGGAAAGAAATTGAAGAAGACACAAAGAAATGGAAAAACGTTCCATGCTCATGGATTGGGAGAACCAACATTGTGAAGATGTCAATGCTACCTAGAGCAATCTACACATTCAATGCAATCCCCATCAAGATACCATCCACTTTTTTCAAAGAAATGGAACAAATAATCCTAAAATTTGTATGGAACCAGAAGAGACACCAGAGGAATGTTGAAAAAGAAAAGCAAAGCTGGCGGCATCACAATTCCGGACTTCCAGCTCTATTACAAAGCTGTCATCATCAAGACAGTATGGTACTGGCACAAAAACAGACACATAGATCAATGGAACAGAATCGAGAGCCGAGAAATGGACCCTCAACTCTGTGGTCAACTTATCTTTGACAAAGCAGGAAAGAATGTCCAATGGCAAAAAGACAGTCTCTTCAACAAATGGTGTTGGGAAAATTGGACAGCCACATGCAAAAGAATGAAATAGGACTCTTTCTTTCACCATACACAAAAATTAGCTCAAAATGGATTAATGGATTAAATGTGAGACTTGAATCCATAAAACTCCTAAAAGAAAACATATACAGTAAAATCGCCTTGACATCCGCCTTGGTAACATATTTATGGATATGTCTCTTCAGGCAATGGAAAGAAAAGTGAAAACAAACTGTTGGGACTACATCAAAATTAAAAGCTTCTGCACAGCAAAGGAAATCACTGACAAAACAAAAAGGCAATCTACTGAATGGGAAAATTTACTGGCAAATGATTCATCTGATAAGAGGTTAATATCCAAAATATATAAAGAACTTATACAATTCATCACCAAAACAAATGAACAATCCAATTAAAAAATGGGCAGAGGATCTGAATAGGCCTTTTCCCAAAGAAGACATCCATGTGGCCAAAAGACACATGAAAAGATCTCAACATCACTCATCATCAGGGAAATACAAATGAAAACCACATTGAGATATCACCTCACACCGGTCTGAGTGGCTAAAATTAACAACACAGGAGACAACAGGTGTTGGTGAGGATGCAGAGAAAGGTGAACCCTCTTGCACTGTTGATGGGAATGCAAACTGGTACATGTTGGTACTTGTACAACATGTACATGGTACAGTACTTGTACTGTTGATGGGAATGCAAACTGGTACAGCCACTCCGGAAAACAGTAAGGAGGTTCCTCAAAAATTAAAAACAGAATTACCATATGATCCAATAATTCCACTCCTGGGTATTTACCCAAAGAAAATAAAAACACTAGTGATAAAGATATCTACACCCCTATCTCTACTGCAGCATTATTTACAATATCCAAAATACGGAGGTAACCCAAGGGTCTCCCTAGATGGATAATGAAGATGTCACACACACACACACACACACACACACACACACACACACACACACAGTGGAATATTACTCAGCCACAAAAAAGAATGAACTCTTGCCTTTCGCAAGCATGTGGATGGAGCTAGAGGGTATTAATGCTAAGTGAAATAAGCCAGAGAAAGACAAACACTACATGACTTCACTTATATGCAGAACCTAAAAAACTAAGCAAACGAACAAACAAAAAGGAGAAACAGACCCATAAATACAGAGAACTGATGGCTGCCAGAGGGGAGAGGGTTGGGGGAGGGGCAAAATGGATGAAGGGGTGTGGGTGATACAGGCTTCCAGTATGGAACAAATAAATCATGGAGAGAAAAGTTACAGCATAGGGAATATGGTCAATGGTATTGTAATACCAACACAGATGGAAGCTACACTGGTGGTGAGTATAACATTAATTTGTCAAATCACTATGTTGTACATCTGAAATTAACAGAGCATTGTGTATCAACTATACTTCGACTAAAAGAAGGGTGGCATGGATGTCCACCCTCAGTTGGCTATACTGTGGTGTGCTTTCCCCAACTGGAGCAGTGTCAGAAAAAGTACCTGAGGAGCCTCGACATCCACCCTTACCTGGCTGCAGTAGGACTCCTTCCCCTAAGTGGGATGGTGGTAGGGAAGGCCACATGAAGAGCCATCAGTAACAAGAGAAACCTTACTGGCTCAGTGGAGGGGGACGGTAACGAGACCCCCCAATTCTCCCAGCTAGGGCACAGTTATGAGGAAGCTTGAAATCCCACTCCCAGCCGGCAGCAACAGGTGTCTGTTCCTATCCCAAGGCACAAACAAGGGCCACGTGGGCAATTGGGGCTCTCATCCTCACACGGCAGTAAGAGGAATCAGCTTCCCTTCTCCTTCCCTTCTTTCTCTCTTTCCTTTAAGAGAGAAAGAGAGAGAGTGGGGGAGGGAGAGAGAGAATCTCAAGCAGTCTCATCGCCCAGCATGGAGCCCAACGTGGGGCTTCATCGCACCACCCTGAGATCACGGCCTGAGCCGAATTAAGAGTCAGATGGTTAACCCACTGAGCCACCCAGGCGCCCCAAGAGGAAATAGCTTCTTACTCCTGGGGCACCATGTCGGGGAAAGCTCTGCTAAAACAGAAAAACAAGATTCAGAGTCTTAATACCCAAAATATCCAGGATACAATGAAGAATCGCCATGCCAAGAAGCAGGAAAATCTCTTCTTAAATAAAAAATAGAAGCAAATGCCAAAACCAGGATGAAACTGATGGAATTACTGGACAAGAATTCTAAAGCACCATCATAAAAGTATTTCCACAAGCAATTATGGACATGCTGGAAATAAATTAAAAACCACAAAGTCTTAGCAGAGATACAGAAGACACAATAAAGTATCCGGAAATTTTTGAACTTAGAAATACAATAACCGATAAAAAAATGGGTAGACGTAGACTGCAGCCTGAGATGACAGATAAAAGAATCTGTGAAATTAAAGATCAATGAACAGAAATTACCCAATCTGAACAACAGAGAGAAAATACTAAAAACAACAATGACAACAAACCCAAGGGTCCAAAACAAAAGACTGAACACTCATCACCACCACTCCAGCAGGAGAAGAGAAAGAGTGTGGGTCTGGAAAAGGACTCAAACAAATAATGGCTGAACATTTCCCAAGTTAGGCAAAAAAAAACATAAATAAGCCGATAGAGTGGAAAAAAAAAAAAAAAACCTAATCAGACCCCCACAGCATAAAACCAATGAAATTACCGTGAAGTTATGTTAAACAAAGAAAAGATACTGACAGTGGCATGAGAGACCTCACCTACAGGAGAAAACCAATTTGAATGGCAGCGCACTTCTCATCAGAAACCATGGAACCAGAAAGAAGTGGCGCAATGGTTTTCAGTGCTCAAAGAAAGAACTGTCAGTTCAAAATTCCACAATGAGTGAAACTTTTCTTCAGGAATAAAGAAGAAATTGAGTTATTCTCGGAGGAAGAAAACCCACAAAGAAATTGCTGCCCTAAAAGAATATCTTGAAGAAGTCGATGGATCAGAAAGGAACTGATAAGGGCAGGAATCCTAGAACATGAGGAAGGAGGGTAGAGAAACAGAAAGAGTACAAATATAGGGAAATAAAATGCACTTGCTTTTTTCTTTTGAGCTGGCTAAAATATGTATGGCACTTGAAGTAAAAATTACAAAATTGCTGTGGTTCTCAAATAGGAAAATGAAGTTAAGATAATTAACTTACAGAGGATTTATATGAATCTGGTAGGGTAAACAGACATAAAGACAGTGGTTAGGTTTCTACACACCGCTCAATTGGGTAAAATGTCAACACCAGGGGTGCCTGGGTGGCTCAGTCATTAAGTGGCTGCCTTTGGCTCAGGTCATGATCCCAGGGTCCTGGGATCAACCCCCGTATCAGGCTTCCTGCTCTGTGGGAAGCCTGCTTTTCCCTCCCCCACTCCCCTGCTTGTGTTCCCTCTCTCGCCGTCTCTCTCTGTCAAATAAATAAAGAAAATCTTTAAAAAAATGTCAACACCAGCACACTGTGACCAATTATGCATATACAACATAATAACTAGAGTGTCCGATGAAGAATACATGTAAGGACTTACATTCACAACAGTGTAGGTAAGTCACAATGGAATTATGAAGTAATATTCAGGTACCCTACAGGAGGCAGGGGGGAAAAAAGAAATGAGCAACAGAGGTAACAAGTAGCACAAAAAATAAAACAGCAGATTTAAGTGTTTTTACACCACACTAATAATTACATTGCTAGGATGGCAAAACTGCTCCAGGTTCAGTCCAATTTCTATCAAAATCCCAGCTGGCTCTTGTGCAGAAACCGGCCAGTTAATCCTGAAATTCATATAGAAATGCAAGGGACCCAGAATAGCCAACCATCTTGAAAAAGAATAAATGTGGTTGACTCCCACTACCTGAGTGCAAAGCTTACTACAAAGGTATGGAAATGAAGATGGTGTGGTACTGCCATAGGGTCCACACGTGGATCAATGATAGAACTCAGTCTAGAAACAAGCCTTTACGTGTAGGGTCAGCTGGTCTCCAACAAGGACAACAAGACAATTCAACGGGGTAACAATGAATTGAAATATTGCTGAGACCACTGGATACCCACATAAAAAGAAAAGAAGTTGGGCCCATTTCTCATACCATGAACTGCAAGTGGATCACAGACCTAAACAGAAAGGCTAAAAAAGAGTTAACCTCTGTGACTTTGGATTTGGCAATGAATCAGATATGACACCAAAGGCAAATGATGAAAGAAAAACAGATACACTTTAAATCTTTTAGGCCTGCATCCAGCCAGGTCTGGGCCACAGGCACGACAGATGCAGTCAGGCCCTGGGATGCTGGTATCTGGAGGAGGAGTCGAGGGTGTGGCCACGAAGAGGGCCCGGGTGCACGTGTGCCATAGTCGTCTCCCACGGTCAGACCACATGCTCAGGGAGGGAAGTCTGCTTGGCAGTGTCTGAAGAAGGGAAACTGCAAAGCTCTGGAAAGCTCATTTTTTGAATATAAAAGATCAATGTTGGATGCTGGATCAAGATCGGGAGGAAGAAAAGGACATTTGGTACTGTTATGTTGAAACCACAATGAAAACAACAAAGGATTTTCTCTGGTCCCTTAAAACAGAGAAGCCAAAACAGGACACAGATGTTTTGCTACATCTGTTGAGTTGGACTAGTTTTTCCCACCATGAACATGGGAAAAACTGGATGAGTTCTGTTTTTGAATATATATATATATATATATTACATAAGTAAATGAATCTCTTCCTCTAAGTTATTTTGAGAAGAAAAAATTAACTGAACAGTTATGAGCTGGGAGCATCATAATGTGTTTTGAGAATTGTTCTAAAGCACAAAAGTGGGGGCACCTGGATGGTTCAGTTCGTAGAGCATGTGGCTCTTGATTCCTGGGGTCATGAGTTCAAACCCTCCATATGGAACAGAGATTAGTGTAAAAAAAAATCTAAAGCACAAAAAGTGGAAGGATTGTTATTTTCAAATTTGAATCTTCAACCAAATGACACAATTTGTACATCCTTTGTGAATATTATGAAGGCCACTGATGGGACTTAAAATTGATAACATGCAGTCTGAGGAGAAAATGTCTATTGGGAAAGTTGAGGTAAAACTTTCTTTTACTCAATCTTTTTTTAAAAATATTTTATTTATTTATTTGACAGAGAGAGACACAGCGAGAGCAGGAACACAAGCAGGGGGAGTGGGAGAGGGAGAAGCAGGCTTCCCGCCAAGCAGGGAGCCCAATGCAGGGTTCGATCCCAGGACCCTGGGACCATGACCTGAGCCGAAGGCAAGCGCTTAACCAACTGAGCCACCCAGGCACCCCTCAATCTGTCTTATTTAGTTCGAAAATAAATTCTGTTTGATTCCTTGGAGAAAAAAAAGATTCTCTGCTTCAAAAAATATCTTCAAGAAAGTAAAATGGGGGCACCTGGGTGGCACAGTTGGTTAAGCATCTAATTCTTGATTTTGGCTCTTGTTCATGATCTCAGGATTGTGGGACTGAGCCCCGTGCTGAGTGGGGAGTTTGCTTGAGATTCTCTCTCTCCCTCCCCACTCCATATCTAAAATAAATAAATAAATCTTATAAAAAAGAAAAGAAAATGACAATCCACAGAAAGGGAGCAAATATTTTCAAATCATGTATCTGATAAAGGACTTTTATCCAGAACTCTATAAGAACTCTTAACAACTTCTATAAAGAACTCTTATAAACTCCATAATAAAAACACAACCACATAAAAAATGCTCAAAGAATCTGAAAACAAAATACACATATGGAAAAAAGCATATGAAAGGATGCTCATTATCACTAGGAAAATGAAAGTCAACCACCCAGTGAGACACCACCTCACACCCACTAGGAGAGTTATAATGAAAAAGATAGGTAACAAGTGTTGTGAGGTTGTGGAGAAACTGGAGCCCCTCATACATTACTGGTGGGGATGTAAAATGGTGCAGCCACTTTGGAAAACAATTGGTCAGTTTCTCAAAATGTTAAAGAGACCCAGCAATTTCCCTTCCAAGGGAATGGAAAACAAACATCCAAAGCAGCACTATTCATAATAGCAACAAAGCAGAAACAAGAAAATGCCCGTCAAAACTGGTCGATGGATAAACAAAATGTGATAGATCATACAACAGAATATTAGCCAGAAATATAAAGCAACAGGGTGCCTGGCTGGCTCAGTCAGTAGAGCATGGGACTCTTGCTCTGAGGGTTGTGAGTTCAAGCCCCATGTTGGGCATGGAGCCTACTTTAAAAAAAAAAAAGAACAAATAAGTAGTAACAAAGTACTGATCTATCCTACAACCAGGATGAACCTCAAAAACATGATGCATATGTGACCTCTCTAGAAGAGACAAATCTACACACAGAAAGAGTAGATCAGTGGTGACCTGGGCAGGGCAAGAACACAGTGACTGCCAAAGGGCTTGAGGCAACTTCTGGGAGTGACGGAACTGACCTAAAATGGGACTATAGTGATGTCTGCACAACTCTGTAAACCTACCAAAAATCATTGAATTGTTACATACAATGAGTAAATTTTATGGTATGTAAATGAGAAGACTGTTTTAAAAAAATCTACAAAGACACCTCAGAATAAAACATCAGAATATCTAGGAAAGGGGAAAACAGTAGCCACAATCCTACACAACTTAGCAATAACATACACTAGGAAGACAATGGAAAACATCCTCAAAGTCCTGAGCTACATAGGGCTCAACTGTGAAGAGCCAAACTGTCATTCAAGAGTGCCATTTTCCAACACGTCAACACCAAGGCCACACTATTTACTCACAGATGCCAATGGAAATACAACCAAACTACTTACAACTAGATTCCAGCAAACTCCTGATATCAAAACCAGGTTGCCAATTTGTCTTCATTTCATTTAAAGAGAGATACGGAATTCCAGGAAGTAGGAAGCGTATAATCCAGATTTTTAGTATACACACAGACACACACACACAGACACACACACACACACACACACACACACACACACACACACATTTGTTTTCTTCGAGTTCTATGGGGCCCTTTTGCTGCTTTTGATCGCAGAGAGGCTAGCATAGGGGTTTCAACCACCATGAACTGAAGTAGCTTTCCAGCTAGAGAATTCAAAGAGACAAGCCCTATTTCCTTTTCCCTTCATGGGAGCCAGATATCTAAGAATGGAGACACAAGGGAAGAGAAATTTCAATGAACACACACAACAAGAAAGACATGGTTCACAAAAATAGTTTGGAAAAGACTCAAAGCTCAACAACTCCCCCAGAAGGATAAACTTATAAAGATCCACACGGAGATACATCATAGTTAAAGTGTTGAAACCCAAAGACAAAAACAGAGTTTTGAAAGCAAGAAGAGACAAGCGACCTGCCACATTCAAGAGATTCACAGTAAGAAGCAGTCCAATGTAATCAATCACCAACCACCAAGTAGCTGGCTGAGGAGCCTAGACAACACAGCCATACTGGAGACTCCGTGTTGGTCTCCAGTTTGGGTGTGCAGCAGCGGCCGTGGCCAGGCTGGCCTTGGTGAGTTGAAGTCCATGTTGCTGAGACCCATCATGACTTCCATCTCTGTCACCGTGGTCACTTTGCTCATGGGCCTACTGGGCAACTGCAGGAGATGCTGGGGAAACAGGCTGGCTGGGATCCAGAGAAAAGGTCATCCTAGCCACTTGATTATCACAATCCTCCTCTGCTGAAGAGACTCTGGTGAGCGTTCACATGGGACACATCTTTGCCTTTTGTCCCACTCAGAGAAGTCTATCCATATACTTCTACCCCAGACCTCCCTGTCATGAAGTTTCCAATCATGTTTCTTCCATTCCCCAAACATCCAGCCAAACCACCGGCCACAGCCAATCAGTAAGCAGTTGAGCCTCTAGCCGTTCCTCCTTCCAAGGAAACTGTTGAGCAGAGTAGCACACAACGGTCACCAATCTCAGGGGCCTCCAAACACGTCTGCCCACAGCCATCTTGGAGTTACCACAGAACACAACATGGTCAAGCACTGGATGGAGCAATGCCTTACCCAGCTTTACTCACATGGAGAAGAGACGGAACAAAATCAGGTCCAATGTAGGCACTGGTACCTCATGGACATCAGGTGCCCCTGGCGGCCGATGCAGGACAACCGGCTTATGTACATCCCTCTAACGCTTCAGCTCAAGGACCAACCCCCCACCCCCCAACTATGGAGTCTGAAATACAGAAGACTGGGGGTGTGCCTGAGAGCCACTCACATGCATGCTTCTGTAGAACAAAAGAGCACTGGTTGAGCCTGTAACAGGGAAAGCCATTTCCCTACTAGGGGATAAGTCTGGCACAGGCTATGTGTTCCAGGCCTAAAACCCATTCTTATGAGGCTGAGAGTGTGTCAAAAGACTTTATGCACAAGACTGCCTTTCCAACACAATGAATTTTCAGGTGCATGGCTTGAAGTTCAGCCCACTGGGAGGATTTCTGAGTCATGCCTGCATATTGCACAAAACCATCTGTAAACCAGGCTCCACAATTTTCCTCCTCAGTCAACTGACTGTAGGGTGTTCCCCAGGTAGGGAATGTGCCCTCGGTGCAGGCTGGGAGAGAAAAGGCGGTATGGCAGGAGTGGGGGCCATGTGACCTAGCCTATGCTTTCAGGGCCTGCTAGAGCCTGATCTCCTGTAGCAGGGCTCTGTTTTGTAATCCTACACTGTGACTCCCTATAAAGGTCCACAAAGGCTCCAAAGAGCACCTTTGTCTACCGCAGATACTTGGAGCGCCACTGGATCTGCTGGATCATGTGGCCCAGGTGGCACCTTGACCTGCTACAGAGCCTTCTTATTCCGGACCCCACTCAAAACTAGCATCTTTTCAAGTCACTTGGTAACTGGCCAGAGTAGCACACCCAAATGAAGAGTATGTCACTTCCAAAATGCTAAGGGGCTCACTAGGCGCCATGTCTCCTTTTAGTTTTGTTTTTTTTCTTTTGTAAATTTTATTTATTTGAGACAGAGAGAGAGAGCGTGCACAAGCATGTGTGTGAGTGGGGGGAAGAGGAGTGGGGGAGGGAGAGGGAAAGAATCTCAAGCAGACTTCCAACTGGGTATAGAGCATGATGTGGGGCTCAATCTCATGACCCTGAGATCATGACCTGAGCTGAAACCAAGAGTTGGACGCTTAAGCGACTGAGCCACCCAGACACCCCAAGTGTGTCTTCCTTTTGGTTATAGGAAGAGCCAGATGCAAAATCTATCCTTCACCATAAAAAGATACCTCAGCAAGCCCCACTCCACTGGATCCCTAGAAATTTCAATGAGGATGAAAGTATCTAATTTCTGTCAGATTTCTTTCCCACCTCTGACAAGCAAACATCTTTCCAGTGCATCTAGAGTAGCTGCTACTTCTTCCTTGAGCCAGTCCGCATGGTATCCCCCATGTAATGGGCCAGCATGCTATCCTGTGAAGGGAGAGACAGTCAAGGGCCCTGTGACATAAAGCATGACACAGGGCTGGAGAGCTGGTATACCCCTGAGGTGGGACGATACAATGCACTGCTGGCGGCTGAAAGCAAGCTGATCTGGTGGTCCTTCCTAAGAGCATTTGCCAGACAGACCACTGCAGAGCACGTTCCAGAGGATGTGTTCATTTGCTCAAGCATCGGGAACAGCAACTGCAATTAAGAGTACCACCTGGTAAGTTTAAGACAATCCATCTTTGTTCTGCACCGTCGAGTGAGTGAGCTGAGTGCAGATGATGCAGGGCTCACTACCCATGCACCCTTCCAGTCCTTGATGGGGGCACTGATCTCAGAAATCCCTCCAAGAAGAGGTTACTATTCTAGGCAGTCCAGAGGCTCCCACTTGGCTTGGCCACCAGAACAGCCCTCACTACACAGGTCAGGGAACCAGTGTGCGATTCTGCCTGCTGCTGGATGATGTGCTCCAGGACTGGGATGGGTTCGGGGCCTACTGGGCCCACTGTGACACTACGAGGCAGACCTCAGTTAGAGCTCCACTGATCCCTTGACCCCCAGAAGCCCCTACTCTGACTGGTCTGCTGCCATCAGGTCACTTCCAGCATCTAGGGGTCCCAAAAAGTCTGGTGGCTTCCTGCTCCCCAGTGCACGGCCACCCTGGTTAAATGCCACAAGTCCCGTGGGGGAAGGCTGGGAGAAAGAACAAAGGTGTAAACTTTAATTAATTAATTAATAAAGCTTTTATTTATTTATTTGAGTGAGAAGGACAGACAATGAGAGAGTACAAGTGGGGAGGAGGGGGAGGAGTGGGCTCCCCACAGAGCAAGGAGCCTGATGTGGGGCTTGATCGCAGGACCCTGGGATCATGACCGAAGCCAAAGGCAGATGCTTAGCCAACTGAGCCACCCAGGGGCTCCCAAAGGTGTAAACTTTTAGGAGCAAACTGGGGTCCTTCCAGCTTCCCCATCATTCAAGGGGTTTCGAACCTGCAAACTCAGTCTTCAAGTCTGGGAGCTGATTCAGGGGCCATGAGTGCTTTTTAATTCAAGTTAGAGGCTTGCTCACTTGACCCGGCCAAAGTATGAACTGGGTCAACTGGGGCACCCGGGTGATCCTGGGGTCCTGGGATTGAGCCCCGCATCGGGCTCCCTGTCCCTCTCCTTGCTCGTGTTCCCTCTCTTGCTATGTCTTTCTCTGTCAAATAAATAAATAAAATCTTAAAAAAATAAAAGAACTGGGTCAACTGCCCATCTACTTCTCCTCCAGGAGCAAGGTCTCTCGGAGTCAGACTATTCTGATCACGGCTTTGGCTCTGCTGTCCATTATGGTGACCACCCCAAAGATGAAACTCAAGAAATAGTAGAACAAAAAGACAAGGAGAAAAATGAGAACACTATCAGAAGATCAATCCAGGACGGCCGATAACCAGACAACGGGCGTTCCAGAAGGAACACACTTTAAAACTGAAAGGCAGAACCGCATCACATGCTCACCGAACACCTGTGCCAACGACCCCCAAGAGCCAGGAGACCCCCACGAGGAGCACCCATTGGCGGCTCTGTGGGAGCTCGCTGTGCAACTGCAGCACGTGTGGCCCTGTGCATGCCCCTCCAGCGTGGCCTTTTGCAGTTCAGTGCTCCCTGCATTTTTGCTACTTTACCCATTTAAAAACTCTTATAAATTTTGCTTTTGTACACATCTACTTTCAACTTGGTTTTGTGTTATTAACATTGCTTTGAGGTGGATCCAAGTCAGTCTGTACAGATCTAAAAGCAATCAGTGTCTTGAATCCGAGTTGGCAGTGATGTGGGAAACAAAGGCAGAAGGAAAGGTAACTAAAATGTTTTGTCCTTATACCCTGCAGCCTACTGAGAAATACTGCGTTACCGTTAATGCCTGGCTACAAGGAAAAACCACCTTGGTCTGACAATAGCAAGGGCTCTGGTAACCCATGTCGTCCTTAGCAGATGAAGATCCTTTTGGAACCTCCCTTTACTCCCCACCCCACCCCAAAGTACAGCATCATTTGCTCCTCATACCCCCCAGCAGCAGCTCTTTCCGCCCAAGTTTCCGTCCCTGTGTTTTAATAAAACCACCATTTTGCACTGAAGACATCTCAAGAATTCTTCCTTGGCCATTGGCTCTGGACCTCATCTCTTTCCAAAAACTACATAGTAGTGACTAATTACTGCATCCCCTTGAGGATCGACTAACTACAGCTGCCTCAGTGAATGTGCCCATCCACACACGCTGGGCTTCGTCATGGGGTCTGTGCACCTTCGGCTTAGCTAGGTCTTGCCAGGGGCCGGGCCAGGTCCCATCAGTGACAGCGACACAAGACGTCTCGTCCCAACCCACACCCTGACCATCAGTCGGTGTTGTCTCACATCTGTACTTGTTGGTTTAATTTACCTTTCTCTAATTACTGGGGTGCCAGTACCTCCCTTTCATGGGCTGGGCTCATCTGCTTAAAAACAAGGCCGTGTGCACTGGCCTCCCTGTGCCCCCTTCCCAGTGGCTGGGAAGATTGCTGCCAACAGCTTCTGACGCAGCCACGGAGCCAACACGGGGCCCCGGGGCGTGACCCAGAGCAGAGCCTTTGACCTGCCCGGGACGCCGACCTTCCCCTGCACCTCTCTGTGGGGGAAATAGCCTCCCAGCTTCTGCAAGCCACAGGATCTGAGGATCTCCATGACGGCAGCTGACCCTACACTCCAATCAATCGTCCTGCCCATTTTTCTACCGAACTGGCTTTTTCTCATTCTGACATATGAGCTCTCTACCTAGCTGGGTATGAATCCCCGGGTGAGAATACAAGTGGTTACTACAAGCATCTTCTCTAGCCTCAGGTTCATCTTCTCACTTTTGTGTTTTGTTTTGTTTTGTTTTTTAAGATTTTATTTATTTGACATAAGAGAAATACAGCAAGAGAGGGAACACGACCAAGGGGAGCGGGAGAGGAAGCAGCAGGCTTCTCGCTGAGCAGGGAGCCCGATGTGGGACTTGATTCCAGGACCCTGGGATCACGACCCCAGCCAAAGGCAGACGCCCAACGACTGAGCTACCCAGGGGCCATATCAGTTGGCCTTTTGTTAAAAGAACATTAAAGAAATGCGGCAATGTCAGCACACACAGCCACATAAACAAAAGCTCCCTGGGGCCCCCACTGTTTAGAAGACTGGAGGGGGTCCCTGGTTTGGGAGTGGCTGGTGTCTCAGCACAGCCAGCAGCTCCTGGAGCCAAAGAGCTTCAGCTCAAACCCTGCGGCCACATGGCCGTGCAGAACAGCAACTTCAGGTGTGTGACCTGGCCCCTCGGCCTGTTTCCCCCATAGGATGAAACGAGGTAGCCTTCCTTATTCACACAAGACTGGAGCTCTGCACCAGGCACAGAATGTGTCCCTCACCAACGCCCACCCGGCGTCACTGCGCACGGCAGGGGCGTGACCCGTGTGTCAGAAACGCCCCCTGTACCTGTCAGCCACGTCCAGGTCAGATTCCATCTTGTCCAGGCCCTTGGTGATGCTGTCCAGCTGCTCGCTCTGATGGTGGAGGACTCAGGCTGTCTCTTCCAGGCAATTCTGGGAACAGGCCATCAGACCAGTCAGCTGCTTCCCCTTCGTCACAGGGAGCGGTGCTTCCGATGGAGACAGCAGCAGCTCTCTCCAGAAATGCTCGATGATGCTGAAGACTGCATTCCGACTGGGCTGCAAGGAGCTGAACCAGTGCTTGAGGTGGTCCTTCTCCAGGACGGTGAGAGACCTGAAGACAAAGTGAGAAGCCTCCTTCTTGATCTCAATCACACTAGACAGGGGGAAGCTGACCAGTGCCTCCCCGGTTTTATCAGTTGTAAATCTCAGGGAGTGAGAACTTAATGAAAGCTTTCCAGGAACCCATCGCTTCTCCGGTTCTAAGTAGTAGGAGCAAGGCCAGGAGTGCACACAGACCTCTCTGCTCATCTGGCTCCCGGGCTGGTCTGCCCCACGGCCACGGCCACTCGGCCTCTGGAGGAGAGGGACAGGTTAGCGGATGGGTGGGGCTAGCGCGTGTCAGCACACTTGGACCACAGACAGAAGGACAGCTCGGTGTGCTGAGTACACCGGGGACTGGCAGGATGGAGGCCCACCCCACCCGAACCAAGGTCCATGGCTCGATGCGACTGCCACCCCAGGATCCTTCACAAGAACACCACTTCTGCTGTGACAGCCCCACCAATACACAGTCCTCTCATGTTCCTACGCTAACACTCTCCTCTCGAAATCGTCATCATAAAGGAAGTAATCCTACAGGTAGACCTTTCCCTTCTTGCATGGCCCACAAAATCATCAAGTTCTACATAATTATCTAGCTCCGCATACGTATCTGTATGTACGGTTTCACACGGCTGTAAGTAGTGAAGGTACGCTGTTCACATCTACGGCTTTTGCATTTGTTAACAATGTTTGGGAAGTCAGGCATGATGGATGTGATGCAATCCTGACAGAACACCATGTGCGCCCTTCTCACTGACCAGATAAGCCCACAAAGCCAGGAAAGGAGGAGAATCTCATGCAAGGTCAAACCACAAGTACGTGACGAGGAGTTGGCTACAACTAGACTTGGGAATGCCTCGTGCACCTCCCTTGTGGGCAGAGGTCCAGCTGGGGCCTGTCTTCCACACACCCCCCCGCCATGCTATGCGCACACACAGTTACGGCATAACCTCGTTTGTAAACACGGGAGAACAAATCACTGCTATTATCTCTTACGATACTGAGAAGTGTGGGAGTCTCTGAATCCTGGCCATGGCTTCAAGGCCCCACAGGCCATGTGGGGCAGCAGGCACCAAGGTGCCAACACTGACATCGCCCCTGGCTCCTGAAACTCAGCGTCCACAGAAACCCTCTGCATTTGTTCACTGAGTTATACTTAAAAGACCCAGACTTCTCCATGATGCCACATCAAGTAACCAAGGCTGGGCAAGACAAGAAAAGAGATTGCATGGCATGGAGCGTCCTAATTACACGGAATCCAAGTGCCTGGAGAGTCAGCAGACAGCAGGCTCACCGTGTGACCTCAGGAGGGCTCCTGAAGGGCCAGCCAACCCACAGTTCAGACCTGCTGAACACAACACCGAGTTACCTCCTTGAGAGCTTTCACACTTGTCCTACGACCACCTGGGGCACAGATGCAGCATGGCGGCCTCTCCTCTGGGACGAGGTCTCTCACTGGAGAGAGGGAACCAGAAAGCAGACGTGTCCTCCTCAGACTTCTCTCCCCAGCAAGAGGGACATCCACCCAACACTGAAACAAACACAGACCACTGTGGCCTGCTGGCCTGGGACCTCTACTGGCACAGACCTGTGACGTCCCCCGCACAGACCCGCCAGGCCGTTGTGCCACGGGGCCTGACCTGGTCCTTCCGGCTGAAGGGACCCTCCAGCCTTTCAGCCACCTGACCACCACCAACTGTGTCCAACCCACAGAGAGAGTCAGGGCCTGTGCTGTTCACCACTGTCCAGTGTTGGGGAGCTTGCTGCAGCTAGAGGCTGAGTCCCTACTAACAAGAGCCTGTACCCCGGGGGGACTCCCGAGCTCCAAGCGAGATGAGACACACATGCTCCAGAGTGATGGAGTGTGGCACTGCAGGGTCTGAGGAGCTCCGCTCTGCCACGTGCTTTATAACCATAGAAAGTTCCTTCACCCTCTGGGCCTGTTTACCCACCACTCAAATGACTGAAGACCGAAGGACAACAGCAGCTCTGAAATATGCTAGAATTCAAAGAGAGGAGGACACTGAGGTGCCTGGCTGGCTCGGTCGTTAAGCGTCTGCCTTTGGTTCAGGTCATGGTCCCGGGGTCCTGGGATCGAGCCCCGAGTTGGGACTGAAGGGTGCCTGGGTGGCTCTCTCACTTAATTATCCGACTCTTGATTTCAACTCAGGTCTTGATCTCAGGGTCGTGAGATTGAGCCCTGAGTCAGGCTCTGTGCTGAGCAAGGAGTCTGCTTTGGATTCTCTCTTCCTCTCCCTCTGCCCCTCCTGCTCATGCCCACACTCTCTCTCAAATAAATAAACAAATCTTTAAAAAAAATGAGGTTGAATCATTGGAGAGGACAGAAATGAGAAAAAATTATCTGGATGAAGCTTTAAAGTTACCCAATTCTACTTAAAGGTGGCAGGTTATTCACATACAGTTAGCCCTATTCCCTCCCAAAACTCCATTAAAATAACTCTAGCAAGATTAAAAAGGCATAACCTCTTATTCCTGTTAATGAGAAAAAAACATGACGGTACTTCACAAAAGAGGATCTTTAAATGGCATGTGAAAAGGTGTTCAACACCTGATCTTGTATATACCTACATTTCAAAGCTTATGTTACATAGTGTGCTGAAAGATTTCCTGAAATAATGTGTCACTGGAGGAAATGGGCTACCTACTGAAAAGAAAAGTGTGTGGGGGCAGTGCTGGGAAGTGGTGATCGTGGTGTAATTCCATGGGTCAGTTGCTGAATAGCATTTCTTGCTGGCATCTCCATCTTAGGAGACAGAAAAAGTTTAGCAGGAGAAAAACACCTGGAAATGAGGTGAAATGTAGTTGGGAATTTCTGCACAGAAAGTAAAGTCTGTACTAAAATTCTGTATTATTAATTTGGGATTTATTCCAGGATTTGATATATTCTCAGCAGTCACTGAGAAAATGCACTTCACAGGGTAAGAACTGCAAAATAGTACTTTAAAAAACGAAACAAAAAATATGAATAATACCTGTCATATCCCTAATTACAGTTAAGACCTTATCAAGTGGCTTGAAAAGATAAAAACCCTTATTACATGATTCTACATATCTTAATTTTTGTTTTTAAAATTTCTTTTAAAGATCAAGAGGCACCTGAGTCGCTCAGTTGAGCGTCTGCCTTCAGCTCAGGGCATGATCCTGGGGTCCTGGGATGGACAAGCATCAGGCTCTCTGCTCAGCGGGGAGCTTGCTTCTCCCTCTCCCCTCTCTCCCAACTTCTGCCCTCTCTCTCTCTTTTTCTCAAGTAAAGTCTTTAAGAAGGAAAAAAAATAAGGATTGATTTTATTTATGTAAGGCGGGGAGGGGCACATGGAGAGAGAGACAGAGTCTTAAGCTGACTCCAGCTGGGCATGGAGCGGGAGGCTGGGCTCTATCTCAGGACCTGAGTGGAAACCAAGAGTCAACAGCTTAACAAACTGTGCCACTCAGGCGCCCCTCACATCCTTTCATTTTTAAAGTTGAGAACAGGAAGTTTTGGAAGGTCAATCTATAGTATTAAATAAAACAGTACCCACACCTGTATAATCCTCTTAAATCAGAACCCAATTTCTGGTTCCAGATGCAAATAGCGCATTTATTTTTTGACACGTTCTAATAAAAGAAGTAAAACCTGTTTGTTTCAGACACAACTATGAGTGGATGTGCATACGTGTAAGCTTTAAAAGTAAATCTCAGGAGCAAAGGTAAAATTCTGAATCAAACACCTGACATCTTAGTTCAATCCCATAAACCTTAAAGCAGTAACTATCAAGGTAAGGTCAACATCACAAGTAGTCTCTAGTACAAAAGGTGCTCTAATGCCTGCCTGCCTGGCCCTTTACAAAAAAAGAAGACGGAACTTTTCCAAATACCTGTATGCAACCCCTGCAATAGCGTCCCACCCATTCTTGTCAGGGGAACTACACAAACGACGTTTCAGAAAGCCCACGGTGAGAAAGAACCAGCGTAAAACCTTCCTGTTTCCAACCGGTTTCCTATAAAGTCACCAAATGGGGTCTGTTATTGCAAAAAGGAGAGCAATAAAAAAAATAGCTCCCTTCCTAACTGGGGACATTCTTACATTCCTTTTTCTTGGTTTTTCCTCTGGACATTTCAAAGAAAACTTGTGGAACTCTTAAATATTTAAACCAGTATTTCAGGAGCAGCAACAATCTTGAACGCAAATCCACTAAATTACAAGGCAATAAAGTAAATTTCGAGGATCCCTAAGTGAAGGAGTAAAACGATTCCTCAGTTCGTGGGAAAATGGGCCAACCCCACCGTAACGCAATAAGGCCGCGTCCCGGAACAGTGCACGTTCCAAGAGAAACTTTTTCCAGACATAGAAAGGAGGTCGGAGAGAGCCTCTGCGGTGCTGGATCCCTCAGGAACATGAACAAACGTATTCGAAAGAGCAAAATCCGTGCGCTCTCCGTTCCCAACACAATCGCTATTGGTTGCCGACATTTTCTAAAGACTCCGAACTTTCACGAAGCTGTAAGGGCGCAAAACCACAGCCATTTTCCGAAGCCAAGTAAACAGCGCGCACGAGGCAGCAAGAAGGGCGGACAGGAAGGTGCCAAGCGCACGATCAAAGGGGTGGGGGGGGGCAGCGTCAGCCAGTAAATGGAGTGAAGGGCGTAGGGGGCGCGGAGCTCGAAGGTTAGGTTCCGTAAATATACAACGGGGGCTGGGAGAACAACTTCTCAAACTGTCCTCTCGCAATGGCTTCCTTCAACGAAAGTGTCACGTCTGACCCTCGGAGGAGGGCTCTGGCCATCTCGGCCCTGCCCCTCCCCCCGCCCCGCCAGGCGCTCCCGCGACCCGCGCGTCCTTCCCCGCCGGCCGCCGCCCCACCTGTGCCTTCCAGGCCTCGGGCGCTTGGGCGCCCCTTGGAGAGTTCCCCGCCTGGCTGCCGGCGGCCGCACCCCCGCGGCCTGCTCCCTCAGACGCCGCGCCTCCACGAAGCGCTGGGCCGAGGCCGGCCCCGAGGTTCTCAGCGCCTCGCACGCGCGCGCGCCCTGACGCTGGGCCTCACAGAGCGTTCCAAGCCCTCGCTCTCGCGGCGGGGAGCCGCAGGCCGGCCTTCGCGTGACGCCCACTCGGGTGGCTTACCCTCCGCGGCCCCGCCTCAGGCCTTCCCACGCTGACCTTCTAGATGGTGTGTGAGGAGACGTCAGCCAGCTCCGGATCCTGGAGGACGCGGGCGGAAGGCTCCCAGAGAATCCCGTGACGCGGCCGCTCCGCGCGGAAGCCCAGCCCCGGCCTTCGCGCGCGTCGTCAGCGCCCGCGCTTGCGCGGTGTCTTTGTCCCCACCGCGAACCAAGGCCGCCGGAGGGGCTGGGAAAGAGCGGTGGGCCGCGAGAGCGGGCGCGGCTGGAGGGAGCACCCTGGACACAGTGCACGTGCGAGCACCAGGGCTGATTCTCCCAACTCTCCTGGAAGCCAGGCTCTGTTACTCATGTATTCTAAGACGGTTGCCGCCGATGGTAAAAGTCTCCAGGTGTGTGTGTGCGTGTGTCTGTGTGTGTGCGCGCAGCAGTACTGCCCATGTTACATTCCTGACTCCTCAGGATAAAGAGCAACTGCGCTGATACCATTTATGATTGTGGGGCTAAAAAGGGAGGATCAAAGTGAACATGCCTGACCTTGCTCCAAAACTTCTTTAAAATGACTAAAATGCTATAGATGACACTTTATACTCTTCAATAGACTTGCCTGTAGAAAACTATACATAGGGTGCCCTGAGCACTTACGCCTACCTAAGTGACTTGTTGAGGGATGGCAGTGACTTAATTCTACATGAAGTACTGACCTCAGTCAAAATTAGTTAGTGATGAGGACTGTTGTGGGATCACTGGGTGAGGCCTTTAAGTTAGGGGCCATTTGGGAATTTCCCCCACTCGAAGAAAGGTAACAGTCATCCCAAAGAGAAAAACCTGGTAGGAAGGTACACGTTAATACAAGGGTTTAAATTATTTTGCTCGTATACTCCCTAAAAGAATTCTGGAAACATGTGACTGTACCTTTTCCCTCATTTTTAGATAGACCATACCTAAAAATTTTGATCTGATTTAAATAGTTGCAAAAGATGCAAATTGTTCGATAGTAAATTGACAGTTTTAAAATAAAACTGCTACATAACCCTTCTAAATGTAGCCAGGGTGAACCTAAATACCAGGCAATTTGATATCCTTCATCAATTTTTATAACTATATGAACAAGCTTTTCTTTAATACAAAATTTTGCATCCTTCCTTTTCTTCCTGAACCTGTATTTCCATAGTTCTTCATGAAAACTTATCCCAATATAATATTTCTTTATTCTGGAAAGTCTTTTCATGATCACCTAGCAAACTTCTTTGCATCATAGGTACATAAATTTAAATCTAATTTTAAAATTTTGCAATAGCCATAAAAGTTAAAGTGTTTAAAAACTTGAAATTTCTAAATACAAGGTCATTATATATAGAAAACTGTAGAATTTACTACAAAACTACTAAGTACATCAAAGTTGCAGGATAAAGGATCAACATACAAAAACCAATAGTATTTCTAAACACTAGGAATGAACGCTCCAAAAATGAAATTAAGAATGTCATAAGAAAACTATCAAGAACAAAACACTTCGGAATAAATTTAACAAAATAAGTGCAAGACTTGTACACCAAAAACTACAGAACATTGCTGACAGTGTTTATAGAAGACCTAAATGAACGGAAAGACAGTCCATACTCGCAGACAGATTTAATATTGTTATAATGGCAATATTCCCCAAATTGATCTACAGATGGAGCATAATCCCTAAGAAAATCGCAGACAACTATTTTGCAGAAATCGGCAAGCTAATCCTAAACTCACATGGAAATGCAAGGGAGCCAGAATAGCCAAAACAATCTTGAAAAAGAACAAAGGGGAAGGACATTTTGTTTGTTTGTTTTGTTTCTTTTGTGTTTTGAGTTTTTATTTGAATAATACAGTGATTCATCACTTTCATACAACACCCAGAGCTCATCACTACAAGTACCCTCCATAACCATCACCCATTTTACCCATCCCCCTGCCCACTTCTGCTCCAGGAACCCTTGGTTTGTTCCTTATAGTGGAGTCTGTTTCCTGGTTTGCCTCTCTCTCTCTTTTTTTTCCGTAGGTTCATCTGTTTTGTTTCTTAAATTCCACATATGAAATCATATAGTATTTGTCTTTACTGCCTGACATATTTTGCTTAGCATAATGCTCTCTGGTTCTATCCACATTGTTGCAAATGGCCAGATTTCATTCTTTCTGGTGGCTGTGTAATATCCCATTATATAAATATATCTATCATCTATCTATTTATCATCTATATATCTCTCTATATATCTTCTTTATCTATCCATCAGTTGATGTACATTTGGGCTCTTTCCATAATTTGGCTATTGTTGATAATGCTGCTATAAACAGGGTGCATCTATCCCTTTGAATCAGTAGTTTTTTTTTTAAATCTGCAAATGTCTTTAGGTCTAAAATGAGTCTTACAGGCAGCATATAGGTGGGTCTTGTTTTTTATCCATTCTGACACCCTATGTCTTTTGATTGGAGCATTTAACCATTTACATTTAGAGTAATTATTGATTAATATACATTTAGTGCCATTTTATTACTTGTTTTGTCATTGTTTTTGGAGATTTTCTCTGTTCCTTTCTAGTCTTTGTCACTTTTGGTCTTTCCTTCCCACTCAAAGTGTCCCTTTTAATATTTTTTTGCAGGGCTGGTTCAGTGGTCATGAACTGCTTCAGTTTTTGTTTGTCTGGGAGACTATTTCTTCTGTTCTGAATGATAGCCTTGCTGGATAGAGTATTCCTGGCTGCATATTTTTCCCAGGCAGCAGGTTGAATATATCATGTCACTCCCTCTGGCTTGCCGGGTTTCTGTTGAGAGATCTGCCAGTAGATTATGGGTTTTCCCTTGCAAGTTAGGGAAATGTCTTGCTGCTTTTAGGATTTTTTTTCTTTATCACTATATTTTGCAAATTTAACTACAGTGTCTTAATGTTGGCCTGCTTTTCTTGATATTGATGGGAGTTCTCTGTGCCTTGTGGATTTGGATCTCTATTTCCTTCCCCTGATTAAGGTAAGTTTTCGGCTATTACTTCCTCAAATAAACCTTCAGCTCCCTTTTGTCTGTCTCTCTTATTCTTCTGGGACTACTATGATACAAATGTTACTACATTTGATATGGTCACTGAGTTCTCTAAGTCTGCTCTTGTGATCCATAGCTTTTCTTTCTGTCTTTTGTTCAGCTTCATTATTTTCCATAATTCTATCTTCTATTTCACTTATGTGTTCCTCTGCTTCTTCCATCCTTTAGGTCATTATATCCAGTTGGTTTCAAATTTCAGTTATTGCATTTTTAATTTCTGTCTAAATTTTTAGCTCCTTTATCTCTGTGGTAAGGGTCTTTCCGGCTTTTCTCAAGTCCAGTGAATATCTTTATGATTGTTGCTTTAAGTTTTCCATCAGGCATATTACTTATATCTGTTTCCATTAGATCTCTGGCTGTGATCTTATTCTTTCTTTTGGAATGAATTCCTCTGTCTTGGCATTTTGTCTAGGTCTCTGTCTTCCTCTGTGCATTAGAAAAGCCTGTTATGTCTCCTGTTCCTGAGAGTAACGGCCTTAAAAAGGGGAGGCCATATAGTGTTCAGGGCCTGGTGCTCCAAGGAGCGTGTCTGGTATGTGCTGTTTATACTCTGCTGCTATGTTTTGGCTTTGGAGCAAAGCAGGCTAAAGCTCCAGTATTTGGGTTAGCCACCCTCCGCAGGTATCTCTGTGCCTATGCTGAGGGGTGGGGGAGGGAGATGGTGTCCACTGGATCTTTCGTCACCTGAGAGGCAACTCTGCAAATGTCACTTCTCACAGATGGTCTCTAAGAAGAGTGAAAGGTCTCTCACCATGAGCCTTTGGTGATGCTCAGATTGTGCCATGCACCCCAGGATTGCTTGCATGCCTTCTCTTCTGGAGTAGGGGAGTGCCGTCAGGACTCTATCCTAGCCAAGCCTGTGGACCTCTAGAACTCCAGTTTTTAGCCCCACTGGTTGCAAAAACTCACGAAAATCAGCCCCTCTTGTTTACCCAGCCGATGGCTTTGAGGAAGTGTTCCCCTTGTGCATATCCCTGTGTGCTCCACTCTGCCTTGCCTGTTTCCGCAACCACGGCCCCCTCCCCTCTGCAGCACCCATGATCCATTTCTCCCCTCAAGCCCATCTCCACACTTCCTACCTTCCTGAATGTGGCCTCTTCTTTCCCTCTAGTTGTGCAGTTTGTCAGTCCACAGGTCAATTTCTTGGCTATTCAGAAGAATAGATTTTTAACTATCAAATAACTAGCTGTGTTTGAGGGACGAGGTAAGCCTAGGGTCTTCCCACTATGCCACCATCTTAGCTCCCCCCACACTTTATGATATCAAAATTTACTACAGAGCTTCAGTAATCAATTCAGTTTGGTACTAGCATAGGACAAACCTACGTAGGATAGAATTGAAAAATGGAACAGAATTAAGAACCCATAAATAAGCCCATTTACAGTGAACTGGTATTCAACAAAAGTGCCAAGAAAATCAGATGAGAAAGAAATATTCTTTTCAACAAATAGAACAATTGCAAATTCATCCAAAAAAGGTGAATTTGGACCCTTATCTCATACCATACTAAAAATTTAACACAAAATGGATCAAAGACTTAACTGTAAGAACTAAAACTACAAAACCCTTAGAAGAAAACATGAGTAAATCTTCATAAACTTGGGTGAAGCAATGATTTCTTAGTTACCACCCCCAAAATATAGGCAATAAAAGAAAAATTGGTAAATTGTACATCATGAAAATTAAAACCTTTTGCTCTTCAAAAGACACCATCAAAAAATTGAAAATAAGGGACGCCTGGGTGGCTCAGTCATTAAGTGTCTGCCTTCAGCTCAGGTCATGATCCCAGGGTCCTGGGATCGAGCCCCACATCGGGCTCCCTGCTCGGCAGGAAGCCTGCTGCTCCCTCTCCGACTCCCCCTGCTTGTGTTCCTGCTCTCATTCTCTCTCTCTCTGTCAAATAAATAAAATCTTAAAAAAAAGAAATTGAAAATAAAACCCACAGACTATGATAAATTATTTGCAAATTATTATATCTGAGTTGTATTTAGAATATATAAAGAACTATTATAACTTAATAACTAAAAAGGTATGTAATATAATTTAAAAATGGGCAAAGGATTTGAATAGACATTTCTCCAAAGATATACAAATGGCCAGAATGCATATGAAAATATGTTCAATGTAATTGGTCTTTAGAAAAATGGAAATAAGGAACACAATATGTTATTATTTACCCACTAGAATATCTGTAATAAAAAAAGATAGATACTAACAAGTGTGGACAAGGATGTGGAGAAATTCGAACCGTCATGTATTACTGGTACAATGTTAAATGACGCAGCCATATTTTGGTAATCAGTTTGACTGTTTCTTAAAAAGTTATATGTAGACTTACTTTATGACCTGCAATTCCCATCAGAGGTGAAGTTGTGTAAATGTTTTCATCTCTTGGTTCAAAAAAACGAAGTGATGCTGCTGTTATAAAATTCCTTCCACTTTTCTTTATTTACTTTAGGTGAATACTGTTTCTCAGCTTTCCCATCAATAAATGTTAAAATTGAGATAGAATTGGTGCTGAATCCTGTCTTATTCTGGAAATAGAACACCTATAACACATATAATACAAACAATACAAATATTGGTACACATATACAAAGTATCCATGTATACCTGACAGAAATGTTCATAGCATTTTAAAAGGCCAAAAAGTAAAAATAACCCAAACAACAAGTATCAATCAACTGATGAATGGATTTTTGAAATTGTAATAAATCCATATAGTTGGTATTATTTGGTCCCAAAAATACTGCAACATGGATAAAACTCAGTGAAAGAATCCAGACATGAACATATATTATATGATTCTATTTTTGTAAATTTTTTTAATGGCAAATAGAAAGTAGAGTAGTAGTTACCTATGGCTGTGGTTGGTAATTGGAATTGACTGTAAATGGGCATGGGTTTTTTTTTTTTAGGTTGATAGAAATGTTCTAACATTAGATTGTGATGATGGTTTTATAATTCTGTAAACATAAAATTCATTGAATTGTACATTTAAAATGAGTGAAATTTATGGTATATGTATTATATTTAAAGCAGTTTGAAAAATACCTCCTGGGTAGAGGGATTATTATAATTATTTGTATTTATATGTATTTTATGTTTGGATAAATATTTATTGAACAAGAAGTATATATTTATTGGAAATATATCTTGAAGAGGTGACAAGGACTTTTTTCCAATTCATATATTTCTAGATGATTATCATTTGTTTCTAGAATGGGACAGAATTCGGCTTCAATTCTATTCTAATTTTAATATTTATAAATGTAAAGGCAGAGAAATTCTGTCCACATAAAATGAACTGATTTAGGTTATCACTGGTGATATTACCTTTGCTCCCAGCTCATGTTAAACTCAATAGAATGACTCGGTGTAAAATAAAACTCCTGGTAAGTACAATATGTTGAAGACTAATGTGATGATAATATTCTAAGAGTTCCACATGAGGCTAGGTCTTCAATGTATGGAAAATAGGGAGTTGTTGTTTAACGGATGTAGTTTCAGTTTTGCAAGATGAAAAAGTTCTAACAACCGGTTGCACACAACGATGTGAATATAGTTAACATAAATTGTACACTTAAAAATGGTTGAGATGGTAAATTTTACACGTGTATTTTCCTACAATTAAAAAATAATCTGAGAATCAGCTTTACACTGATTCTTTGAAGCAACAATGTAACATTAGTCTGTCTTGTGGCAAAATGCAATCTCCTTAAGAGCAGAAATACTGTTTCATCTATTTTATTTATCTTTGCATCCCCTACAGCTTCACTGCTCAAAGTGTGGTCCATGGGTCACAACATCAGGCATTGTCTGGGTGCTTGTTAGAAATGTACCAGCACCCCACATTTTGTGAGTCTACACATACTTTTAATAACACACCTGGGTGATTCACATGCACTTTATAAAGTTTGAGAAGCACTGTTCTACAGCACCTAACTCAGAAATATCAGAGAATATTAAAGTTTGGCTGTTGTTCATGGATTAGAATCTTCTATTGATAGCTGCATTTAACTTCTTTGCTCTAGGACTGCTGTGAACTTTAGATTTCACCAATACACATATGCTAGAAATAAACAGTGAGTCAAGATTTACATAAATTTAAAGTGGGATTTTTAATCACCTTCTATCTGATTCTCCGTCCTGCACTTGGAACAAAATATAACTTGAAGATGGAACCATCTCTGCCACCCTCCCATTTTCTGTGACCACGTAATGACCTCTATGTGGCAGTATAACTCTGAGAAAAGTGTGGAAAAGTCCGCATTTAGACTCCAGTTACCATTTCTCAGCTCTGAGGTGTCTGTCCCACACCCACGTCGGGGGAGAAGACCATGGGTGAGACCTTTGATTACAGTTGGCAGAGACCCTCAAAGCTTTTCAGTCCTCCTCCCTTCTTCTTCTCTCATCATTCAACTTCACAGGCCAAGCTTTTGCCAGATCTGGCCATATCACAGTCCTATGTACCCAACCAACTCCTCTACCTCAACCTAGGATGCTTAACTAGAAAGGAGCCAAGTTCACATCCAGGACTCTTAGCTCCTCCTCCTAGGACAGCACCTGGCTCAGGTCTGAGGGAGACGGTGGATGAATAGCCCTCACATGGGATCCTTCAGCAAGACTTCTCTTGAGCAACCCCCTCGTGGTGTTTCCTGAGACTCATATACGCTCCACATATCATAATATTGAGAGTGGAGGATCTAGGCAGGAATGGTGTGTATCCATGGATACGTGTCCCATGGTTGGAGAAGTCAACAATTAGTACATCCTCTGCATGTTAAACATGCTCTACTATCACACAGAGCTTTTGTAGCTCTGGGCTGGGGAAAATGGTCATTGCATGTGCTGACAGGACAACAGGACATGTAATTCAATGCTACAGTGGCTGGAAAAAGAATTAGTATCTTGTATGTTATTGGACCTACACTTGCCAAAGCATTTTACATCATCTCATTTGATCCACAAAAGACTTTGCAACATCAAATAAGACAGGCGTGATTAGCCCCATTTTATAGAAAACTAACCCAAGTCTTGGCAAGGTTAGAGTTTGTAGGAGTAGTTGACAGCTGTGGCTTAAATTCATTCACTTCACTCATTCCTTGACCATGAGCAAGTAACCTAATGTCTCTGGGATACAGTTTCCTCATCTGCAAATGGGAAGGAAAATAATTGTGTCTCGCCCACGAGGTAGATGGTGCATGTGAAGACTAGAGCATAGTGGCTTCCTGAACACAATAAGAGGTGACACCTTCTAGCTACTATGATTACTGACAGATCACACAGCTAATGGGTGATCACAATAGACCTAAGACTCAAACCATCTTCTTCAGGTTCTAAGTCCAATGGTCTTTTCACTTTGCAGCAGTGTGTGTGATTTTAGACACATTTCCAGCATCATCTCCTTCAGGAAGCATTTTCTGATCCCATCCTATTCCTGGCCGAGTGCCCCAACACTCTTCCTAGTTGCATTCTGTACATCATTAGCTCTCCACACTGTGTATGAATCCACTGATTATAAGCTCCCTCAGAGCTGGGATCATGCCTCCTTATTGGTCTTGGTATCACCAGAGCTAGATCATGGCCAGCACATAGTAAGCACAGTGTTTGTTAACCTGGACTCCAGTATGGCTTAGTGATGTGGATTTTGACAGGAAGGTGTCTTGCATTCAATCTTTGCAGGCGAGATCACACTGTATCCCACTCTGCCTGTGTTTCTTTGCCCTTTTGTCTTTTTTAGCTCTTCTGCTAGAGGCCTATTTATTATCTCTGTCTATAATTCTCCAATTCTCATGCAGAGTTTGAATAAAATCACAGTTTAGCACCAGCTGTGTAGATTTCTACAACACAATACGAAGCTTCCACTGGCTGCTGAGAAAACACACAGATGCAATTTATAATCAGATTTCAGGGGAATGGGGCACGTTGTTAAGGTTTCATTTCTGGCCACATAGGAGGGAGGAACTAAAAATGGGACTGCTAGAACAAAATGAAAATGTCAGGTGCTTAAAAGGAATCGCGAAACTCAGACTTCAAACAACTAGATGATGCCACAATGGCCTTTTATTTATTTTTGCTTTGTCTGTCTAATTTGGGGGAAGCGAATTATGTTTGAGCAAATCAAATTCACTACAGATTATACGTATATGAATACACAAAGATATACACACACATATGGCTATAGATGTACATATGCCTTTGTTTTCTGGAATTAGAAATGTTCATCCTATGTAGCAAAGCCTCGACGTACAAGCCCGTCGTGTCTTTTAATCAGTGTTATTACTACAAATAAATTACTCAAATTTCTTACTGTGATATAGTAAAGGTCATAATCACAGCACATCGTCAAGCATTAGCTACTGCTGTTGTATACAACACATTGAAGGATGTGACCATTAGTCATTTATGAAATGGATCTCCATTCTAATAAATTAAGCAGTTTGAAGGAGGAATTTTGTAAGTTTAGGACACTATTTCAGGGCAACAATTCATTAAACAAGTATCAGCAATCTTTATCTTCCATACTAGAAATCTTGTTGCTTTGGACAATATATTGAAAAAATAGCTTCTACTATTTTTGCAAGTCATCCATGAGAAGAAAAAAACAAACAAACAGTGATTGCTCAATTTGAATCTTCTAAAAGGATGGAATATAATATTTAGAGCTAAATTAATATATGAAATACAAATAAAGGCTTTCTGGATTGGTACAACTATTTTTAAGTTCTTCTATCCTTATGAGAATGATAATCCTGCTTAATTTAAAACATCACACCCACTGCATTTCCTTAGTTTGAGAAAAGATAAGCAGTTTGACTTCACCTTATTTGGCAAAAGCATGGTTAGCTGATGAAAGGTGGGATGTGACATGTTAGTCAATGACAGCCCAAGATAACCATGAGATAATCAGAGTAGTTTTAAAATCAATTGGTAACACAGTCCCATGGCGAAGTCAAGGGATAATTTTCTCAGACACCTAATGTTTCAAAAAATGTTACGCTATTAATTTTGATTATGGTCGTAATTTAAACTGGCCTCCAATTTAAAAATGATTACATAAAAGCATTGATTTGGTGTCCGAGACACATTTCCTCAGAAAGCACACTGAGGTGAAATGAGCAGTTTTTAAATGTGCAGTGTACATTGTCTTCACTTTAGAAAACAAGTAAGGTAATACATTCCTCTCTTATGGATGCTAGCAACCCAAAGCTTTATTACGTTTGTCTTTACGTTACTGTCATTATCACCTAATTTCTGATACTGGATTAGCTGCAGTATGATAAAAAAGAAAAGAAAGTTGTCTATTTTCTGTGAGTGACCCCAACAACCCTCAGTCTCAAGAAGAGAAATGCTGAAAACATTAACACCCGAGTTCTGCCATCGGGCCTTGAACATGCCCTTCTTTGACTGTGTGGTTAGAGAAATTTTCAATGAGAACAAGAACTGCTTGACATCCTTCTGGTGGTCTTTTACCTGATGTTTGCCCAGAGGCCAGATTTAATTTGAGTGATAGCTTCTGGGGTCTCAGTTTATGTAATTTTGATTGAGGTAAGAGCAAGATGGAGGAAGCACTCCAGGTTTAAGAGATGTCCAAGCTTTTAAGTCACGTGGGAGACTAACAAAAGAGTTCCATGTTTCAAGGGTTCTGGAAGGCAGGATTCTAGTCCAGTTTGGAGAAAGGAGAACAAAGAATGAAAAAAAAGAATTCCAAATGAAAATAATCGAAGCTAAAACTCTGTTGGGAATTCAACAGTACAGTTCAGGAAATCTGTTTGAAGTATGAATAATAGGTTGTTGTAATGCGTAGTCTTAAAGACTCTCAGCAGAGCCCCGATCCAAGCTTCATTTTAGACTCGTCTTGTCCCTGGACTCCTAACTTGTTGTCACTGTAGAATACCAGACTGATAGTTGCTGGGATTTTCCCACTATTTCTTAGGAGAGGTAAGAATGTGAGGAGGTGAATTGTGCAAGACTGTTGAATCACAGATCTGTACTTCTGAAACAAATAACGCAACATATTTTAAGAAAAAAGAAAAAGAAGATAATAGGAGAGGAAGAATGAAGGGGAGTAAGTCGGAGGGGGAGACGAACCATGAGAGATGATGGACTCTGAAAAACAAAATGAGGGTTCTAGAGGGGAGGAGGGTAGGGGGATGGGTTAGCCTGGTGATGGGTATTGAGGAGGGCACGTTCTGCATGGAGCACTGGGTGTTATGAACAAACAATGAATCATGGAACACTGCATCAAAAACTAATGATGTAATGTATGGTGATTAACATAACAATAAAAAATTTTTAAAAAAAGAATGTGAGGAGGTGAAAAAAGGACCTTAGTCAGTGATGTACCACTAAGTGTTTAACAACTGGCTCCGTGAGGTGGGGTTGGGGGGTGGGGAAGTATGCCTCTATTTACAGACATAAGTTTATTATAAACCATACTGGTGTAAAGGATATGTAGCACACAATTTATTAATAATAATAAAATACATAATACTCTTTGTTGTAAGTCAATTGATTCTTACAGAATGTTTTTGTTAATTTGTGTCAAACTCTTATACCTATAGCCAATCTACAGTTGCCACTGAGAACCAGATGTGGTTTTTACATGAATGTTAGTGAATGTTTTCCTTTAAGTCAGTGAGTAAGACTAAGTAAAACAAGAAAGACATATATCTCGGAACTTACTTGTCAATGATTTGAGTACTGGAGGAAAACTGGAAGAATATCTCCTCAATTTTTTATTCACAATGTAATAACCAGACACGACATGAAATTTAATCTGTATTAGTTAAATTTCCTCTACCACTTTCTGAAATCCAAACCAGGGACTGGCCAACGTTTTCTGCAAAGGGCCAGATAGTAATATTTTCGGCTTTTTAGTTCATAAGGTCTCTATCCTAACTATCTCTATTTGTACAACCCGTCCATCACAGTATGAAAGCAGCCAGAAGCTGCATGTAAGCAGATAAGCGTAGCTGTATTCCAGCCAAACTTTATTTGTGGACACTAAACTTTGAATTCAATGTAATTTTTATTTATCCGGAAATATTTTTCTTCTTTTGTTTTTTTTTTCAACAATTAAAAATATAAAAAGCATTTTTAGCTCATAAGCCATACAAAAACAGGCAGTGGGCTAGATTTGGTTTATGAGCTGTAGTTTGTCATTCCCTTAATTTTGTCTGGCCACAGAATAGTAAATTAAGCTCTGATTTGCAGCATTTGCCAATCCTGTGGTATAAAGATTACCACCATGGCTGATTTCAAGCTACCAATGTGACACCACTGAATGTTGGGAAGAGATGAGGGGTAGGACAACGTTATATTGTATTTCCACCCCATAGATACAACAGGTAAGAATAACCTCAAGAGCATAAATGATAGTAAAATAATTTGAAATGCTGAGTTTTAAGTATTTATTACACTTTTATATTATTCACTTATTTGTATGATTATATGATTTCATTTTTAATAATGGCAACAACCAACTTATAAAATTCTCAAAAACCTAACAATTGGCTTCTGCAAGTTGGTACAAGCTGGTTTCCCAAGCACTTATTCTAGCGATACTGCAACTCTTGACTCTGATATTCCCCCACCAACACTGATTCTTCTTCTTTTTTTTTTTAAAGATTTTATTTGAGAGGGACAGACAGACAGAGAGAGACAACAAGCAGGGAGAGGAGCAGAGGGACAAGCAGACTCCCTCCTGAGCAGGGAGCCTGATGTGGGACTCAATCCCAGGACCCTGACATCAGGACCTGAGCCGGGGGCAGACGCTTAACCAACTGAGCCACTCAGGTGCCTCAACATTGATTCCTCTTCCATAGAAGCAGAATTACCTCTTAGAAGCGTCCACAAACTAGAGAGAGTGTAAGGAATCCTAGGCCGTGAGTCCATCTAGGAAGCTCTTGCTGATTCTGCCTTGCACGGAGAAATGAAATGATGGAAACCTTCACCGCCACAGGTGCAGTGGGTCTTGACTTATCTCCCAAATGGAAGAATTGTTATAATAGTCATAATAGTTGACATTTCTTGAGTATTTACTGTGGACCACGCACTGTTCTCAACTTTTACCTGTCCCAACTCATTGGGTTGTCACTCAACCCCAAGACGGAGTTTCCATCATCATCATTTACATTCGAGGATAATGAGACACACAAACGTGAGGCTCCTTGCCGAGGTTACAGATGTGGAAAATTAAAAGTTCCAACTTCCCTAAACGCTAGCTCATTTCCTCTCTAAGTTGCGCTTGCAGAGATCAAGTATCTGTTTTTTATTATTTACTTATTTATCAATCCAATAAAAGGTTATCAGTAAAATTCAGTAGGTCCCAACCTGGACCATCATCTTTCCTCCCCAAATCTGTTTTCTCTGTTCTCTTTTCCACGTGCTTGCTGTTCCTGGTACTGACACGACACTAGGCACCCTGGCATCTTGGACTCTTTCCTCCTCATTCTACACAGCTGCCAATCCAGTCCATGGAAACTCCAATATTACTTATTGGGCCTTCTCCTTTTTATTTCCATTCTCCTTCTCATTAAGGACTCCAGTACCTCTCACTCAGATGATTGCAGAAGGCCCCTCACCATCTCCAAGTATTTGTTCCAAATGGCATACCGTGCTGCCAGAACATGGAACCAGTCTCTTGCTCATAAGCGATAATGATTGCCCACTGCCTACTCCTCAAAGCTCTCCCCTTCCTCCTCCTCTTGACTCCTTTTAAGCTGCAAGCTTACAGAACTTTTCACCATTTTTCGCAGACACTCCATGCTTGACCCACCTCCACGCCTTTGCTCAAGCTGCTGCTTTTGCTTGCAGTGCCCTTCTCCAGAACTCTGTCTGCCAGCTCTCTAGTCTTTTTTTTTTTTTTTTCATTTTTAATGACCCAGAATTTGCTTGGTCTCCCAGCCAGAAGCAGCCTCTCCCTCTGCTGAAGTCCCATAGCATTTTTTCTACCTGTGCTTTTCTTGTGGCACTTTTTGCCCTCCCCACCCTAATTATTCTTTTTGTTTAAGATTGTACTTATTTATTTATTTTAGAGGGGGTGGAGGGAGGAGTGGATGGAGAAGGGTAAGCAGACTCCACACTGAGCTCGGAGCCCAACACAGGGCTCAATCCCACGACCCCGAGATCATGACCCGAGTTGAAATCAAACCGACTGAGCCACCAGGCGCCCCCATTTATTCTTCTTTGTTGTTTCTCTTCTCTCTCCTGCTTGACTCTGAATCCCCTGAAAGCATGATTAGTTTTCCACCTATCCCTTACGGTTGCTTGTGCCCTGGGTGCTTAGCCAAGATCAGATGGGTGAATGAATAAAACCCAGCAAAGGCAACCTCTCCCACTTACTATTAATGTTGTTTAATATTCCTTTTGTGAAACATACCATGCACAATATAGAGCTGCATTGTCCAACATGGTAACCGCCAACCGCATGTGTCTGTGGAGCACTTGAAATGTGGTCTAAGTCCAAAATGTACACTGGTCCAAATTAAAATGTGCAATCAGTATAAAATATATACTGTACTTTGAAGTCTTAGGATGAAAAAAAAAATCTCAGTAGTTGTTTTACATGTGCAAATTATCATGCCTGCAATACACTGGGTTAAATAAAATATAAAAATTACCACCTGTTTATTTTGGCTTTTAAAAATGTGACTACTGGAAAGTTTACAATTACATACATGGCTTGCATTATATCTCCACTGGAAGCTCTGTTGTAGAGTGTACTCATGATCCCCTTGAAATGTCTCCGTTTTCTAGACTGACAGTGTGCAGTCATGGAAAGTGTTCTCAGAACTTGTCCCAGTTCCTTAAACTTTTGGAAGTTTGTTTCCTTGATTTTAAATTAGGGGTAACTGTACCTTCCTGACAGGTGGCTTAATAAGGTAATATACATTAAGCTGCCTGACACTTTGTAGGTACTGGGTAAGTATGGGTTTTTTCAACTTTCTGGGCCAGCACAAACATACCACATGCATCATTCCCACCCATCATTGCCAGTATATTAGTATCACTGCACTGACCAGTACTCACCATTGTTGTAGGCCAGCTCTATATAATTTTTCTATTATCTCTT